>NC_092016.1:29204659-29508238 GCF_042242105.1 Pempheris klunzingeri
TCAGCCAAACGGTTCATTTCTATCACTACTCCATCAAGGTCATATTTGACAGAGACAAGGTTGTCCTTGCTGTCGGTCCTGCTCGAAAAGAGTGGGACTCTCAAGTCGGCGTCTGTCAGAAAATCCTCAACCGAGCTGTAGCTTTCAAAACGACTCATGAGTGCTTCTGTATTGGCCTCAGCCACCTCCATGAACAAGGAGTCTGACATTGCAGAATTATAGACAATTTGTTATTATTTAGTTGTTTGTTTATTAAATGAAATCAAATTATTTATTAAATTATTAAAACTTAAATGATACAAATTTCTAAATTGTTTTTAAATGTTCTAGATGTTTAAATGTTTTAAATTCCAATGTTTTTTAATTTTCAAATGTCCAAATTTTAATTTTTTGTTTTCAAATTTTAATCCCTAAATCTAAAACAGTGTCTGGTGCAATGTTTCAACCTTTAATAGGTCTTCTTCAGGCTTTAGGAACACAGTCTATCAAATAATATTACGAGCAAGGCCAACTGAGAATGCGTGTTGTCTCTCTGAAGGTTTGAGCTGTAATGAATGCCTTGGAGCTTGGCCTCCTTTTATACCTTCCTTTTTTTTGGAGTTTTAGAGTTAGTGTTATTTTCTCTCCAGATAAGTTTCACTTTCGGTTTAACCCTTTTTTTGCTGGCAAGAATCAATTGAAAGTATTTCAAACCTAATTAATTTCTCTTTTTACATGTTTTAACACTTAATATATATATATTTTAATAATAGTAAATTATTTTAACCCCTTCTTGTCTGTTCTTTATTTTTTAATTTTTTAAATGTTTTCGTTTCCTTCGTTTTTAAAGAACAAGATAATAACAGTAAGCTACAGAACAATCTTACGGTAAAATACGGTATTTTTTTTTTTCTGGTTTTCCAGCCGTTAGTTGTCTGGGCAAAATCCCTAAGCATCACCTGGTTTAGCACAGTCAACATGAAGAAATGATGAAACAGGTGTAACGTAGCGACTTAATTCATAGTTGGCGGAAGAATTTGAAGAAGAGGAGGAAGTGAGGACGACAACTCTGAGCTGCCGGCTCAGAAGTGCACGGAGCACCGAGACGACACATACCGCACGCCATCCTGCTCCGGTGGTTCTCTTAACAAGGTAACTGTGCTCTTACTGAAGCCAGTGTTACCCCGTCACTCAGTCACACAGTCAACTCAGTCAGCTCACTCAGTCAGTCAGGTAAGTAAATAAGTGCTCTTTGGTAATATGTGTTTCTCTCTGTTCTTTGTTTTAGGTGTTCACATTGTTAGGTTCTTATATTGGCAGCTCAAGAACTCAACAGAGGTTTTCAGTCTGGTCTCACAAGCAGTTTATTCTGGTCACAGGTCACAGGTAAAGTACTTGCAGCGCCGGACTCAAGACGGACCGCGAGGGGCCGGTCAGAGGAGCCCCCTCTGGTGTGTGTGTCCCTCTGGTGTGTCCTGTCCCGTCTCTGTTTCCAGACATCTCATGTTTAAATGCTTGTTGGATATCATAAAGTACGTAACCATTTCTGATTAACTGTTTGGGTCCGTGCGTCACAGATAGCACGTTCCTGTAGTGATGTTATGGTAATCTAACAGTTGGATGTTGGTTGCAAGGCGTGTATCTATAATCAAACTTCAGAATATGTTTTGCACAACAAAAGCACTACAATCAAGGTCTGTCTGGTACATTCTGGAGGTCAGATTGACATATTCTGTTCACTCTCATGAGGAGAGAGTAACTTTATTTGAGAAGGCCTGAAACATTCTATGGTCATATTAAATTCTAATTCAACAACATAGGGGATATGGCACACAGGACTGTGTCTCACAATAAAACAACATGCAAGGTAAGTATATAAAAGGAACAGGGATCCTGTTTCCATAAAACATGCTACTCACATATGTACACAATCATAAAATCATAAACAGAAAAGCAATAAATACATAAATGAATAGAATTCATGAAAGATATCCTTCTTTGTGGATTCCATTTTAGCCAGTGCTGCTGGAGGCAAGGGTGAGTGTGATTCTAGGCATACTTGAATGGTGTCTGTGTGACATTCCTAGCCAAAGTTATGAACTTAAGATCTATTAAATCTGAGCACCTGGCCTCCACTGGCGGACAAGTCCATCAATCTCAACTTGATCAAGATAAGAGTATTGCAGGTAACTTTTGGACTCTTTAGTCTGGCCCCAGCGGTCCTAGGGATCCTCCAGAATGGCTGTGCCCAGTACAGCTTACTCCTGTTGGTAAGGCAGGAGTATGCTGTGCTGGACACAGCCATTCTGGAGGATCCCTAGGACCACAGAGGCACTCAAGCCCCCACGCCACGTCAAGGCAGAGTCCATGTGGGGGTTTTTTTTTTTTTTTTTTGTCTTTTTTGGGTTTTTAAGAAGAACTATCCAAGGTTATACTAGATACAAACTATATACAAGGTTATACTATATACAAACTATATACAAGGTTATACTATATACAAAGTTATACTAGATACAAACTATATACAAGGTTATACTATATACAAAGTTATACTAGATACAAACTATATACAAGGTTATACTCTATACAAACTATATACAAGGTTATACTAGATACAAACTATATACAAGGTTATACTCTATACAAACTATATACAAGGTTATACTCTATACAAACTATATACAAGGTTATACTAGATACAAACTATATACAAGGTTATACTCTATACAAACTATATACAAGGTTATACTCTATACAAACTATATACAAGGTTATACTCTATACAAACTATATACAAGGTTATACTATATACAAGGTTATACTCTATACAAACTATATACAAGGTTATACTCTACACAAACTATATACAAGGTTATACTCTATACAAACTATATACAAGGTTATACTATATACAAAGTTATACTAGATACAAACTATATACAAGGTTATACTCTATACAAACTATATACAAGGTTATACTCTATACAAACTATATACAAGGTTATACTCTATACAAACTATATACAAGGTTATACTCTATACAAACTATATACAAGGTTATACTAGATACAAACTATATACAAGGTTATACTCTATACAAACTATATACAAGGTTATACTCTACACAAACTATATACAAGGTTATACTCTATACAAACTATATACAAGGTTATACTATATACAAGGTTATACTCTATACAAACTATATACAAGGTTATACTCTACACAAACTATATACAAGGTTATACTCTATACAAACTATATACAAGGTTATACTATATACAAAGTTATACTAGATAC
Organism: Pempheris klunzingeri; assembly: GCF_042242105.1. Lineage (NCBI taxonomy): Eukaryota > Metazoa > Chordata > Actinopteri > Acropomatiformes > Pempheridae > Pempheris > Pempheris klunzingeri. The sequence continues at coordinate 29,207,939 of NC_092016.1, forward strand.
AAACTATATACAAGGTTATACTATATACAAAGGTATACTAGATACAAACTATATACAAGGTTATACTATATACAAAGTTATACTAGATACAAACTATATACAAGGTTATACTCTATACAAACTATATACAAGGTTATACTAGATACAAACTATATACAAGGTTATACTCTATACAAACTATATACAAGGTTATACTCTATACAAACTATATACAAGGTTATACTAGATACAAACTATATACAAGGTTATACTCTATACAAACTATATACAAGGTTATACTCTATACAAACTATATACAAGGTTATACTCTATACAAACTATATACAAGGTTATACTATATACAAGGTTATACTCTATACAAACTATATACAAGGTTATACTCTACACAAACTATATACAAGGTTATACTCTATACAAACTATATACAAGGTTATACTATATACAAAGTTATACTAGATACAAACTATATACAAGGTTATACTCTATACAAACTATATACAAGGTTATACTCTATACAAACTATATACAAGGTTATACTCTATACAAACTATATACAAGGTTATACTCTATACAAACTATATACAAGGTTATACTAGATACAAACTATATACAAGGTTATACTCTATACAAACTATATACAAGGTTATACTATATACAACGTTATACTAGATACAAACTATATACAAGGTTATACTATATACAAAGTTATACTAGATACAAACTATATACAAGGTTATACTATATACAAAGTTATACTAGATACAAACTATATACAAGGTTATACTCTATACAAACTATATACAAGGTTATACTAGATACAAACTATATACAAGGTTATACTCTATACAAACTATATACAAGGTTATACTCTATACAAACTATATACAAGGTTATACTAGATACAAACTATATACAAGGTTATACTCTATACAAACTATATACAAGGTTATACTCTATACAAACTATATACAAGGTTATACTCTATACAAACTATATACAAGGTTATACTATATACAAGGTTATACTCTATACAAACTATATACAAGGTTATACTCTACACAAACTATATACAAGGTTATACTCTATACAAACTATATACAAGGTTATACTATATACAAAGTTATACTAGATACAAACTATATACAAGGTTATACTCTATACAAACTATATACAAGGTTATACTAGATACAAACTATATACAAGGTTATACTCTATACAAACTATATACAAGGTTATACTCTATACAAACTATATACAAGGTTATACTCTATACAAACTATATACAAGGTTATACTCTATACAAACTATATACAAGGTTATACTCTATACAAACTATATACAAGGTTATACTATATACAAGGTTATACTCTATACAAACTATATACAAGGTTATACTCTACACAAACTATATACAAGGTTATACTCTATACAAACTATATACAAGGTTATACTATATACAAAGTTATACTAGATACAAACTATATACAAGGTTATACTCTATACAAACTATATACAAGGTTATACTCTATACAAACTATATACAAGGTTATACTCTATACAAACTATATACAAGGTTATACTCTATACAAACTATATACAAGGTTATACTAGATACAAACTATATACAAGGTTATACTCTATACAAACTATATACAAGGTTATACTCTACACAAACTATATACAAGGTTATACTCTATACAAACTATATACAAGGTTATACTATATACAAGGTTATACTCTATACAAACTATATACAAGGTTATACTCTACACAAACTATATACAAGGTTATACTCTATACAAACTATATACAAGGTTATACTATATACAAAGTTATACTAGATACAAACTATATACAAGGTTATACTCTATACAAACTATATACAAGGTTATACTAGATACAAACTATATACAAGGTTATACTCTATACAAACTATATACAAGGTTATACTCTATACAAACTATATACAAGGTTAAGTGCCACAAACAGGGGATGCAGTGCCTGTGATGGTAAGTAGGTCAGGGTAGGAGAAATACCCTAATCCTTACTTGCTTTCTGCATTTGCTGTCTTTTGTTCCGAAATGCCCTGTAGGTTCTTGCCGGGATGAGCTGGGCATGGGCCTTAGCAATATACTCCGTGTAAGCTTGCTTGTGGGACAAGCTTGTGACCAGGGGAATGAGCGAAAGCTCAGTGGAAGACCACAAGATTTTCAGCTCACTCGGTAGGTACTGAACAAAGTCCCTCCGGACAGGTTCGACGCCTGCATCAGGGTCCACACCCTGCACGTCCTCTGGCTCCAACTCCTCAGCTCTGAACAGCTTTCTCGGTGGCTTTGCGACAGTTGGTGCTGGCTTAGGTGAGGACAGTTTGAATGGTATGTCCTCATGTAGCCTCCAGAGACGAAAACCCCATACTTTTGGTAGTGTGAACCTCGACAGCAAATTCAGGTCCTGCATCTTTGACTGGCTGAGGGGCAATTCCTGAGTCAGCGTCCTCAGATGTTCAAAGTCCACGTAATCTCCATTGAGGATGAAGCCTATACAGGAGAGGAATGTCCACAAAGTCAGCTTCTCTTTCTGAGAGAGCGCTATTGGAGTCCTCTGCATGCAGAGCAGCTGCCAGGGCATCTTGCTCTCCCGGTACTTTTCGAGGTTTCTGCTATAGCAGAGGTTCCGCCTCTCAACCTCTGTGCAAATGTGCTCTTTAATAGCAGCCTCCCGGGAGATCAAAGAGAGGGGCTGGCCGTGATGGTAGAGCTCAACGTGGTCCCGAAAGTTCCATTTAGCCTTCAGGGTCTTTCCCTGCCAAAAGCTAATGGATGGGAACCACTTGAGCTCAAGTTCTGCCAGCCCTTTCTCCATTGCAGATGTGGGGTCATACCCAGCAGCTGCCACCATTTGCTTCGCCCTATCAAATGTAGAGGGGAAGGCAAAAGCAGACCGCTGGGTGACAGACTCCACAAAGGCTCTGACCGTCATTGCCCCTGACACCCGCTCTTCACAATCCTTGGCCTTCAATTTGTGGAGGGGGATGTCGGTGTTCCTCTTATACAGGTCTCGTAGGAGGACCTTGACCAACTCGGCTCCAATCACAGACTCTGAACCCTTGAGTTTCTCCGAGAGCTCAAAAATCCGTGATATGCGGAGCTGTTGGCCTTCATCCCTTGTCCAGTTTGTAAGTGGTGGGGGACATATTTCAGAGGTGGCAGTGCTGTGGGGACAAAGGCCAATAAAGCCCCGTTGATAAGTGACAGAACTGGCGTGGCTGGCCGATGTCCCCAAGCTGACTGACAGTTTGCCGTCATCAACAGACAGGGGGCGACCGTGCAGAATTTCTTCTAGTGCCAGCTCGCACTGGTACGCTTTCCACGCAGGGTCGAATCCCCCACTGCCTTTGTTGGCGTCAAACTGAGCCCTTAAGGTTTGATTCAAAAAATGCATCGACTCCTGGAGCACAGTCCCAAGTCCCATGCCATTTGGGCGGTCGATGAACGGGACAATCATGGGCTGTGTCTCCACAAGGTCTGCAAGGGCTGGCTGATTGAAGAGGTCCTTTACATTAATCACTGAGGGCACCTTGTGAAAGAGGAGGACCTCTTCAATCCTGCACACCAGTGGCTTTACAATCTTATACTCCATGTCATCCATGTGGTCCATGAATGCATGGGCACGGGAGTACATGGCCTTCGTCGTCTGGCTGTGCATCAGGCCGCAGGTGACAATCACACCAGTCACCGGGTGCTTGTACAAGCATGACATGTGTGTGTGGGCAGAGTCCGTATAGACCTGAAGGAAGTTTAGGGTGGCCTCCTTCTCCATCCCCCAACACACATCTAGTAGAGGCTTGCAAATATCAAGTGGCTTGCCGTCCAGGTTGGACTGGAAGTTGGCACACTCACTGAGTGCGAGAGCTGGGTACAGCTTGCCTCTGTTACCCACCACCTTTTCCAGTCCAACCCAAGACCACATCAGGTGGAGTCCCCTCTGTTTTTTTCTTGGACAAACAGACAGTGCAGCATGTACTGACATGCAGTCTATGGCCGTTGGAACCACCAAGTCTGAAACCACCAGCTGCTCTGTACTTTTCTGGCCAAACTGTGACAATGTGAGAACCAGCTTGGTGTCTGGATCATTGTCAGTCTCTGCCACTGCTTTGTCCAGGAGCTTGAGGATGAATGCTTGGTCTTTATGGAGAACATTGAATTTAGCCAGGTTCGTGAGGCTGTTCTTTTGTATGGTTGCCCTCGACAGATCTTTGCAACCTAGGGATTTAAGATGTCTCTTAAAAGCCTCTGTCACTGCATTGATCGATGTTGCTGCCTTAATAGGAGCTGCCAAGCGATCAAAGCATGGATGGCTCTGGGCTTTGAAGTCCCGTGGCAGCACAGACAGGGTTAAGTAATAGCCCCCATCCATATGTGCAAACGTATGGCCAAAGACCTTGGTTAAAGCCTTTCTGGTGGCATCACTGGCATGTGTCAGTGGCACATGCTTCTTCAGCATGTGATACTGGTTCCTGAGAGTGTCGCCTACCAGGAAAGGGAGAGTAATATAGTGAATGTGGCCCTTAAGGTCAGCCAAACGGTTCATTTCTATCACTACTCCATCAAGGTCATATTTGACAGAGACAAGGTTGTCCTTGCTGTCGGTCCTGCTCGAAAAGAGTGGGACTCTCAAGTCGGCGTCTGTCAGAAAATCCTCAACCGAGCTGTAGCTTTCAAAACGACTCATGAGTGCTTCTGTATTGGCCTCAGCCACCTCCATGAACAAGGAGTCTGACATTGCAGAATTATAGACAATTTGTTATTATTTAGTTGTTTGTTTATTAAATGAAATCAAATTATTAATTAAATTATTAAAACTTAAATGATACAAATTTCTAAATTGTTTTTAAATGTTCTAGATGTTTAAATGTTTTAAATTCCAATGTTTTTTAATTTTCAAATGTCCAAATTTTAATTTTTTGTTTTCAAATTTTAATCCCTAAATCTAAAACAGTGTCTGGTGCAATGTTTCAACCTTTAATAGGTCTTCTTCAGGCTTTAGGAACACAGTCTATCAAATAATATTACGAGCAAGGCCAACTGAGAATGCGTGTTGTCTCTCTGAAGGTTTGAGCTGTAATGAATGCCTTGGAGCTTGGCCTCCTTTTATACCTTCCTTTTTTTTGGAGTTTTAGAGTTAGTGTTATTTTCTCTCCAGATAAGTTTCACTTTCGGTTTAACCCTTTTTTTGCTGGCAAGAATCAATTGAAAGTATTTCAAACCTAATTAATTTCTCTTTTTACATGTTTTAACACTTAATATATATATATTTTAATAATAGTAAATTATTTTAACCCCTTCTTGTCTGTTCTTTATTTTTTAATTTTTTAAATGTTTTCGTTTCCTTCGTTTTTAAAGAACAAGATAATAACAGTAAGCTACAGAACAATCTTACGGTAAAATACGGTATTTTTTTTTTTCTGGTTTTCCAGCCGTTAGTTGTCTGGGCAAAATCCCTAAGCATCACCTGGTTTAGCACAGTCAACATGAAGAAATGATGAAACAGGTGTAACGTAGCGACTTAATTCATAGTTGGCGGAAGAATTTGAAGAAGAGGAGGAAGTGAGGACGACAACTCTGAGCTGCCGGCTCAGAAGTGCACGGAGCACCGAGACGACACATACCGCACGCCATCCTGCTCCGGTGGTTCTCTTAACAAGGTAACTGTGCTCTTACTGAAGCCAGTGTTACCCCGTCACTCAGTCACACAGTCAACTCAGTCAGCTCACTCAGTCAGTCAGGTAAGTAAATAAGTGCTCTTTGGTAATATGTGTTTCTCTCTGTTCTTTGTTTTAGGTGTTCACATTGTTAGGTTCTTATATTGGCAGCTCAAGAACTCAACAGAGGTTTTCAGTCTGGTCTCACAAGCAGTTTATTCTGGTCACAGGTCACAGGTAAAGTACTTGCAGCGCCGGACTCAAGACGGACCGCGAGGGGCCGGTCAGAGGAGCCCCCTCTGGTGTGTGTGTCCCTCTGGTGTGTCCTGTCCCGTCTCTGTTTCCAGACATCTCATGTTTAAATGCTTGTTGGATATCATAAAGTACGTAACCATTTCTGATTAACTGTTTGGGTCCGTGCGTCACAGATAGCACGTTCCTGTAGTGATGTTATGGTAATCTAACAGTTGGATGTTGGTTGCAAGGCGTGTATCTATAATCAAACTTCAGAATATGTTTTGCACAACAAAAGCACTACAATCAAGGTCTGTCTGGTACATTCTGGAGGTCAGATTGACATATTCTGTTCACTCTCATGAGGAGAGAGTAACTTTATTTGAGAAGGCCTGAAACATTCTATGGTCATATTAAATTCTAATTCAACAACATAGGGGATATGGCACACAGGACTGTGTCTCACAATAAAACAACATGCAAGGTAAGTATATAAAAGGAACAGGGATCCTGTTTCCATAAAACATGCTACTCACATATGTACACAATCATAAAATCATAAACAGAAAAGCAATAAATACATAAATGAATAGAATTCATGAAAGATATCCTTCTTTGTGGATTCCATTTTAGCCAGTGCTGCTGGAGGCAAGGGTGAGTGTGATTCTAGGCATACTTGAATGGTGTCTGTGTGACATTCCTAGCCAAAGTTATGAACTTAAGATCTATTAAATCTGAGCACCTGGCCTCCACTGGCGGACAAGTCCATCAATCTCAACTTGATCAAGATAAGAGTATTGCAGGTAACTTTTGGACTCTTTAGTCTGGCCCCAGCGGTCCTAGGGATCCTCCAGAATGGCTGTGCCCAGTACAGCTTACTCCTGTTGGTAAGGCAGGAGTATGCTGTGCTGGACACAGCCATTCTGGAGGATCCCTAGGACCACAGAGGCACTCAAGCCCCCACGCCACGTCAAGGCAGAGTCCATGTGGGGGTTTTTTTTTTTTTTTTTTGTCTTTTTTGGGTTTTTAAGAAGAACTATCCAAGGTTATACTAGATACAAACTATATACAAGGTTATACTATATACAAAGTTATACTAGATACAAACTATATACAAGGTTATACTATATACAAAGTTATACTAGATACAAACTATATACAAGGTTATACTATATACAAAGTTATACTAGATACAAACTATATACAAGGTTATACTATATACAAAGTTATACTAGATACAAACTATATACAAGGTTATACTATATACAAAGTTATACTAGATACAAACTATATACAAGGTTATACTCTATACAAACTATATACAAGGTTATACTAGATACAAACTATATACAAGGTTATACTCTATACAAACTATATACAAGGTTATACTCTATACAAACTATATACAAGGTTATACTAGATACAAACTATATACAAGGTTATACTCTATACAAACTATATACAAGGTTATACTCTATACAAACTATATACAAGGTTATACTCTATACAAACTATATACAAGGTTATACTCTATACAAACTATATACAAGGTTATACTAGATACAAACTATATACAAGGTTATACTCTATACAAACTATATACAAGGTTATACTCTACACAAACTATATACAAGGTTATACTCTATACAAACTATATACAAGGTTATACTATATACAAGGTTATACTCTATACAAACTATATACAAGGTTATACTCTATACAAACTATATACAAGGTTATACTCTATACAAACTATATACAAGGTTATACTCTATACAAACTATATACAAGGTTATACTAGATACAAACTATATACAAGGTTATACTCTATACAAACTATATACAAGGTTATACTCTACACAAACTATATACAAGGTTATACTCTATACAAACTATATACAAGGTTATACTATATACAAGGTTATACTCTATACAAACTATATACAAGGTTATACTCTACACAAACTATATACAAGGTTATACTCTATACAAACTATATACAAGGTTATACTATATACAAAGTTATACTAGATACAAACTATATACAAGGTTATACTCTATACAAACTATATACAAGGTTATACTCTACACAAACTATATACAAGGTTATACTCTATACAAACTATATACAAGGTTATACTATATACAAAGTTATACTAGATACAAACTATATACAAGGTTATACTCTACACAAACTATATACAAGGTTATACTCTATACAAACTATATACAAGGTTATACTATATACAAAGTTATACTAGATACAAACTATATACAAGGTTATACTCTATACAAACTATATACAAGGTTATACTAGATACAAACTATATACAAGGTTATACTCTATACAAACTATATACAAGGTTATACTCTATACAAACTATATACAAGGTTAAGTGCCACAAACAGGGGATGCAGTGCCTGTGATGGTAAGTAGGTCAAGGTAGGAGAAATACCCTAATCCTTACTTGCTTTCTGCATTTGCTGTCTTTTGTTCCGAAATGCCCTGTAGGTTCTTGCCGGGATGAGCTGGGCATGGGCCTTAGCAATATACTCCGTGTAAGCTTGCTTGTGGGACAAGCTTGTGACCAGGGGAATGAGCGAAAGCTCAGTGGAAGACCACAAGATTTTCAGCTCACTCGGTAGGTACCGAACAAAGTCCCTCCGGACAGGTTCGACGCCTGCATCAGGGTCCACACCCTGCACGTCCTCTGGCTCCAACTCCTCAGCTCTGAACAGCTTTCTCGGTGGCTTTGCGACAGTTGGTGCTGGCTTAGGTGAGGACAGTTTGAATGGTATGTCCTCATGTAGCCTCCAGAGACGAAAACCCCATACTTTTGGTAGTGTGAACCTCGACAGCAAATTCAGGTCCTGCATCTTTGACTGGCTGAGGGGCAATTCCTGAGTCAGCGTCCTCAGATGTTCAAAGTCCACGTAATCTCCATTGAGGATGAAGCCTATACAGGAGAGGAATGTCCACAAAGTCAGCTTCTCTTTCTGAGAGAGCGCTATTGGAGTCCTCTGCATGCAGAGCAGCTGCCAGGGCATCTTGCTCTCCCGGTACTTTTCGAGGTTTCTGCTATAGCAGAGGTTCCGCCTCTCAACCTCTGTGCAAATGTGCTCTTTAATAGCAGCCTCCCGGGAGATCAAAGAGAGGGGCTGGCCGTGATGGTAGAGCTCAACGTGGTCCCGAAAGTTCCATTTAGCCTTCAGGATCTTTCCCTGCCAAAAGCTAATGGATGGGAACCACTTGAGCTCAAGTTCTGCCAGCCCTTTCTCCATTGCAGATGTGGGGTCATACCCAGCAGCTGCCACCATTTGCTTCGCCCTATCAAATGTAGAGGGGAAGGCAAAAGCAGACCGCTGGGTGACAGACTCCACAAAGGCTCTGACCGTCATTGCCCCTGACACCCGCTCTTCACAATCCTTGGCCTTCAATTTGTGGAGGGGGATGTCGGTGTTCCTCTTATACAGGTCTCGTAGGAGGACCTTGACCAACTCGGCTCCAATCACAGACTCTGAACCCTTGAGTTTCTCCGAGAGCTCAAAAATCCGTGATATGCGGAGCTGTTGGCCTTCATCCCTTGTCCAGTTTGTAAGTGGTGGGGGACATATTTCAGAGGTGGCAGTGCTGTGAGGACAAAGGCCAATAAAGCCCCGTTGATAAGTGACAGAACTGGCGTGGCTGGCCGATGTCCCCAAGCTGACTGACAGTTTGCCGTCATCAACAGACAGGGGGCGACCGTGCAGAATTTCTTCTAGTGCCAGCTCGCACTGGTACGCTTTCCACGCAGGGTCGAATCCCCCACTGCCTTTGTTGGCGTCAAACTGAGCCCTTAAGGTTTGATTCAAAAAATGCATCGACTCCTGGAGCACAGTCCCAAGTCCCATGCCATTTGGGCGGTCGATGAACGGGACAATCATGGGCTGTGTCTCCACAAGGTCTGCAAGGGCTGGCTGATTGAAGAGGTCCTTTACATTAATCACTGAGGGCACCTTGTGAAAGAGGAGGACCTCTTCAATCCTGCACACCAGTGGCTTTACAATCTTATACTCCATGTCATCCATGTGGTCCATGAATGCATGGGCACGGGAGTACATGGCCTTCGTCGTCTGGCTGTGCATCAGGCCGCAGGTGACAATCACACCAGTCACCGGGTGCTTGTACAAGCATGACATGTGTGTGTGGGCAGAGTCCGTATAGACCTGAAGGAAGTTTAGGGTGGCCTCCTTCTCCATCCCCCAACACACATCTAGTAGAGGCTTGCAAATATCAAGTGGCTTGCCGTCCAGGTTGGACTGGAAGTTGGCACACTCACTGAGTGCGAGAGCTGGGTACAGCTTGCCTCTGTTACCCACCACCTTTTCCAGTCCAACCCAAGACCACATCAGGTGGAGTCCCCTCTGTTTTTTTCTTGGACAAACAGACAGTGCAGCATGTACTGACATGCAGTCTATGGCCGTTGGAACCACCAAGTCTGAAACCACCAGCTGCTCTGTACTTTTCTGGCCAAACTGTGACAATGTGAGAACCAGCTTGGTGTCTGGATCATTGTCAGTCTCTGCCACTGCTTTGTCCAGGAGCTTGAGGATGAATGCTTGGTCTTTATGGAGAACATTGAATTTAGCCAGGTTCGTGAGGCTGTTCTTTTGTATGGTTGCCCTCGACAGATCTTTGCAACCTAGGGATTTAAGATGTCTCTTAAAAGCCTCTGTCACTGCATTGATCGATGTTGCTGCCTTAATAGGAGCTGCCAAGCGATCAAAGCATGGATGGCTCTGGGCTTTGAAGTCCCGTGGCAGCACAGACAGGGTTAAGTAATAGCCCCCATCCATATGTGCAAACGTATGGCCAAAGACCTTGGTTAAAGCCTTTCTGGTGGCATCACTGGCATGTGTCAGTGGCACATGCTTCTTCAGCATGTGATACTGGTTCCTGAGAGTGTCGCCTACCAGGAAAGGGAGAGTAATATAGTGAATGTGGCCCTTAAGGTCAGCCAAACGGTTCATTTCTATCACTACTCCATCAAGGTCATATTTGACAGAGACAAGGTTGTCCTTGCTGTCGGTCCTGCTCGAAAAGAGTGGGACTCTCAAGTCGGCGTCTGTCAGAAAATCCTCAACCGAGCTGTAGCTTTCAAAACGACTCATGAGTGCTTCTGTATTGGCCTCAGCCACCTCCATGAACAAGGAGTCTGACATTGCAGAATTATAGACAATTTGTTATTATTTAGTTGTTTGTTTATTAAATGAAATCAAATTATTTATTAAATTATTAAAACTTAAATGATACAAATTTCTAAATTGTTTTTAAATGTTCTAGATGTTTAAATGTTTTAAATTCCAATGTTTTTTAATTTTCAAATGTCCAAATTTTAATTTTTTGTTTTCAAATTTTAATCCCTAAATCTAAAACAGTGTCTGGTGCAATGTTTCAACCTTTAATAGGTCTTCTTCAGGCTTTAGGAACACAGTCTATCAAATAATATTACGAGCAAGGCCAACTGAGAATGCGTGTTGTCTCTCTGAAGGTTTGAGCTGTAATGAATGCCTTGGAGCTTGGCCTCCTTTTATACCTTCCTTTTTTTTGGAGTTTTAGAGTTAGTGTTATTTTCTCTCCAGATAAGTTTCACTTTCGGTTTAACCCTTTTTTTGCTGGCAAGAATCAATTGAAAGTATTTCAAACCTAATTAATTTCTCTTTTTACATGTTTTAACACTTAATATATATATATTTTAATAATAGTAAATTATTTTAACCCCTTCTTGTCTGTTCTTTATTTTTTAATTTTTTAAATGTTTTCGTTTCCTTCGTTTTTAAAGAACAAGATAATAACAGTAAGCTACAGAACAATCTTACGGTAAGATACGGTATTTTTTTTTTTTTCTGGTTTTCCAGCCGTTAGTTGTCTGGGCAAAATCCCTAAGCATCACCTGGTTTAGCACAGTCAACATGAAGAAATGATGAAACAGGTGTAACGTAGCGACTTAATTCATAGTTGGCGGAAGAATTTGAAGAAGAGGAGGAAGTGAGGACGACAGCTCTGAGCTGCCGGCTCAGAAGTGCACGGAGCACCGAGACGACACATACCGCACGCCATCCTGCTCCGGTGGTTCTCTTAACAAGGTAACTGTGCTCTTACTGAAGCCAGTGTTACCCCGTCACTCAGTCACACAGTCAACTCAGTCAGCTCACTCAGTCAGTCAGGTAAGTAAATAAGTGCTCTTTGGTAATATGTGTTTCTCTCTGTTCTTTGTTTTAGGTGTTCACATTGTTAGGTTCTTATATTGGCAGCTCAAGAACTCAACAGAGGTTTTCAGTCTGGTCTCACAAGCAGTTTATTCTGGTCACAGGTCACAGGTAAAGTACTTGCAGCGCCGGACTCAAGACGGACCGCGAGGGGCCGGTCAGAGGAGCCCCCTCTGGTGTGTGTGTCCCTCTGGTGTGTCCTGTCCCGTCTCTGTTTCCAGACATCTCATGTTTAAATGCTTGTTGGATATCATAAAGTACGTAACCATTTCTGATTAACTGTTTGGGTCCGTGCGTCACAGATAGCACGTTCCTGTAGTGATGTTATGGTAATCTAACAGTTGGATGTTGGTTGCAAGGCGTGTATCTATAATCAAACTTCAGAATATGTTTTGCACAACAAAAGCACTACAATCAAGGTCTGTCTGGTACATTCTGGAGGTCAGATTGACATATTCTGTTCACTCTCATGAGGAGAGAGTAACTTTATTTGAGAAGGCCTGAAACATTCTATGGTCATATTAAATTCTAATTCAACAACATAGGGGATATGGCACACAGGACTGTGTCTCACAATAAAACAACATGCAAGGTAAGTATATAAAAGGAACAGGGATCCTGTTTCCATAAAACATGCTACTCACATATGTACACAATCATAAAATCATAAACAGAAAAGCAATAAATACATAAATGAATAGAATTCATGAAAGATATCCTTCTTTGTGGATTCCATTTTAGCCAGTGCTGCTGGAGGCAAGGGTGAGTGTGATTCTAGGCATACTTGAATGGTGTCTGTGTGACATTCCTAGCCAAAGTTATGAACTTAAGATCTATTAAATCTGAGCACCTGGCCTCTACTGGCGGACAAGTCCATCAATCTCAACTTGATCAAGATAAGAGTATTGCAGGTAACTTTTGGACTCTTTAGTCTGGCCCCAGCGGTCCTAGGGATCCTCCAGAATGGCTGTGCCCAGTACAGCTTACTCCTGTTGGTAAGGCAGGAGTATGCTGTGCTGGACACAGCCATTCTGGAGGATCCCTAGGACCACAGAGGCACTCAAGCCCCCACGCCACGTCAAGGCAGAGTCCATGTGGGGGTTTTTTTTTTTTTTTTTTGTCTTTTTTGGGTTTTTAAGAAGAACTATCCAAGGTTATACTAGATACAAACTATATACAAGGTTATACTATATACAAACTATATACAAGGTTATACTATATACAAAGTTATACTAGATACAAACTATATACAAGGTTATACTATATACAAAGTTATACTAGATACAAACTATATACAAGGTTATACTCTATACAAACTATATACAAGGTTATACTAGATACAAACTATATACAAGGTTATACTCTATACAAACTATATACAAGGTTATACTCTATACAAACTATATACAAGGTTATACTAGATACAAACTATATACAAGGTTATACTCTATACAAACTATATACAAGGTTATACTCTATACAAACTATATACAAGGTTATACTCTATACAAACTATATACAAGGTTATACTATATACAAGGTTATACTCTATACAAACTATATACAAGGTTATACTCTACACAAACTATATACAAGGTTATACTCTATACAAACTATATACAAGGTTATACTATATACAAAGTTATACTAGATACAAACTATATACAAGGTTATACTCTATACAAACTATATACAAGGTTATACTCTATACAAACTATATACAAGGTTATACTCTATACAAACTATATACAAGGTTATACTCTATACAAACTATATACAAGGTTATACTAGATACAAACTATATACAAGGTTATACTCTATACAAACTATATACAAGGTTATACTCTACACAAACTATATACAAGGTTATACTCTATACAAACTATATACAAGGTTATACTATATACAAGGTTATACTCTATACAAACTATATACAAGGTTATACTCTACACAAACTATATACAAGGTTATACTCTATACAAACTATATACAAGGTTATACTATATACAAAGTTATACTAGATACAAACTATATACAAGGTTATACTATATACAAAGGTATACTAGATACAAACTATATACAAGGTTATACTATATACAAAGTTATACTAGATACAAACTATATACAAGGTTATACTCTATACAAACTATATACAAGGTTATACTAGATACAAACTATATACAAGGTTATACTCTATACAAACTATATACAAGGTTATACTCTATACAAACTATATACAAGGTTATACTAGATACAAACTATATACAAGGTTATACTCTATACAAACTATATACAAGGTTATACTCTATACAAACTATATACAAGGTTATACTCTATACAAACTATATACAAGGTTATACTATATACAAGGTTATACTCTATACAAACTATATACAAGGTTATACTCTACACAAACTATATACAAGGTTATACTCTATACAAACTATATACAAGGTTATACTATATACAAAGTTATACTAGATACAAACTATATACAAGGTTATACTCTATACAAACTATATACAAGGTTATACTCTATACAAACTATATACAAGGTTATACTCTATACAAACTATATACAAGGTTATACTCTATACAAACTATATACAAGGTTATACTAGATACAAACTATATACAAGGTTATACTCTATACAAACTATATACAAGGTTATACTATATACAACGTTATACTAGATACAAACTATATACAAGGTTATACTATATACAAAGTTATACTAGATACAAACTATATACAAGGTTATATTATATACAAAGTTATACTAGATACAAACTATATACAAGGTTATACTCTATACAAACTATATACAAGGTTATACTAGATACAAACTATATACAAGGTTATACTCTATACAAACTATATACAAGGTTATACTCTATACAAACTATATACAAGGTTATACTAGATACAAACTATATACAAGGTTATACTCTATACAAACTATATACAAGGTTATACTCTATACAAACTATATACAAGGTTATACTCTATACAAACTATATACAAGGTTATACTATATACAAGGTTATACTCTATACAAACTATATACAAGGTTATACTCTACACAAACTATATACAAGGTTATACTCTATACAAACTATATACAAGGTTATACTATATACAAAGTTATACTAGATACAAACTATATACAAGGTTATACTCTATACAAACTATATACAAGGTTATACTCTATACAAACTATATACAAGGTTATACTCTATACAAACTATATACAAGGTTATACTCTATACAAACTATATACAAGGTTATACTAGATACAAACTATATACAAGGTTATACTCTATACAAACTATATACAAGGTTATACTCTACACAAACTATATAAAAGGTTATACTCTATACAAACTATATACAAGGTTATACTATATACAAGGTTATACTCTATACAAACTATATACAAGGTTATACTCTACACAAACTATATACAAGGTTATACTCTATACAAACTATATACAAGGTTATACTATATACAAAGTTATACTAGATACAAACTATATACAAGGTTATACTCTATACAAACTATATACAAGGTTATACTAGATACAAACTATATACAAGGTTATACTCTATACAAACTATATACAAGGTTATACTCTATACAAACTATATACAAGGTTAAGTGCCACAAACAGGGGATGCAGTGCCTGTGATGGTAAGTAGGTCAAGGTAGGAGAAATACCCTAATCCTTACTTGCTTTCTGCATTTGCTGTCTTTTGTTCCGAAATGCCCTGTAGGTTCTTGCCGGGATGAGCTGGGCATGGGCCTTAGCAATATACTCCGTGTAAGCTTGCTTGTGGGACAAGCTTGTGACCAGGGGAATGAGCGAAAGCTCAGTGGAAGACCACAAGATTTTCAGCTCACTCGGTAGGTACCGAACAAAGTCCCTCCGGACAGGTTCGACGCCTGCATCAGGGTCCACACCCTGCACGTCCTCTGGCTCCAACTCCTCAGCTCTGAACAGCTTTCTCGGTGGCTTTGCGACAGTTGGTGCTGGCTTAGGTGAGGACAGTTTGAATGGTATGTCCTCATGTAGCCTCCAGAGACGAAAACCCCATACTTTTGGTAGTGTGAACCTCGACAGCAAATTCAGGTCCTGCATCTTTGACTGGCTGAGGGGCAATTCCTGAGTCAGCGTCCTCAGATGTTCAAAGTCCACGTAATCTCCATTGAGGATGAAGCCTATACAGGAGAGGAATGTCCACAAAGTCAGCTTCTCTTTCTGAGAGAGCGCTATTGGAGTCCTCTGCATGCAGAGCAGCTGCCAGGGCATCTTGCTCTCCCGGTACTTTTCGAGGTTTCTGCTATAGCAGAGGTTCCGCCTCTCAACCTCTGTGCAAATGTGCTCTTTAATAGCAGCCTCCCGGGAGATCAAAGAGAGGGGCTGGCCGTGATGGTAGAGCTCAACGTGGTCCCGAAAGTTCCATTTAGCCTTCAGGGTCTTTCCCTGCCAAAAGCTAATGGATGGGAACCACTTGAGCTCAAGTTCTGCCAGCCCTTTCTCCATTGCAGATGTGGGGTCATACCCAGCAGCTGCCACCATTTGCTTCGCCCTATCAAATGTAGAGGGGAAGGCAAAAGCAGACCGCTGGGTGACAGACTCCACAAAGGCTCTGACCGTCATTGCCCCTGACACCCGCTCTTCACAATCCTTGGCCTTCAATTTGTGGAGGGGGATGTCGGTGTTCCTCTTATACAGGTCTCGTAGGAGGACCTTGACCAACTCGGCTCCAATCACAGACTCTGAACCCTTGAGTTTCTCCGAGAGCTCAAAAATCCGTGATATGCGGAGCTGTTGGCCTTCATCCCTTGTCCAGTTTGTAAGTGGTGGGGGACATATTTCAGAGGTGGCAGTGCTGTGGGGACAAAGGCCAATAAAGCCCCGTTGATAAGTGACAGAACTGGCGTGGCTGGCCGATGTCCCCAAGCTGACTGACAGTTTGCCGTCATCAACAGACAGGGGGCGACCGTGCAGAATTTCTTCTAGTGCCAGCTCGCACTGGTACGCTTTCCACGCAGGGTCGAATCCCCCACTGCCTTTGTTGGCGTCAAACTGAGCCCTTAAGGTTTGATTCAAAAAATGCATCGACTCCTGGAGCACAGTCCCAAGTCCCATGCCATTTGGGCGGTCGATGAACGGGACAATCATGGGCTGTGTCTCCACAAGGTCTGCAAGGGCTGGCTGATTGAAGAGGTCCTTTACATTAATCACTGAGGGCACCTTGTGAAAGAGGAGGACCTCTTCAATCCTGCACACCAGTGGCTTTACAATCTTATACTCCATGTCATCCATGTGGTCCATGAATGCATGGGCACGGGAGTACATGGCCTTCGTCGTCTGGCTGTGCATCAGGCCGCAGGTGACAATCACACCAGTCACCGGGTGCTTGTACAAGCATGACATGTGTGTGTGGGCAGAGTCCGTATAGACCTGAAGGAAGTTTAGGGTGGCCTCCTTCTCCATCCCCCAACACACATCTAGTAGAGGCTTGCAAATATCAAGTGGCTTGCCGTCCAGGTTGGACTGGAAGTTGGCACACTCACTGAGTGCGAGAGCTGGGTACAGCTTGCCTCTGTTACCCACCACCTTTTCCAGTCCAACCCAAGACCACATCAGGTGGAGTCCCCTCTGTTTTTTTCTTGGACAAACAGACAGTGCAGCATGTACTGACATGCAGTCTATGGCCGTTGGAACCACCAAGTCTGAAACCACCAGCTGCTCTGTACTTTTCTGGCCAAACTGTGACAATGTGAGAACCAGCTTGGTGTCTGGATCATTGTCAGTCTCTGCCACTGCTTTGTCCAGGAGCTTGAGGATGAATGCTTGGTCTTTATGGAGAACATTGAATTTAGCCAGGTTCGTGAGGCTGTTCTTTTGTATGGTTGCCCTCGACAGATCTTTGCAACCTAGGGATTTAAGATGTCTCTTAAAAGCCTCTGTCACTGCATTGATCGATGTTGCTGCCTTAATAGGAGCTGCCAAGCGATCAAAGCATGGATGGCTCTGGGCTTTGAAGTCCCGTGGCAGCACAGACAGGGTTAAGTAATAGCCCCCATCCATATGTGCAAACGTATGGCCAAAGACCTTGGTTAAAGCCTTTCTGGTGGCATCACTGGCATGTGTCAGTGGCACATGCTTCTTCAGCATGTGATACTGGTTCCTGAGAGTGTCGCCTACCAGGAAAGGGAGAGTAATATAGTGAATGTGGCCCTTAAGGTCAGCCAAACGGTTCATTTCTATCACTACTCCATCAAGGTCATATTTGACAGAGACAAGGTTGTCCTTGCTGTCGGTCCTGCTCGAAAAGAGTGGGACTCTCAAGTCGGCGTCTGTCAGAAAATCCTCAACCGAGCTGTAGCTTTCAAAACGACTCATGAGTGCTTCTGTATTGGCCTCAGCCACCTCCATGAACAAGGAGTCTGACATTGCAGAATTATAGACAATTTGTTATTATTTAGTTGTTTGTTTATTAAATGAAATCAAATTATTTATTAAATTATTAAAACTTAAATGATACAAATTTCTAAATTGTTTTTAAATGTTCTAGATGTTTAAATGTTTTAAATTCCAATGTTTTTTAATTTTCAAATGTCCAAATTTTAATTTTTTGTTTTCAAATTTTAATCCCTAAATCTAAAACAGTGTCTGGTGCAATGTTTCAACCTTTAATAGGTCTTCTTCAGGCTTTAGGAACACAGTCTATCAAATAATATTACGAGCAAGGCCAACTGAGAATGCGTGTTGTCTCTCTGAAGGTTTGAGCTGTAATGAATGCCTTGGAGCTTGGCCTCCTTTTATACCTTCCTTTTTTTTGGAGTTTTAGAGTTAGTGTTATTTTCTCTCCAGATAAGTTTCACTTTCGGTTTAACCCTTTTTTTGCTGGCAAGAATCAATTGAAAGTATTTCAAACCTAATTAATTTCTCTTTTTACATGTTTTAACACTTAATATATATATATTTTAATAATAGTAAATTATTTTAACCCCTTCTTGTCTGTTCTTTATTTTTTAATTTTTTAAATGTTTTCGTTTCCTTCGTTTTTAAAGAACAAGATAATAACAGTAAGCTACAGAACAATCTTACGGTAAGATACGGTATTTTTTTTTTTTTCTGGTTTTCCAGCCGTTAGTTGTCTGGGCAAAATCCCTAAGCATCACCTGGTTTAGCACAGTCAACATGAAGAAATGATGAAACAGGTGTAACGTAGCGACTTAATTCATAGTTGGCGGAAGAATTTGAAGAAGAGGAGGAAGTGAGGACGACAGCTCTGAGCTGCCGGCTCAGAAGTGCACGGAGCACCGAGACGACACATACCGCACGCCATCCTGCTCCGGTGGTTCTCTTAACAAGGTAACTGTGCTCTTACTGAAGCCAGTGTTACCCCGTCACTCAGTCACACAGTCAACTCAGTCAGCTCACTCAGTCAGTCAGGTAAGTAAATAAGTGCTCTTTGGTAATATGTGTTTCTCTCTGTTCTTTGTTTTAGGTGTTCACATTGTTAGGTTCTTATATTGGCAGCTCAAGAACTCAACAGAGGTTTTCAGTCTGGTCTCACAAGCAGTTTATTCTGGTCACAGGTCACAGGTAAAGTACTTGCAGCGCCGGACTCAAGACGGACCGCGAGGGGCCGGTCAGAGGAGCCCCCTCTGGTGTGTGTGTCCCTCTGGTGTGTCCTGTCCCGTCTCTGTTTCCAGACATCTCATGTTTAAATGCTTGTTGGATATCATAAAGTACGTAACCATTTCTGATTAACTGTTTGGGTCCGTGCGTCACAGATAGCACGTTCCTGTAGTGATGTTATGGTAATCTAACAGTTGGATGTTGGTTGCAAGGCGTGTATCTATAATCAAACTTCAGAATATGTTTTGCACAACAAAAGCACTACAATCAAGGTCTGTCTGGTACATTCTGGAGGTCAGATTGACATATTCTGTTCACTCTCATGAGGAGAGAGTAACTTTATTTGAGAAGGCCTGAAACATTCTATGGTCATATTAAATTCTAATTCAACAACATAGGGGATATGGCACACAGGACTGTGTCTCACAATAAAACAACATGCAAGGTAAGTATATAAAAGGAACAGGGATCCTGTTTCCATAAAACATGCTACTCACATATGTACACAATCATAAAATCATAAACAGAAAAGCAATAAATACATAAATGAATAGAATTCATGAAAGATATCCTTCTTTGTGGATTCCATTTTAGCCAGTGCTGCTGGAGGCAAGGGTGAGTGTGATTCTAGGCATACTTGAATGGTGTCTGTGTGACATTCCTAGCCAAAGTTATGAACTTAAGATCTATTAAATCTGAGCACCTGGCCTCCACTGGCGGACAAGTCCATCAATCTCAACTTGATCAAGATAAGAGTATTGCAGGTAACTTTTGGACTCTTTAGTCTGGCCCCAGCGGTCCTAGGGATCCTCCAGAATGGCTGTGCCCAGTACAGCTTACTCCTGTTGGTAAGGCAGGAGTATGCTGTGCTGGACACAGCCATTCTGGAGGATCCCTAGGACCACAGAGGCACTCAAGCCCCCACGCCACGTCAAGGCAGAGTCCATGTGGGGTTTTTTTTTTTTTTTTTTTGTCTTTTTTGGGTTTTTAAGAAGAACTATCCAAGGTTATACTAGATACAAACTATATACAAGGTTATACTATATACAAACTATATACAAGGTTATACTATATACAAAGTTATACTAGATACAAACTATATACAAGGTTATACTATATACAAAGTTATACTAGATACAAACTATATACAAGGTTATACTCTATACAAACTATATACAAGGTTATACTAGATACAAACTATATACAAGGTTATACTCTATACAAACTATATACAAGGTTATACTCTATACAAACTATATACAAGGTTATACTAGATACAAACTATATACAAGGTTATACTCTATACAAACTATATACAAGGTTATACTCTATACAAACTATATACAAGGTTATACTCTATACAAACTATATACAAGGTTATACTATATACAAGGTTATACTCTATACAAACTATATACAAGGTTATACTCTACACAAACTATATACAAGGTTATACTCTATACAAACTATATACAAGGTTATACTATATACAAAGTTATACTAGATACAAACTATATACAAGGTTATACTCTATACAAACTATATACAAGGTTATACTCTATACAAACTATATACAAGGTTATACTCTATACAAACTATATACAAGGTTATACTCTATACAAACTATATACAAGGTTATACTAGATACAAACTATATACAAGGTTATACTCTATACAAACTATATACAAGGTTATACTCTACACAAACTATATACAAGGTTATACTCTATACAAACTATATACAAGGTTATACTATATACAAGGTTATACTCTATACAAACTATATACAAGGTTATACTCTACACAAACTATATACAAGGTTATACTCTATACAAACTATATACAAGGTTATACTATATACAAAGTTATACTAGATACAAACTATATACAAGGTTATACTATATACAAAGGTATACTAGATACAAACTATATACAAGGTTATACTATATACAAAGTTATACTAGATACAAACTATATACAAGGTTATACTCTATACAAACTATATACAAGGTTATACTAGATACAAACTATATACAAGGTTATACTCTATACAAACTATATACAAGGTTATACTCTATACAAACTATATACAAGGTTATACTAGATACAAACTATATACAAGGTTATACTCTATACAAACTATATACAAGGTTATACTCTATACAAACTATATACAAGGTTATACTATATACAAGGTTATACTCTATACAAACTATATACAAGGTTATACTCTACACAAACTATATACAAGGTTATACTCTATACAAACTATATACAAGGTTATACTATATACAAAGTTATACTAGATACAAACTATATACAAGGTTATACTCTATACAAACTATATACAAGGTTATACTCTATACAAACTATATACAAGGTTATACTCTATACAAACTATATACAAGGTTATACTAGATACAAACTATATACAAGGTTATACTCTATACAAACTATATACAAGGTTATACTATATACAACGTTATACTAGATACAAACTATATACAAGGTTATACTATATACAAAGTTATACTAGATACAAACTATATACAAGGTTATACTATATACAAAGTTATACTAGATACAAACTATATACAAGGTTATACTCTATACAAACTATATACAAGGTTATACTAGATACAAACTATATACAAGGTTATACTCTATACAAACTATATACAAGGTTATACTCTATACAAACTATATACAAGGTTATACTAGATACAAACTATATACAAGGTTATACTCTATACAAACTATATACAAGGTTATACTCTATACAAACTATATACAAGGTTATACTCTATACAAACTATATACAAGGTTATACTATATACAAGGTTATACTCTATACAAACTATATACAAGGTTATACTCTACACAAACTATATACAAGGTTATACTCTATACAAACTATATACAAGGTTATACTATATACAAAGTTATACTAGATACAAACTATATACAAGGTTATACTCTATACAAACTATATACAAGGTTATACTCTATACAAACTATATACAAGGTTATACTCTATACAAACTATATACAAGGTTATACTCTATACAAACTATATACAAGGTTATACTAGATACAAACTATATACAAGGTTATACTCTATACAAACTATATACAAGGTTATACTCTACACAAACTATATACAAGGTTATACTCTATACAAACTATATACAAGGTTATACTATATACAAGGTTATACTCTATACAAACTATATACAAGGTTATACTCTACACAAACTATATACAAGGTTATACTCTATACAAACTATATACAAGGTTATACTATATACAAAGTTATACTAGATACAAACTATATACAAGGTTATACTCTATACAAACTATATACAAGGTTATACTAGATACAAACTATATACAAGGTTATACTCTATACAAACTATATACAAGGTTATACTCTATACAAACTATATACAAGGTTAAGTGCCACAAACAGGGGATGCAGTGCCTGTGATGGTAAGTAGGTCAGGGTAGGAGAAATACCCTAATCCTTACTTGCTTTCTGCATTTGCTGTCTTTTGTTCCGAAATGCCCTGTAGGTTCTTGCCGGGATGAGCTGGGCATGGGCCTTAGCAATATACTCCGTGTAAGCTTGCTTGTGGGACAAGCTTGTGACCAGGGGAATGAGCGAAAGCTCAGTGGAAGACCACAAGATTTTCAGCTCACTCGGTAGGTACCGAACAAAGTCCCTCCGGACAGGTTCGACGCCTGCATCAGGGTCCACACCCTGCACGTCCTCTGGCTCCAACTCCTCAGCTCTGAACAGCTTTCTCGGTGGCTTTGCGACAGTTGGTGCTGGCTTAGGTGAGGACAGTTTGAATGGTATGTCCTCATGTAGCCTCCAGAGACGAAAACCCCATACTTTTGGTAGTGTGAACCTCGACAGCAAATTCAGGTCCTGCATCTTTGACTGGCTGAGGGGCAATTCCTGAGTCAGCGTCCTCAGATGTTCAAAGTCCACGTAATCTCCATTGAGGATGAAGCCTATACAGGAGAGGAATGTCCACAAAGTCAGCTTCTCTTTCTGAGAGAGCGCTATTGGAGTCCTCTGCATGCAGAGCAGCTGCCAGGGCATCTTGCTCTCCCGGTACTTTTCGAGGTTTCTGCTATAGCAGAGGTTCCGCCTCTCAACCTCTGTGCAAATGTGCTCTTTAATAGCAGCCTCCCGGGAGATCAAAGAGAGGGGCTGGCCGTGATGGTAGAGCTCAACGTGGTCCCGAAAGTTCCATTTAGCCTTCAGGGTCTTTCCCTGCCAAAAGCTAATGGATGGGAACCACTTGAGCTCAAGTTCTGCCAGCCCTTTCTCCATTGCAGATGTGGGGTCATACCCAGCAGCTGCCACCATTTGCTTCGCCCTATCAAATGTAGAGGGGAAGGCAAAAGCAGACCGCTGGGTGACAGACTCCACAAAGGCTCTGACCGTCATTGCCCCTGACACCCGCTCTTCACAATCCTTGGCCTTCAATTTGTGGAGGGGGATGTCGGTGTTCCTCTTATACAGGTCTCGTAGGAGGACCTTGACCAACTCGGCTCCAATCACAGACTCTGAACCCTTGAGTTTCTCCGAGAGCTCAAAAATCCGTGATATGCGGAGCTGTTGGCCTTCATCCCTTGTCCAGTTTGTAAGTGGTGGGGGACATATTTCAGAGGTGGCAGTGCTGTGGGGACAAAGGCCAATAAAGCCCCGTTGATAAGTGACAGAACTGGCGTGGCTGGCCGATGTCCCCAAGCTGACTGACAGTTTGCCGTCATCAACAGACAGGGGGCGACCGTGCAGAATTTCTTCTAGTGCCAGCTCGCACTGGTACGCTTTCCACGCAGGGTCGAATCCCCCACTGCCTTTGTTGGCGTCAAACTGAGCCCTTAAGGTTTGATTCAAAAAATGCATCGACTCCTGGAGCACAGTCCCAAGTCCCATGCCATTTGGGCGGTCGATGAACGGGACAATCATGGGCTGTGTCTCCACAAGGTCTGCAAGGGCTGGCTGATTGAAGAGGTCCTTTACATTAATCACTGAGGGCACCTTGTGAAAGAGGAGGACCTCTTCAATCCTGCACACCAGTGGCTTTACAATCTTATACTCCATGTCATCCATGTGGTCCATGAATGCATGGGCACGGGAGTACATGGCCTTCGTCGTCTGGCTGTGCATCAGGCCGCAGGTGACAATCACACCAGTCACCGGGTGCTTGTACAAGCATGACATGTGTGTGTGGGCAGAGTCCGTATAGACCTGAAGGAAGTTTAGGGTGGCCTCCTTCTCCATCCCCCAACACACATCTAGTAGAGGCTTGCAAATATCAAGTGGCTTGCCGTCCAGGTTGGACTGGAAGTTGGCACACTCACTGAGTGCGAGAGCTGGGTACAGCTTGCCTCTGTTACCCACCACCTTTTCCAGTCCAACCCAAGACCACATCAGGTGGAGTCCCCTCTGTTTTTTTCTTGGACAAACAGACAGTGCAGCATGTACTGACATGCAGTCTATGGCCGTTGGAACCACCAAGTCTGAAACCACCAGCTGCTCTGTACTTTTCTGGCCAAACTGTGACAATGTGAGAACCAGCTTGGTGTCTGGATCATTGTCAGTCTCTGCCACTGCTTTGTCCAGGAGCTTGAGGATGAATGCTTGGTCTTTATGGAGAACATTGAATTTAGCCAGGTTCGTGAGGCTGTTCTTTTGTATGGTTGCCCTCGACAGATCTTTGCAACCTAGGGATTTAAGATGTCTCTTAAAAGCCTCTGTCACTGCATTGATCGATGTTGCTGCCTTAATAGGAGCTGCCAAGCGATCAAAGCATGGATGGCTCTGGGCTTTGAAGTCCCGTGGCAGCACAGACAGGGTTAAGTAATAGCCCCCATCCATATGTGCAAACGTATGGCCAAAGACCTTGGTTAAAGCCTTTCTGGTGGCATCACTGGCATGTGTCAGTGGCACATGCTTCTTCAGCATGTGATACTGGTTCCTGAGAGTGTCGCCTACCAGGAAAGGGAGAGTAATATAGTGAATGTGGCCCTTAAGGTCAGCCAAACGGTTCATTTCTATCACTACTCCATCAAGGTCATATTTGACAGAGACAAGGTTGTCCTTGCTGTCGGTCCTGCTCGAAAAGAGTGGGACTCTCAAGTCGGCGTCTGTCAGAAAATCCTCAACCGAGCTGTAGCTTTCAAAACGACTCATGAGTGCTTCTGTATTGGCCTCAGCCACCTCCATGAACAAGGAGTCTGACATTGCAGAATTATAGACAATTTGTTATTATTTAGTTGTTTGTTTATTAAATGAAATCAAATTATTTATTAAATTATTAAAACTTAAATGATACAAATTTCTAAATTGTTTTTAAATGTTCTAGATGTTTAAATGTTTTAAATTCCAATGTTTTTTAATTTTCAAATGTCCAAATTTTAATTTTTTGTTTTCAAATTTTAATCCCTAAATCTAAAACAGTGTCTGGTGCAATGTTTCAACCTTTAATAGGTCTTCTTCAGGCTTTAGGAACACAGTCTATCAAATAATATTACGAGCAAGGCCAACTGAGAATGCGTGTTGTCTCTCTGAAGGTTTGAGCTGTAATGAATGCCTTGGAGCTTGGCCTCCTTTTATACCTTCCTTTTTTTTGGAGTTTTAGAGTTAGTGTTATTTTCTCTCCAGATAAGTTTCACTTTCGGTTTAACCCTTTTTTTGCTGGCAAGAATCAATTGAAAGTATTTCAAACCTAATTAATTTCTCTTTTTACATGTTTTAACACTTAATATATATATATTTTAATAATAGTAAATTATTTTAACCCCTTCTTGTCTGTTCTTTATTTTTTAATTTTTTAAATGTTTTCGTTTCCTTCGTTTTTAAAGAACAAGATAATAACAGTAAGCTACAGAACAATCTTACGGTAAGATACGGTATTTTTTTTTTTTTCTGGTTTTCCAGCCGTTAGTTGTCTGGGCAAAATCCCTAAGCATCACCTGGTTTAGCACAGTCAACATGAAGAAATGATGAAACAGGTGTAACGTAGCGACTTAATTCATAGTTGGCGGAAGAATTTGAAGAAGAGGAGGAAGTGAGGACGACAGCTCTGAGCTGCCGGCTCAGAAGTGCACGGAGCACCGAGACGACACATACCGCACGCCATCCTGCTCCGGTGGTTCTCTTAACAAGGTAACTGTGCTCTTACTGAAGCCAGTGTTACCCCGTCACTCAGTCACACAGTCAACTCAGTCAGCTCACTCAGTCAGTCAGGTAAGTAAATAAGTGCTCTTTGGTAATATGTGTTTCTCTCTGTTCTTTGTTTTAGGTGTTCACATTGTTAGGTTCTTATATTGGCAGCTCAAGAACTCAACAGAGGTTTTCAGTCTGGTCTCACAAGCAGTTTATTCTGGTCACAGGTCACAGGTAAAGTACTTGCAGCGCCGGACTCAAGACGGACCGCGAGGGGCCGGTCAGAGGAGCCCCCTCTGGTGTGTGTGTCCCTCTGGTGTGTCCTGTCCCGTCTCTGTTTCCAGACATCTCATGTTTAAATGCTTGTTGGATATCATAAAGTACGTAACCATTTCTGATTAACTGTTTGGGTCCGTGCGTCACAGATAGCACGTTCCTGTAGTGATGTTATGGTAATCTAACAGTTGGATGTTGGTTGCAAGGCGTGTATCTATAATCAAACTTCAGAATATGTTTTGCACAACAAAAGCACTACAATCAAGGTCTGTCTGGTACATTCTGGAGGTCAGATTGACATATTCTGTTCACTCTCATGAGGAGAGAGTAACTTTATTTGAGAAGGCCTGAAACATTCTATGGTCATATTAAATTCTAATTCAACAACATAGGGGATATGGCACACAGGACTGTGTCTCACAATAAAACAACATGCAAGGTAAGTATATAAAAGGAACAGGGATCCTGTTTCCATAAAACATGCTACTCACATATGTACACAATCATAAAATCATAAACAGAAAAGCAATAAATACATAAATGAATAGAATTCATGAAAGATATCCTTCTTTGTGGATTCCATTTTAGCCAGTGCTGCTGGAGGCAAGGGTGAGTGTGATTCTAGGCATACTTGAATGGTGTCTGTGTGACATTCCTAGCCAAAGTTATGAACTTAAGATCTATTAAATCTGAGCACCTGGCCTCCACTGGCGGACAAGTCCATCAATCTCAACTTGATCAAGATAAGAGTATTGCAGGTAACTTTTGGACTCTTTAGTCTGGCCCCAGCGGTCCTAGGGATCCTCCAGAATGGCTGTGCCCAGTACAGCTTACTCCTGTTGGTAAGGCAGGAGTATGCTGTGCTGGACACAGCCATTCTGGAGGATCCCTAGGACCACAGAGGCACTCAAGCCCCCACGCCACGTCAAGGCAGAGTCCATGTGGGGGTTTTTTTTTTTTTTTTTTGTCTTTTTTGGGTTTTTAAGAAGAACTATCCAAGGTTATACTAGATACAAACTATATACAAGGTTATACTATATACAAACTATATACAAGGTTATACTATATACAAAGTTATACTAGATACAAACTATATACAAGGTTATACTATATACAAAGTTATACTAGATACAAACTATATACAAGGTTATACTCTATACAAACTATATACAAGGTTATACTAGATACAAACTATATACAAGGTTATACTCTATACAAACTATATACAAGGTTATACTCTATACAAACTATATACAAGGTTATACTAGATACAAACTATATACAAGGTTATACTCTATACAAACTATATACAAGGTTATACTCTATACAAACTATATACAAGGTTATACTCTATACAAACTATATACAAGGTTATACTATATACAAGGTTAT
Source organism: Pempheris klunzingeri (assembly GCF_042242105.1). Lineage (NCBI taxonomy): Eukaryota > Metazoa > Chordata > Actinopteri > Acropomatiformes > Pempheridae > Pempheris > Pempheris klunzingeri. Next base: position 29,236,636 of record NC_092016.1, read on the forward strand.
ACTCTATACAAACTATATACAAGGTTATACTCTACACAAACTATATACAAGGTTATACTCTATACAAACTATATACAAGGTTATACTATATACAAAGTTATACTAGATACAAACTATATACAAGGTTATACTCTATACAAACTATATACAAGGTTATACTCTATACAAACTATATACAAGGTTATACTCTATACAAACTATATACAAGGTTATACTCTATACAAACTATATACAAGGTTATACTAGATACAAACTATATACAAGGTTATACTCTATACAAACTATATACAAGGTTATACTCTACACAAACTATATACAAGGTTATACTCTATACAAACTATATACAAGGTTATACTATATACAAGGTTATACTCTATACAAACTATATACAAGGTTATACTCTACACAAACTATATACAAGGTTATACTCTATACAAACTATATACAAGGTTATACTATATACAAAGTTATACTAGATACAAACTATATACAAGGTTATACTATATACAAAGGTATACTAGATACAAACTATATACAAGGTTATACTATATACAAAGTTATACTAGATACAAACTATATACAAGGTTATACTCTATACAAACTATATACAAGGTTATACTAGATACAAACTATATACAAGGTTATACTCTATACAAACTATATACAAGGTTATACTCTATACAAACTATATACAAGGTTATACTAGATACAAACTATATACAAGGTTATACTCTATACAAACTATATACAAGGTTATACTCTATACAAACTATATACAAGGTTATACTCTATACAAACTATATACAAGGTTATACTATATACAAGGTTATACTCTATACAAACTATATACAAGGTTATACTCTATACAAACTATATACAAGGTTATACTCTATACAAACTATATACAAGGTTATACTATATACAAAGTTATACTAGATACAAACTATATACAAGGTTATACTCTATACAAACTATATACAAGGTTATACTCTATACAAACTATATACAAGGTTATACTCTATACAAACTATATACAAGGTTATACTCTATACAAACTATATACAAGGTTATACTAGATACAAACTATATACAAGGTTATACTCTATACAAACTATATACAAGGTTATACTATATACAACGTTATACTAGATACAAACTATATACAAGGTTATACTATATACAAAGTTATACTAGATACAAACTATATACAAGGTTATACTATATACAAAGTTATACTAGATACAAACTATATACAAGGTTATACTCTATACAAACTATATACAAGGTTATACTAGATACAAACTATATACAAGGTTATACTCTATACAAACTATATACAAGGTTATACTCTATACAAACTATATACAAGGTTATACTAGATACAAACTATATACAAGGTTATACTCTATACAAACTATATACAAGGTTATACTCTATACAAACTATATACAAGGTTATACTCTATACAAACTATATACAAGGTTATACTATATACAAGGTTATACTCTATACAAACTATATACAAGGTTATACTCTACACAAACTATATACAAGGTTATACTCTATACAAACTATATACAAGGTTATACTATATACAAAGTTATACTAGATACAAACTATATACAAGGTTATACTCTATACAAACTATATACAAGGTTATACTCTATACAAACTATATACAAGGTTATACTCTATACAAACTATATACAAGGTTATACTCTATACAAACTATATACAAGGTTATACTAGATACAAACTATATACAAGGTTATACTCTATACAAACTATATACAAGGTTATACTCTACACAAACTATATACAAGGTTATACTCTATACAAACTATATACAAGGTTATACTATATACAAGGTTATACTCTATACAAACTATATACAAGGTTATACTCTACACAAACTATATACAAGGTTATACTCTATACAAACTATATACAAGGTTATACTATATACAAAGTTATACTAGATACAAACTATATACAAGGTTATACTCTATACAAACTATATACAAGGTTATACTAGATACAAACTATATACAAGGTTATACTCTATACAAACTATATACAAGGTTATACTCTATACAAACTATATACAAGGTTAAGTGCCACAAACAGGGGATGCAGTGCCTGTGATGGTAAGTAGGTCAGGGTAGGAGAAATACCCTAATCCTTACTTGCTTTCTGCATTTGCTGTCTTTTGTTCCGAAATGCCCTGTAGGTTCTTGCCGGGATGAGCTGGGCATGGGCCTTAGCAATATACTCCGTGTAAGCTTGCTTGTGGGACAAGCTTGTGACCAGGGGAATGAGCGAAAGCTCAGTGGAAGACCACAAGATTTTCAGCTCACTCGGTAGGTACCGAACAAAGTCCCTCCGGACAGGTTCGACGCCTGCATCAGGGTCCACACCCTGCACGTCCTCTGGCTCCAACTCCTCAGCTCTGAACAGCTTTCTCGGTGGCTTTGCGACAGTTGGTGCTGGCTTAGGTGAGGACAGTTTGAATGGTATGTCCTCATGTAGCCTCCAGAGACGAAAACCCCATACTTTTGGTAGTGTGAACCTCGACAGCAAATTCAGGTCCTGCATCTTTGACTGGCTGAGGGGCAATTCCTGAGTCAGCGTCCTCAGATGTTCAAAGTCCACGTAATCTCCATTGAGGATGAAGCCTATACAGGAGAGGAATGTCCACAAAGTCAGCTTCTCTTTCTGAGAGAGCGCTATTGGAGTCCTCTGCATGCAGAGCAGCTGCCAGGGCATCTTGCTCTCCCGGTACTTTTCGAGGTTTCTGCTATAGCAGAGGTTCCGCCTCTCAACCTCTGTGCAAATGTGCTCTTTAATAGCAGCCTCCCGGGAGATCAAAGAGAGGGGCTGGCCGTGATGGTAGAGCTCAACGTGGTCCCGAAAGTTCCATTTAGCCTTCAGGGTCTTTCCCTGCCAAAAGCTAATGGATGGGAACCACTTGAGCTCAAGTTCTGCCAGCCCTTTCTCCATTGCAGATGTGGGGTCATACCCAGCAGCTGCCACCATTTGCTTCGCCCTATCAAATGTAGAGGGGAAGGCAAAAGCAGACCGCTGGGTGACAGACTCCACAAAGGCTCTGACCGTCATTGCCCCTGACACCCGCTCTTCACAATCCTTGGCCTTCAATTTGTGGAGGGGGATGTCGGTGTTCCTCTTATACAGGTCTCGTAGGAGGACCTTGACCAACTCGGCTCCAATCACAGACTCTGAACCCTTGAGTTTCTCCGAGAGCTCAAAAATCCGTGATATGCGGAGCTGTTGGCCTTCATCCCTTGTCCAGTTTGTAAGTGGTGGGGGACATATTTCAGAGGTGGCAGTGCTGTGGGGACAAAGGCCAATAAAGCCCCGTTGATAAGTGACAGAACTGGCGTGGCTGGCCGATGTCCCCAAGCTGACTGACAGTTTGCCGTCATCAACAGACAGGGGGCGACCGTGCAGAATTTCTTCTAGTGCCAGCTCGCACTGGTACGCTTTCCACGCAGGGTCGAATCCCCCACTGCCTTTGTTGGCGTCAAACTGAGCCCTTAAGGTTTGATTCAAAAAATGCATCGACTCCTGGAGCACAGTCCCAAGTCCCATGCCATTTGGGCGGTCGATGAACGGGACAATCATGGGCTGTGTCTCCACAAGGTCTGCAAGGGCTGGCTGATTGAAGAGGTCCTTTACATTAATCACTGAGGGCACCTTGTGAAAGAGGAGGACCTCTTCAATCCTGCACACCAGTGGCTTTACAATCTTATACTCCATGTCATCCATGTGGTCCATGAATGCATGGGCACGGGAGTACATGGCCTTCGTCGTCTGGCTGTGCATCAGGCCGCAGGTGACAATCACACCAGTCACCGGGTGCTTGTACAAGCATGACATGTGTGTGTGGGCAGAGTCCGTATAGACCTGAAGGAAGTTTAGGGTGGCCTCCTTCTCCATCCCCCAACACACATCTAGTAGAGGCTTGCAAATATCAAGTGGCTTGCCGTCCAGGTTGGACTGGAAGTTGGCACACTCACTGAGTGCGAGAGCTGGGTACAGCTTGCCTCTGTTACCCACCACCTTTTCCAGTCCAACCCAAGACCACATCAGGTGGAGTCCCCTCTGTTTTTTTCTTGGACAAACAGACAGTGCAGCATGTACTGACATGCAGTCTATGGCCGTTGGAACCACCAAGTCTGAAACCACCAGCTGCTCTGTACTTTTCTGGCCAAACTGTGACAATGTGAGAACCAGCTTGGTGTCTGGATCATTGTCAGTCTCTGCCACTGCTTTGTCCAGGAGCTTGAGGATGAATGCTTGGTCTTTATGGAGAACATTGAATTTAGCCAGGTTCGTGAGGCTGTTCTTTTGTATGGTTGCCCTCGACAGATCTTTGCAACCTAGGGATTTAAGATGTCTCTTAAAAGCCTCTGTCACTGCATTGATCGATGTTGCTGCCTTAATAGGAGCTGCCAAGCGATCAAAGCATGGATGGCTCTGGGCTTTGAAGTCCCGTGGCAGCACAGACAGGGTTAAGTAATAGCCCCCATCCATATGTGCAAACGTATGGCCAAAGACCTTGGTTAAAGCCTTTCTGGTGGCATCACTGGCATGTGTCAGTGGCACATGCTTCTTCAGCATGTGATACTGGTTCCTGAGAGTGTCGCCTACCAGGAAAGGGAGAGTAATATAGTGAATGTGGCCCTTAAGGTCAGCCAAACGGTTCATTTCTATCACTACTCCATCAAGGTCATATTTGACAGAGACAAGGTTGTCCTTGCTGTCGGTCCTGCTCGAAAAGAGTGGGACTCTCAAGTCGGCGTCTGTCAGAAAATCCTCAACCGAGCTGTAGCTTTCAAAACGACTCATGAGTGCTTCTGTATTGGCCTCAGCCACCTCCATGAACAAGGAGTCTGACATTGCAGAATTATAGACAATTTGTTATTATTTAGTTGTTTGTTTATTAAATGAAATCAAATTATTTATTAAATTATTAAAACTTAAATGATACAAATTTCTAAATTGTTTTTAAATGTTCTAGATGTTTAAATGTTTTAAATTCCAATGTTTTTTAATTTTCAAATGTCCAAATTTTAATTTTTTGTTTTCAAATTTTAATCCCTAAATCTAAAACAGTGTCTGGTGCAATGTTTCAACCTTTAATAGGTCTTCTTCAGGCTTTAGGAACACAGTCTATCAAATAATATTACGAGCAAGGCCAACTGAGAATGCGTGTTGTCTCTCTGAAGGTTTGAGCTGTAATGAATGCCTTGGAGCTTGGCCTCCTTTTATACCTTCCTTTTTTTTGGAGTTTTAGAGTTAGTGTTATTTTCTCTCCAGATAAGTTTCACTTTCGGTTTAACCCTTTTTTTGCTGGCAAGAATCAATTGAAAGTATTTCAAACCTAATTAATTTCTCTTTTTACATGTTTTAACACTTAATATATATATATTTTAATAATAGTAAATTATTTTAACCCCTTCTTGTCTGTTCTTTATTTTTTAATTTTTTAAATGTTTTCGTTTCCTTCGTTTTTAAAGAACAAGATAATAACAGTAAGCTACAGAACAATCTTACGGTAAAATACGGTATTTTTTTTTTTCTGGTTTTCCAGCCGTTAGTTGTCTGGGCAAAATCCCTAAGCATCACCTGGTTTAGCACAGTCAACATGAAGAAATGATGAAACAGGTGTAACGTAGCGACTTAATTCATAGTTGGCGGAAGAATTTGAAGAAGAGGAGGAAGTGAGGACGACAGCTCTGAGCTGCCGGCTCAGAAGTGCACGGAGCACCGAGACGACACATACCGCACGCCATCCTGCTCCGGTGGTTCTCTTAACAAGGTAACTGTGCTCTTACTGAAGCCAGTGTTACCCCGTCACTCAGTCACACAGTCAACTCAGTCAGCTCACTCAGTCAGTCAGGTAAGTAAATAAGTGCTCTTTGGTAATATGTGTTTCTCTCTGTTCTTTGTTTTAGGTGTTCACATTGTTAGGTTCTTATATTGGCAGCTCAAGAACTCAACAGAGGTTTTCAGTCTGGTCTCACAAGCAGTTTATTCTGGTCACAGGTCACAGGTAAAGTACTTGCAGCGCCGGACTCAAGACGGACCGCGAGGGGCCGGTCAGAGGAGCCCCCTCTGGTGTGTGTGTCCCTCTGGTGTGTCCTGTCCCGTCTCTGTTTCCAGACATCTCATGTTTAAATGCTTGTTGGATATCATAAAGTACGTAACCATTTCTGATTAACTGTTTGGGTCCGTGCGTCACAGATAGCACGTTCCTGTAGTGATGTTATGGTAATCTAACAGTTGGATGTTGGTTGCAAGGCGTGTATCTATAATCAAACTTCAGAATATGTTTTGCACAACAAAAGCACTACAATCAAGGTCTGTCTGGTACATTCTGGAGGTCAGATTGACATATTCTGTTCACTCTCATGAGGAGAGAGTAACTTTATTTGAGAAGGCCTGAAACATTCTATGGTCATATTAAATTCTAATTCAACAACATAGGGGATATGGCACACAGGACTGTGTCTCACAATAAAACAACATGCAAGGTAAGTATATAAAAGGAACAGGGATCCTGTTTCCATAAAACATGCTACTCACATATGTACACAATCATAAAATCATAAACAGAAAAGCAATAAATACATAAATGAATAGAATTCATGAAAGATATCCTTCTTTGTGGATTCCATTTTAGCCAGTGCTGCTGGAGGCAAGGGTGAGTGTGATTCTAGGCATACTTGAATGGTGTCTGTGTGACATTCCTAGCCAAAGTTATGAACTTAAGATCTATTAAATCTGAGCACCTGGCCTCCACTGGCGGACAAGTCCATCAATCTCAACTTGATCAAGATAAGAGTATTGCAGGTAACTTTTGGACTCTTTAGTCTGGCCCCAGCGGTCCTAGGGATCCTCCAGAATGGCTGTGCCCAGTACAGCTTACTCCTGTTGGTAAGGCAGGAGTATGCTGTGCTGGACACAGCCATTCTGGAGGATCCCTAGGACCACAGAGGCACTCAAGCCCCCACGCCACGTCAAGGCAGAGTCCATGTGGGGTTTTTTTTTTTTTTTTTTTGTCTTTTTTGGGTTTTTAAGAAGAACTATCCAAGGTTATACTAGATACAAACTATATACAAGGTTATACTATATACAAAGTTATACTAGATACAAACTATATACAAGGTTATACTATATACAAAGTTATACTAGATACAAACTATATACAAGGTTATACTATATACAAAGTTATACTAGATACAAACTATATACAAGGTTATACTATATACAAAGTTATACTAGATACAAACTATATACAAGGTTATACTCTATACAAACTATATACAAGGTTATACTAGATACAAACTATATACAAGGTTATACTCTATACAAACTATATACAAGGTTATACTCTATACAAACTATATACAAGGTTATACTAGATACAAACTATATACAAGGTTATACTCTATACAAACTATATACAAGGTTATACTCTATACAAACTATATACAAGGTTATACTCTATACAAACTATATACAAGGTTATACTCTATACAAACTATATACAAGGTTATACTAGATACAAACTATATACAAGGTTATACTCTATACAAACTATATACAAGGTTATACTCTACACAAACTATATACAAGGTTATACTCTATACAAACTATATACAAGGTTATACTATATACAAGGTTATACTCTATACAAACTATATACAAGGTTATACTCTACACAAACTATATACAAGGTTATACTCTATACAAACTATATACAAGGTTATACTCTATACAAACTATATACAAGGTTATACTCTATACAAACTATATACAAGGTTATACTAGATACAAACTATATACAAGGTTATACTCTATACAAACTATATACAAGGTTATACTCTACACAAACTATATACAAGGTTATACTCTATACAAACTATATACAAGGTTATACTATATACAAGGTTATACTCTATACAAACTATATACAAGGTTATACTCTACACAAACTATATACAAGGTTATACTCTATACAAACTATATACAAGGTTATACTATATACAAAGTTATACTAGATACAAACTATATACAAGGTTATACTCTATACAAACTATATACAAGGTTATACTAGATACAAACTATATACAAGGTTATACTCTATACAAACTATATACAAGGTTATACTCTATACAAACTATATACAAGGTTAAGTGCCACAAACAGGGGATGCAGTGCCTGTGATGGTAAGTAGGTCAAGGTAGGAGAAATACCCTAATCCTTACTTGCTTTCTGCATTTGCTGTCTTTTGTTCCGAAATGCCCTGTAGGTTCTTGCCGGGATGAGCTGGGCATGGGCCTTAGCAATATACTCCGTGTAAGCTTGCTTGTGGGACAAGCTTGTGACCAGGGGAATGAGCGAAAGCTCAGTGGAAGACCACAAGATTTTCAGCTCACTCGGTAGGTACCGAACAAAGTCCCTCCGGACAGGTTCGACGCCTGCATCAGGGTCCACACCCTGCACGTCCTCTGGCTCCAACTCCTCAGCTCTGAACAGCTTTCTCGGTGGCTTTGCGACAGTTGGTGCTGGCTTAGGTGAGGACAGTTTGAATGGTATGTCCTCATGTAGCCTCCAGAGACGAAAACCCCATACTTTTGGTAGTGTGAACCTCGACAGCAAATTCAGGTCCTGCATCTTTGACTGGCTGAGGGGCAATTCCTGAGTCAGCGTCCTCAGATGTTCAAAGTCCACGTAATCTCCATTGAGGATGAAGCCTATACAGGAGAGGAATGTCCACAAAGTCAGCTTCTCTTTCTGAGAGAGCGCTATTGGAGTCCTCTGCATGCAGAGCAGCTGCCAGGGCATCTTGCTCTCCCGGTACTTTTCGAGGTTTCTGCTATAGCAGAGGTTCCGCCTCTCAACCTCTGTGCAAATGTGCTCTTTAATAGCAGCCTCCCGGGAGATCAAAGAGAGGGGCTGGCCGTGATGGTAGAGCTCAACGTGGTCCCGAAAGTTCCATTTAGCCTTCAGGATCTTTCCCTGCCAAAAGCTAATGGATGGGAACCACTTGAGCTCAAGTTCTGCCAGCCCTTTCTCCATTGCAGATGTGGGGTCATACCCAGCAGCTGCCACCATTTGCTTCGCCCTATCAAATGTAGAGGGGAAGGCAAAAGCAGACCGCTGGGTGACAGACTCCACAAAGGCTCTGACCGTCATTGCCCCTGACACCCGCTCTTCACAATCCTTGGCCTTCAATTTGTGGAGGGGGATGTCGGTGTTCCTCTTATACAGGTCTCGTAGGAGGACCTTGACCAACTCGGCTCCAATCACAGACTCTGAACCCTTGAGTTTCTCCGAGAGCTCAAAAATCCGTGATATGCGGAGCTGTTGGCTTTCATCCCTTGTCCAGTTTGTAAGTGGTGGGGGACATATTTCAGAGGTGGCAGTGCTGTGGGGACAAAGGCCAATAAAGCCCCGTTGATAAGTGACAGAACTGGCGTGGCTGGCCGATGTCCCCAAGCTGACTGACAGTTTGCCGTCATCAACAGACAGGGGGCGACCGTGCAGAATTTCTTCTAGTGCCAGCTCGCACTGGTACGCTTTCCACGCAGGGTCGAATCCCCCACTGCCTTTGTTGGCGTCAAACTGAGCCCTTAAGGTTTGATTCAAAAAATGCATCGACTCCTGGAGCACAGTCCCAAGTCCCATGCCATTTGGGCGGTCGATGAACGGGACAATCATGGGCTGTGTCTCCACAAGGTCTGCAAGGGCTGGCTGATTGAAGAGGTCCTTTACATTAATCACTGAGGGCACCTTGTGAAAGAGGAGGACCTCTTCAATCCTGCACACCAGTGGCTTTACAATCTTATACTCCATGTCATCCATGTGGTCCATGAATGCATGGGCACGGGAGTACATGGCCTTCGTCGTCTGGCTGTGCATCAGGCCGCAGGTGACAATCACACCAGTCACCGGGTGCTTGTACAAGCATGACATGTGTGTGTGGGCAGAGTCCGTATAGACCTGAAGGAAGTTTAGGGTGGCCTCCTTCTCCATCCCCCAACACACATCTAGTAGAGGCTTGCAAATATCAAGTGGCTTGCCGTCCAGGTTGGACTGGAAGTTGGCACACTCACTGAGTGCGAGAGCTGGGTACAGCTTGCCTCTGTTACCCACCACCTTTTCCAGTCCAACCCAAGACCACATCAGGTGGAGTCCCCTCTGTTTTTTTCTTGGACAAACAGACAGTGCAGCATGTACTGACATGCAGTCTATGGCCGTTGGAACCACCAAGTCTGAAACCACCAGCTGCTCTGTACTTTTCTGGCCAAACTGTGACAATGTGAGAACCAGCTTGGTGTCTGGATCATTGTCAGTCTCTGCCACTGCTTTGTCCAGGAGCTTGAGGATGAATGCTTGGTCTTTATGGAGAACATTGAATTTAGCCAGGTTCGTGAGGCTGTTCTTTTGTATGGTTGCCCTCGACAGATCTTTGCAACCTAGGGATTTAAGATGTCTCTTAAAAGCCTCTGTCACTGCATTGATCGATGTTGCTGCCTTAATAGGAGCTGCCAAGCGATCAAAGCATGGATGGCTCTGGGCTTTGAAGTCCCGTGGCAGCACAGACAGGGTTAAGTAATAGCCCCCATCCATATGTGCAAACGTATGGCCAAAGACCTTGGTTAAAGCCTTTCTGGTGGCATCACTGGCATGTGTCAGTGGCACATGCTTCTTCAGCATGTGATACTGGTTCCTGAGAGTGTCGCCTACCAGGAAAGGGAGAGTAATATAGTGAATGTGGCCCTTAAGGTCAGCCAAACGGTTCATTTCTATCACTACTCCATCAAGGTCATATTTGACAGAGACAAGGTTGTCCTTGCTGTCGGTCCTGCTCGAAAAGAGTGGGACTCTCAAGTCGGCGTCTGTCAGAAAATCCTCAACCGAGCTGTAGCTTTCAAAACGACTCATGAGTGCTTCTGTATTGGCCTCAGCCACCTCCATGAACAAGGAGTCTGACATTGCAGAATTATAGACAATTTGTTATTATTTAGTTGTTTGTTTATTAAATGAAATCAAATTATTTATTAAATTATTAAAACTTAAATGATACAAATTTCTAAATTGTTTTTAAATGTTCTAGATGTTTAAATGTTTTAAATTCCAATGTTTTTTAATTTTCAAATGTCCAAATTTTAATTTTTTGTTTTCAAATTTTAATCCCTAAATCTAAAACAGTGTCTGGTGCAATGTTTCAACCTTTAATAGGTCTTCTTCAGGCTTTAGGAACACAGTCTATCAAATAATATTACGAGCAAGGCCAACTGAGAATGCGTGTTGTCTCTCTGAAGGTTTGAGCTGTAATGAATGCCTTGGAGCTTGGCCTCCTTTTATACCTTCCTTTTTTTTGGAGTTTTAGAGTTAGTGTTATTTTCTCTCCAGATAAGTTTCACTTTCGGTTTAACCCTTTTTTTGCTGGCAAGAATCAATTGAAAGTATTTCAAACCTAATTAATTTCTCTTTTTACATGTTTTAACACTTAATATATATATATTTTAATAATAGTAAATTATTTTAACCCCTTCTTGTCTGTTCTTTATTTTTTAATTTTTTAAATGTTTTTGTTTCCTTCGTTTTTAAAGAACAAGATAATAACAGTAAGCTACAGAACAATCTTACGGTAAAATACGGTATTTTTTTTTTTCTGGTTTTCCAGCCGTTAGTTGTCTGGGCAAAATCCCTAAGCATCACCTGGTTTAGCACAGTCAACATGAAGAAATGATGAAACAGGTGTAACGTAGCGACTTAATTCATAGTTGGCGGAAGAATTTGAAGAAGAGGAGGAAGTGAGGACGACAGCTCTGAGCTGCCGGCTCAGAAGTGCACGGAGCACCGAGACGACACATACCGCACGCCATCCTGCTCCGGTGGTTCTCTTAACAAGGTAACTGTGCTCTTACTGAAGCCAGTGTTACCCCGTCACTCAGTCACACAGTCAACTCAGTCAGCTCACTCAGTCAGTCAGGTAAGTAAATAAGTGCTCTTTGGTAATATGTGTTTCTCTCTGTTCTTTGTTTTAGGTGTTCACATTGTTAGGTTCTTATATTGGCAGCTCAAGAACTCAACAGAGGTTTTCAGTCTGGTCTCACAAGCAGTTTATTCTGGTCACAGGTCACAGGTAAAGTACTTGCAGCGCCGGACTCAAGACGGACCGCGAGGGGCCGGTCAGAGGAGCCCCCTCTGGTGTGTGTGTCCCTCTGGTGTGTCCTGTCCCGTCTCTGTTTCCAGACATCTCATGTTTAAATGCTTGTTGGATATCATAAAGTACGTAACCATTTCTGATTAACTGTTTGGGTCCGTGCGTCACAGATAGCACGTTCCTGTAGTGATGTTATGGTAATCTAACAGTTGGATGTTGGTTGCAAGGCGTGTATCTATAATCAAACTTCAGAATATGTTTTGCACAACAAAAGCACTACAATCAAGGTCTGTCTGGTACATTCTGGAGGTCAGATTGACATATTCTGTTCACTCTCATGAGGAGAGAGTAACTTTATTTGAGAAGGCCTGAAACATTCTATGGTCATATTAAATTCTAATTCAACAACATAGGGGATATGGCACACAGGACTGTGTCTCACAATAAAACAACATGCAAGGTAAGTATATAAAAGGAACAGGGATCCTGTTTCCATAAAACATGCTACTCACATATGTACACAATCATAAAATCATAAACAGAAAAGCAATAAATACATAAATGAATAGAATTCATGAAAGATATCCTTCTTTGTGGATTCCATTTTAGCCAGTGCTGCTGGAGGCAAGGGTGAGTGTGATTCTAGGCATATTTGAATGGTGTCTGTGTGACATTCCTAGCCAAAGTTATGAACTTAAGATCTATTAAATCTGAGCACCTGGCCTCCACTGGCGGACAAGTCCATCAATCTCAACTTGATCAAGATAAGAGTATTGCAGGTAACTTTTGGACTCTTTAGTCTGGCCCCAGCGGTCCTAGGGATCCTCCAGAATGGCTGTGCCCAGTACAGCTTACTCCTGTTGGTAAGGCAGGAGTATGCTGTGCTGGACACAGCCATTCTGGAGGATCCCTAGGACCACAGAGGCACTCAAGCCCCCACGCCACGTCAAGGCAGAGTCCATGTGGGGGTTTTTTGTTTTTTTTTTTGTCTTTTTTGGGTTTTTAAGAAGAACTATCCAAGGTTATACTAGATACAAACTATATACAAGGTTATACTATATACAAAGTTATACTAGATACAAACTATATACAAGGTTATACTATATACAAAGTTATACTAGATACAAACTATATACAAGGTTATACTATATACAAAGTTATACTAGATACAAACTATATACAAGGTTATACTATATACAAAGTTATACTAGATACAAACTATATACAAGGTTATACTATATACAAAGTTATACTAGATACAAACTATATACAAGGTTATACTCTATACAAACTATATACAAGGTTATACTAGATACAAACTATATACAAGGTTATACTCTATACAAACTATATACAAGGTTATACTCTATACAAACTATATACAAGGTTATACTAGATACAAACTATATACAAGGTTATACTCTATACAAACTATATACAAGGTTATACTCTATACAAACTATATACAAGGTTATACTCTATACAAACTATATACAAGGTTATACTCTATACAAACTATATACAAGGTTATACTAGATACAAACTATATACAAGGTTATACTCTATACAAACTATATACAAGGTTATACTCTACACAAACTATATACAAGGTTATACTCTATACAAACTATATACAAGGTTATACTATATACAAGGTTATACTCTATACAAACTATATACAAGGTTATACTCTACACAAACTATATACAAGGTTATACTCTATACAAACTATATACAAGGTTATACTCTATACAAACTATATACAAGGTTATACTCTATACAAACTATATACAAGGTTATACTAGATACAAACTATATACAAGGTTATACTCTATACAAACTATATACAAGGTTATACTCTACACAAACTATATACAAGGTTATACTCTATACAAACTATATACAAGGTTATACTATATACAAGGTTATACTCTATACAAACTATATACAAGGTTATACTCTACACAAACTATATACAAGGTTATACTCTATACAAACTATATACAAGGTTATACTATATACAAAGTTATACTAGATACAAACTATATACAAGGTTATACTCTATACAAACTATATACAAGGTTATACTAGATACAAACTATATACAAGGTTATACTCTATACAAACTATATACAAGGTTATACTCTATACAAACTATATACAAGGTTAAGTGCCACAAACAGGGGATGCAGTGCCTGTGATGGTAAGTAGGTCAAGGTAGGAGAAATACCCTAATCCTTACTTGCTTTCTGCATTTGCTGTCTTTTGTTCCGAAATGCCCTGTAGGTTCTTGCCGGGATGAGCTGGGCATGGGCCTTAGCAATATACTCCGTGTAAGCTTGCTTGTGGGACAAGCTTGTGACCAGGGGAATGAGCGAAAGCTCAGTGGAAGACCACAAGATTTTCAGCTCACTCGGTAGGTACCGAACAAAGTCCCTCCGGACAGGTTCGACGCCTGCATCAGGGTCCACACCCTGCACGTCCTCTGGCTCCAACTCCTCAGCTCTGAACAGCTTTCTCGGTGGCTTTGCGACAGTTGGTGCTGGCTTAGGTGAGGACAGTTTGAATGGTATGTCCTCATGTAGCCTCCAGAGACGAAAACCCCATACTTTTGGTAGTGTGAACCTCGACAGCAAATTCAGGTCCTGCATCTTTGACTGGCTGAGGGGCAATTCCTGAGTCAGCGTCCTCAGATGTTCAAAGTCCACGTAATCTCCATTGAGGATGAAGCCTATACAGGAGAGGAATGTCCACAAAGTCAGCTTCTCTTTCTGAGAGAGCGCTATTGGAGTCCTCTGCATGCAGAGCAGCTGCCAGGGCATCTTGCTCTCCCGGTACTTTTCGAGGTTTCTGCTATAGCAGAGGTTCCGCCTCTCAACCTCTGTGCAAATGTGCTCTTTAATAGCAGCCTCCCGGGAGATCAAAGAGAGGGGCTGGCCGTGATGGTAGAGCTCAACGTGGTCCCGAAAGTTCCATTTAGCCTTCAGGATCTTTCCCTGCCAAAAGCTAATGGATGGGAACCACTTGAGCTCAAGTTCTGCCAGCCCTTTCTCCATTGCAGATGTGGGGTCATACCCAGCAGCTGCCACCATTTGCTTCGCCCTATCAAATGTAGAGGGGAAGGCAAAAGCAGACCGCTGGGTGACAGACTCCACAAAGGCTCTGACCGTCATTGCCCCTGACACCCGCTCTTCACAATCCTTGGCCTTCAATTTGTGGAGGGGGATGTCGGTGTTCCTCTTATACAGGTCTCGTAGGAGGACCTTGACCAACTCGGCTCCAATCACAGACTCTGAACCCTTGAGTTTCTCCGAGAGCTCAAAAATCCGTGATATGCGGAGCTGTTGGCCTTCATCCCTTGTCCAGTTTGTAAGTGGTGGGGGACATATTTCAGAGGTGGCAGTGCTGTGGGGACAAAGGCCAATAAAGCCCCGTTGATAAGTGACAGAACTGGCGTGGCTGGCCGATGTCCCCAAGCTGACTGACAGTTTGCCGTCATCAACAGACAGGGGGCGACCGTGCAGAATTTCTTCTAGTGCCAGCTCGCACTGGTACGCTTTCCACGCAGGGTCGAATCCCCCACTGCCTTTGTTGGCGTCAAACTGAGCCCTTAAGGTTTGATTCAAAAAATGCATCGACTCCTGGAGCACAGTCCCAAGTCCCATGCCATTTGGGCGGTCGATGAACGGGACAATCATGGGCTGTGTCTCCACAAGGTCTGCAAGGGCTGGCTGATTGAAGAGGTCCTTTACATTAATCACTGAGGGCACCTTGTGAAAGAGGAGGACCTCTTCAATCCTGCACACCAGTGGCTTTACAATCTTATACTCCATGTCATCCATGTGGTCCATGAATGCATGGGCACGGGAGTACATGGCCTTCGTCGTCTGGCTGTGCATCAGGCCGCAGGTGACAATCACACCAGTCACCGGGTGCTTGTACAAGCATGACATGTGTGTGTGGGCAGAGTCCGTATAGACCTGAAGGAAGTTTAGGGTGGCCTCCTTCTCCATCCCCCAACACACATCTAGTAGAGGCTTGCAAATATCAAGTGGCTTGCCGTCCAGGTTGGACTGGAAGTTGGCACACTCACTGAGTGCGAGAGCTGGGTACAGCTTGCCTCTGTTACCCACCACCTTTTCCAGTCCAACCCAAGACCACATCAGGTGGAGTCCCCTCTGTTTTTTTCTTGGACAAACAGACAGTGCAGCATGTACTGACATGCAGTCTATGGCCGTTGGAACCACCAAGTCTGAAACCACCAGCTGCTCTGTACTTTTCTGGCCAAACTGTGACAATGTGAGAACCAGCTTGGTGTCTGGATCATTGTCAGTCTCTGCCACTGCTTTGTCCAGGAGCTTGAGGATGAATGCTTGGTCTTTATGGAGAACATTGAATTTAGCCAGGTTCGTGAGGCTGTTCTTTTGTATGGTTGCCCTCGACAGATCTTTGCAACCTAGGGATTTAAGATGTCTCTTAAAAGCCTCTGTCACTGCATTGATCGATGTTGCTGCCTTAATAGGAGCTGCCAAGCGATCAAAGCATGGATGGCTCTGGGCTTTGAAGTCCCGTGGCAGCACAGACAGGGTTAAGTAATAGCCCCCATCCATATGTGCAAACGTATGGCCAAAGACCTTGGTTAAAGCCTTTCTGGTGGCATCACTGGCATGTGTCAGTGGCACATGCTTCTTCAGCATGTGATACTGGTTCCTGAGAGTGTCGCCTACCAGGAAAGGGAGAGTAATATAGTGAATGTGGCCCTTAAGGTCAGCCAAACGGTTCATTTCTATCACTACTCCATCAAGGTCATATTTGACAGAGACAAGGTTGTCCTTGCTGTCGGTCCTGCTCGAAAAGAGTGGGACTCTCAAGTCGGCGTCTGTCAGAAAATCCTCAACCGAGCTGTAGCTTTCAAAACGACTCATGAGTGCTTCTGTATTGGCCTCAGCCACCTCCATGAACAAGGAGTCTGACATTGCAGAATTATAGACAATTTGTTATTATTTAGTTGTTTGTTTATTAAATGAAATCAAATTATTTATTAAATTATTAAAACTTAAATGATACAAATTTCTAAATTGTTTTTAAATGTTCTAGATGTTTAAATGTTTTAAATTCCAATGTTTTTTAATTTTCAAATGTCCAAATTTTAATTTTTTGTTTTCAAATTTTAATCCCTAAATCTAAAACAGTGTCTGGTGCAATGTTTCAACCTTTAATAGGTCTTCTTCAGGCTTTAGGAACACAGTCTATCAAATAATATTACGAGCAAGGCCAACTGAGAATGCGTGTTGTCTCTCTGAAGGTTTGAGCTGTAATGAATGCCTTGGAGCTTGGCCTCCTTTTATACCTTCCTTTTTTTTGGAGTTTTAGAGTTAGTGTTATTTTCTCTCCAGATAAGTTTCACTTTCGGTTTAACCCTTTTTTTGCTGGCAAGAATCAATTGAAAGTATTTCAAACCTAATTAATTTCTCTTTTTACATGTTTTAACACTTAATATATATATATTTTAATAATAGTAAATTATTTTAACCCCTTCTTGTCTGTTCTTTATTTTTTAATTTTTTAAATGTTTTCGTTTCCTTCGTTTTTAAAGAACAAGATAATAACAGTAAGCTACAGAACAATCTTACGGTAAAATACGGTATTTTTTTTTTTCTGGTTTTCCAGCCGTTAGTTGTCTGGGCAAAATCCCTAAGCATCACCTGGTTTAGCACAGTCAACATGAAGAAATGATGAAACAGGTGTAACGTAGCGACTTAATTCATAGTTGGCGGAAGAATTTGAAGAAGAGGAGGAAGTGAGGACGACAGCTCTGAGCTGCCGGCTCAGAAGTGCACGGAGCACCGAGACGACACATACCGCACGCCATCCTGCTCCGGTGGTTCTCTTAACAAGGTAACTGTGCTCTTACTGAAGCCAGTGTTACCCCGTCACTCAGTCACACAGTCAACTCAGTCAGCTCACTCAGTCAGTCAGGTAAGTAAATAAGTGCTCTTTGGTAATATGTGTTTCTCTCTGTTCTTTGTTTTAGGTGTTCACATTGTTAGGTTCTTATATTGGCAGCTCAAGAACTCAACAGAGGTTTTCAGTCTGGTCTCACAAGCAGTTTATTCTGGTCACAGGTCACAGGTAAAGTACTTGCAGCGCCGGACTCAAGACGGACCGCGAGGGGCCGGTCAGAGGAGCCCCCTCTGGTGTGTGTGTCCCTCTGGTGTGTCCTGTCCCGTCTCTGTTTCCAGACATCTCATGTTTAAATGCTTGTTGGATATCATAAAGTACGTAACCATTTCTGATTAACTGTTTGGGTCCGTGCGTCACAGATAGCACGTTCCTGTAGTGATGTTATGGTAATCTAACAGTTGGATGTTGGTTGCAAGGCGTGTATCTATAATCAAACTTCAGAATATGTTTTGCACAACAAAAGCACTACAATCAAGGTCTGTCTGGTACATTCTGGAGGTCAGATTGACATATTCTGTTCACTCTCATGAGGAGAGAGTAACTTTATTTGAGAAGGCCTGAAACATTCTATGGTCATATTAAATTCTAATTCAACAACATAGGGGATATGGCACACAGGACTGTGTCTCACAATAAAACAACATGCAAGGTAAGTATATAAAAGGAACAGGGATCCTGTTTCCATAAAACATGCTACTCACATATGTACACAATCATAAAATCATAAACAGAAAAGCAATAAATACATAAATGAATAGAATTCATGAAAGATATCCTTCTTTGTGGATTCCATTTTAGCCAGTGCTGCTGGAGGCAAGGGTGAGTGTGATTCTAGGCATATTTGAATGGTGTCTGTGTGACATTCCTAGCCAAAGTTATGAACTTAAGATCTATTAAATCTGAGCACCTGGCCTCCACTGGCGGACAAGTCCATCAATCTCAACTTGATCAAGATAAGAGTATTGCAGGTAACTTTTGGACTCTTTAGTCTGGCCCCAGCGGTCCTAGGGATCCTCCAGAATGGCTGTGCCCAGTACAGCTTACTCCTGTTGGTAAGGCAGGAGTATGCTGTGCTGGACACAGCCATTCTGGAGGATCCCTAGGACCACAGAGGCACTCAAGCCCCCACGCCACGTCAAGGCAGAGTCCATGTGGGGGTTTTTTGTTTTTTTTTTTGTCTTTTTTGGGTTTTTAAGAAGAACTATCCAAGGTTATACTAGATACAAACTATATACAAGGTTATACTATATACAAAGTTATACTAGATACAAACTATATACAAGGTTATACTATATACAAAGTTATACTAGATACAAACTATATACAAGGTTATACTATATACAAAGTTATACTAGATACAAACTATATACAAGGTTATACTATATACAAAGTTATACTAGATACAAACTATATACAAGGTTATACTATATACAAAGTTATACTAGATACAAACTATATACAAGGTTATACTCTATACAAACTATATACAAGGTTATACTAGATACAAACTATATACAAGGTTATACTCTATACAAACTATATACAAGGTTATACTCTATACAAACTATATACAAGGTTATACTAGATACAAACTATATACAAGGTTATACTCTATACAAACTATATACAAGGTTATACTCTATACAAACTATATACAAGGTTATACTCTATACAAACTATATACAAGGTTATACTCTATACAAACTATATACAAGGTTATACTAGATACAAACTATATACAAGGTTATACTCTATACAAACTATATACAAGGTTATACTCTACACAAACTATATACAAGGTTATACTCTATACAAACTATATACAAGGTTATACTATATACAAAGTTATACTAGATACAAACTATATACAAGGTTATACTCTATACAAACTATATACAAGGTTATACTAGATACAAACTATATACAAGGTTATACTCTATACAAACTATATACAAGGTTATACTCTATACAAACTATATACAAGGTTAAGTGCCACAAACAGGGGATGCAGTGCCTGTGATGGTAAGTAGGTCAAGGTAGGAGAAATACCCTAATCCTTACTTGCTTTCTGCATTTGCTGTCTTTTGTTCCGAAATGCCCTGTAGGTTCTTGCCGGGATGAGCTGGGCATGGGCCTTAGCAATATACTCCGTGTAAGCTTGCTTGTGGGACAAGCTTGTGACCAGGGGAATGAGCGAAAGCTCAGTGGAAGACCACAAGATTTTCAGCTCACTCGGTAGGTACCGAACAAAGTCCCTCCGGACAGGTTCGACGCCTGCATCAGGGTCCACACCCTGCACGTCCTCTGGCTCCAACTCCTCAGCTCTGAACAGCTTTCTCGGTGGCTTTGCGACAGTTGGTGCTGGCTTAGGTGAGGACAGTTTGAATGGTATGTCCTCATGTAGCCTCCAGAGACGAAAACCCCATACTTTTGGTAGTGTGAACCTCGACAGCAAATTCAGGTCCTGCATCTTTGACTGGCTGAGGGGCAATTCCTGAGTCAGCGTCCTCAGATGTTCAAAGTCCACGTAATCTCCATTGAGGATGAAGCCTATACAGGAGAGGAATGTCCACAAAGTCAGCTTCTCTTTCTGAGAGAGCGCTATTGGAGTCCTCTGCATGCAGAGCAGCTGCCAGGGCATCTTGCTCTCCCGGTACTTTTCGAGGTTTCTGCTATAGCAGAGGTTCCGCCTCTCAACCTCTGTGCAAATGTGCTCTTTAATAGCAGCCTCCCGGGAGATCAAAGAGAGGGGCTGGCCGTGATGGTAGAGCTCAACGTGGTCCCGAAAGTTCCATTTAGCCTTCAGGATCTTTCCCTGCCAAAAGCTAATGGATGGGAACCACTTGAGCTCAAGTTCTGCCAGCCCTTTCTCCATTGCAGATGTGGGGTCATACCCAGCAGCTGCCACCATTTGCTTCGCCCTATCAAATGTAGAGGGGAAGGCAAAAGCAGACCGCTGGGTGACAGACTCCACAAAGGCTCTGACCGTCATTGCCCCTGACACCCGCTCTTCACAATCCTTGGCCTTCAATTTGTGGAGGGGGATGTCGGTGTTCCTCTTATACAGGTCTCGTAGGAGGACCTTGACCAACTCGGCTCCAATCACAGACTCTGAACCCTTGAGTTTCTCCGAGAGCTCAAAAATCCGTGATATGCGGAGCTGTTGGCCTTCATCCCTTGTCCAGTTTGTAAGTGGTGGGGGACATATTTCAGAGGTGGCAGTGCTGTGGGGACAAAGGCCAATAAAGCCCCGTTGATAAGTGACAGAACTGGCGTGGCTGGCCGATGTCCCCAAGCTGACTGACAGTTTGCCGTCATCAACAGACAGGGGGCGACCGTGCAGAATTTCTTCTAGTGCCAGCTCGCACTGGTACGCTTTCCACGCAGGGTCGAATCCCCCACTGCCTTTGTTGGCGTCAAACTGAGCCCTTAAGGTTTGATTCAAAAAATGCATCGACTCCTGGAGCACAGTCCCAAGTCCCATGCCATTTGGGCGGTCGATGAACGGGACAATCATGGGCTGTGTCTCCACAAGGTCTGCAAGGGCTGGCTGATTGAAGAGGTCCTTTACATTAATCACTGAGGGCACCTTGTGAAAGAGGAGGACCTCTTCAATCCTGCACACCAGTGGCTTTACAATCTTATACTCCATGTCATCCATGTGGTCCATGAATGCATGGGCACGGGAGTACATGGCCTTCGTCGTCTGGCTGTGCATCAGGCCGCAGGTGACAATCACACCAGTCACCGGGTGCTTGTACAAGCATGACATGTGTGTGTGGGCAGAGTCCGTATAGACCTGAAGGAAGTTTAGGGTGGCCTCCTTCTCCATCCCCCAACACACATCTAGTAGAGGCTTGCAAATATCAAGTGGCTTGCCGTCCAGGTTGGACTGGAAGTTGGCACACTCACTGAGTGCGAGAGCTGGGTACAGCTTGCCTCTGTTACCCACCACCTTTTCCAGTCCAACCCAAGACCACATCAGGTGGAGTCCCCTCTGTTTTTTTCTTGGACAAACAGACAGTGCAGCATGTACTGACATGCAGTCTATGGCCGTTGGAACCACCAAGTCTGAAACCACCAGCTGCTCTGTACTTTTCTGGCCAAACTGTGACAATGTGAGAACCAGCTTGGTGTCTGGATCATTGTCAGTCTCTGCCACTGCTTTGTCCAGGAGCTTGAGGATGAATGCTTGGTCTTTATGGAGAACATTGAATTTAGCCAGGTTCGTGAGGCTGTTCTTTTGTATGGTTGCCCTCGACAGATCTTTGCAACCTAGGGATTTAAGATGTCTCTTAAAAGCCTCTGTCACTGCATTGATCGATGTTGCTGCCTTAATAGGAGCTGCCAAGCGATCAAAGCATGGATGGCTCTGGGCTTTGAAGTCCCGTGGCAGCACAGACAGGGTTAAGTAATAGCCCCCATCCATATGTGCAAACGTATGGCCAAAGACCTTGGTTAAAGCCTTTCTGGTGGCATCACTGGCATGTGTCAGTGGCACATGCTTCTTCAGCATGTGATACTGGTTCCTGAGAGTGTCGCCTACCAGGAAAGGGAGAGTAATATAGTGAATGTGGCCCTTAAGGTCAGCCAAACGGTTCATTTCTATCACTACTCCATCAAGGTCATATTTGACAGAGACAAGGTTGTCCTTGCTGTCGGTCCTGCTCGAAAAGAGTGGGACTCTCAAGTCGGCGTCTGTCAGAAAATCCTCAACCGAGCTGTAGCTTTCAAAACGACTCATGAGTGCTTCTGTATTGGCCTCAGCCACCTCCATGAACAAGGAGTCTGACATTGCAGAATTATAGACAATTTGTTATTATTTAGTTGTTTGTTTATTAAATGAAATCAAATTATTTATTAAATTATTAAAACTTAAATGATACAAATTTCTAAATTGTTTTTAAATGTTCTAGATGTTTAAATGTTTTAAATTCCAATGTTTTTTAATTTTCAAATGTCCAAATTTTAATTTTTTGTTTTCAAATTTTAATCCCTAAATCTAAAACAGTGTCTGGTGCAATGTTTCAACCTTTAATAGGTCTTCTTCAGGCTTTAGGAACACAGTCTATCAAATAATATTACGAGCAAGGCCAACTGAGAATGCGTGTTGTCTCTCTGAAGGTTTGAGCTGTAATGAATGCCTTGGAGCTTGGCCTCCTTTTATACCTTCCTTTTTTTTGGAGTTTTAGAGTTAGTGTTATTTTCTCTCCAGATAAGTTTCACTTTCGGTTTAACCCTTTTTTTGCTGGCAAGAATCAATTGAAAGTATTTCAAACCTAATTAATTTCTCTTTTTACATGTTTTAACACTTAATATATATATATTTTAATAATAGTAAATTATTTTAACCCCTTCTTGTCTGTTCTTTATTTTTTAATTTTTTAAATGTTTTCGTTTCCTTCGTTTTTAAAGAACAAGATAATAACAGTAAGCTACAGAACAATCTTACGGTAAAATACGGTATTTTTTTTTTTCTGGTTTTCCAGCCGTTAGTTGTCTGGGCAAAATCCCTAAGCATCACCTGGTTTAGCACAGTCAACATGAAGAAATGATGAAACAGGTGTAACGTAGCGACTTAATTCATAGTTGGCGGAAGAATTTGAAGAAGAGGAGGAAGTGAGGACGACAGCTCTGAGCTGCCGGCTCAGAAGTGCACGGAGCACCGAGACGACACATACCGCACGCCATCCTGCTCCGGTGGTTCTCTTAACAAGGTAACTGTGCTCTTACTGAAGCCAGTGTTACCCCGTCACTCAGTCACACAGTCAACTCAGTCAGCTCACTCAGTCAGTCAGGTAAGTAAATAAGTGCTCTTTGGTAATATGTGTTTCTCTCTGTTCTTTGTTTTAGGTGTTCACATTGTTAGGTTCTTATATTGGCAGCTCAAGAACTCAACAGAGGTTTTCAGTCTGGTCTCACAAGCAGTTTATTCTGGTCACAGGTCACAGGTAAAGTACTTGCAGCGCCGGACTCAAGACGGACCGCGAGGGGCCGGTCAGAGGAGCCCCCTCTGGTGTGTGTGTCCCTCTGGTGTGTCCTGTCCCGTCTCTGTTTCCAGACATCTCATGTTTAAATGCTTGTTGGATATCATAAAGTACGTAACCATTTCTGATTAACTGTTTGGGTCCGTGCGTCACAGATAGCACGTTCCTGTAGTGATGTTATGGTAATCTAACAGTTGGATGTTGGTTGCAAGGCGTGTATCTATAATCAAACTTCAGAATATGTTTTGCACAACAAAAGCACTACAATCAAGGTCTGTCTGGTACATTCTGGAGGTCAGATTGACATATTCTGTTCACTCTCATGAGGAGAGAGTAACTTTATTTGAGAAGGCCTGAAACATTCTATGGTCATATTAAATTCTAATTCAACAACATAGGGGATATGGCACACAGGACTGTGTCTCACAATAAAACAACATGCAAGGTAAGTATATAAAAGGAACAGGGATCCTGTTTCCATAAAACATGCTACTCACATATGTACACAATCATAAAATCATAAACAGAAAAGCAATAAATACATAAATGAATAGAATTCATGAAAGATATCCTTCTTTGTGGATTCCATTTTAGCCAGTGCTGCTGGAGGCAAGGGTGAGTGTGATTCTAGGCATATTTGAATGGTGTCTGTGTGACATTCCTAGCCAAAGTTATGAACTTAAGATCTATTAAATCTGAGCACCTGGCCTCCACTGGCGGACAAGTCCATCAATCTCAACTTGATCAAGATAAGAGTATTGCAGGTAACTTTTGGACTCTTTAGTCTGGCCCCAGCGGTCCTAGGGATCCTCCAGAATGGCTGTGCCCAGTACAGCTTACTCCTGTTGGTAAGGCAGGAGTATGCTGTGCTGGACACAGCCATTCTGGAGGATCCCTAGGACCACAGAGGCACTCAAGCCCCCACGCCACGTCAAGGCAGAGTCCATGTGGGGGTTTTTTGTTTTTTTTTTTGTCTTTTTTGGGTTTTTAAGAAGAACTATCCAAGGTTATACTAGATACAAACTATATACAAGGTTATACTATATACAAAGTTATACTAGATACAAACTATATACAAGGTTATACTATATACAAAGTTATACTAGATACAAACTATATACAAGGTTATACTATATACAAAGTTATACTAGATACAAACTATATACAAGGTTATACTATATACAAAGTTATACTAGATACAAACTATATACAAGGTTATACTATATACAAAGTTATACTAGATACAAACTATATACAAGGTTATACTCTATACAAACTATATACAAGGTTATACTAGATACAAACTATATACAAGGTTATACTCTATACAAACTATATACAAGGTTATACTCTATACAAACTATATACAAGGTTATACTAGATACAAACTATATACAAGGTTATACTCTATACAAACTATATACAAGGTTATACTCTATACAAACTATATACAAGGTTATACTCTATACAAACTATATACAAGGTTATACTCTATACAAACTATATACAAGGTTATACTAGATACAAACTATATACAAGGTTATACTCTATACAAACTATATACAAGGTTATACTCTACACAAACTATATACAAGGTTATACTCTATACAAACTATATACAAGGTTATACTATATACAAAGTTATACTAGATACAAACTATATACAAGGTTATACTCTATACAAACTATATACAAGGTTATACTAGATACAAACTATATACAAGGTTATACTCTATACAAACTATATACAAGGTTATACTCTATACAAACTATATACAAGGTTAAGTGCCACAAACAGGGGATGCAGTGCCTGTGATGGTAAGTAGGTCAAGGTAGGAGAAATACCCTAATCCTTACTTGCTTTCTGCATTTGCTGTCTTTTGTTCCGAAATGCCCTGTAGGTTCTTGCCGGGATGAGCTGGGCATGGGCCTTAGCAATATACTCCGTGTAAGCTTGCTTGTGGGACAAGCTTGTGACCAGGGGAATGAGCGAAAGCTCAGTGGAAGACCACAAGATTTTCAGCTCACTCGGTAGGTACCGAACAAAGTCCCTCCGGACAGGTTCGACGCCTGCATCAGGGTCCACACCCTGCACGTCCTCTGGCTCCAACTCCTCAGCTCTGAACAGCTTTCTCGGTGGCTTTGCGACAGTTGGTGCTGGCTTAGGTGAGGACAGTTTGAATGGTATGTCCTCATGTAGCCTCCAGAGACGAAAACCCCATACTTTTGGTAGTGTGAACCTCGACAGCAAATTCAGGTCCTGCATCTTTGACTGGCTGAGGGGCAATTCCTGAGTCAGCGTCCTCAGATGTTCAAAGTCCACGTAATCTCCATTGAGGATGAAGCCTATACAGGAGAGGAATGTCCACAAAGTCAGCTTCTCTTTCTGAGAGAGCGCTATTGGAGTCCTCTGCATGCAGAGCAGCTGCCAGGGCATCTTGCTCTCCCGGTACTTTTCGAGGTTTCTGCTATAGCAGAGGTTCCGCCTCTCAACCTCTGTGCAAATGTGCTCTTTAATAGCAGCCTCCCGGGAGATCAAAGAGAGGGGCTGGCCGTGATGGTAGAGCTCAACGTGGTCCCGAAAGTTCCATTTAGCCTTCAGGATCTTTCCCTGCCAAAAGCTAATGGATGGGAACCACTTGAGCTCAAGTTCTGCCAGCCCTTTCTCCATTGCAGATGTGGGGTCATACCCAGCAGCTGCCACCATTTGCTTCGCCCTATCAAATGTAGAGGGGAAGGCAAAAGCAGACCGCTGGGTGACAGACTCCACAAAGGCTCTGACCGTCATTGCCCCTGACACCCGCTCTTCACAATCCTTGGCCTTCAATTTGTGGAGGGGGATGTCGGTGTTCCTCTTATACAGGTCTCGTAGGAGGACCTTGACCAACTCGGCTCCAATCACAGACTCTGAACCCTTGAGTTTCTCCGAGAGCTCAAAAATCCGTGATATGCGGAGCTGTTGGCCTTCATCCCTTGTCCAGTTTGTAAGTGGTGGGGGACATATTTCAGAGGTGGCAGTGCTGTGGGGACAAAGGCCAATAAAGCCCCGTTGATAAGTGACAGAACTGGCGTGGCTGGCCGATGTCCCCAAGCTGACTGACAGTTTGCCGTCATCAACAGACAGGGGGCGACCGTGCAGAATTTCTTCTAGTGCCAGCTCGCACTGGTACGCTTTCCACGCAGGGTCGAATCCCCCACTGCCTTTGTTGGCGTCAAACTGAGCCCTTAAGGTTTGATTCAAAAAATGCATCGACTCCTGGAGCACAGTCCCAAGTCCCATGCCATTTGGGCGGTCGATGAACGGGACAATCATGGGCTGTGTCTCCACAAGGTCTGCAAGGGCTGGCTGATTGAAGAGGTCCTTTACATTAATCACTGAGGGCACCTTGTGAAAGAGGAGGACCTCTTCAATCCTGCACACCAGTGGCTTTACAATCTTATACTCCATGTCATCCATGTGGTCCATGAATGCATGGGCACGGGAGTACATGGCCTTCGTCGTCTGGCTGTGCATCAGGCCGCAGGTGACAATCACACCAGTCACCGGGTGCTTGTACAAGCATGACATGTGTGTGTGGGCAGAGTCCGTATAGACCTGAAGGAAGTTTAGGGTGGCCTCCTTCTCCATCCCCCAACACACATCTAGTAGAGGCTTGCAAATATCAAGTGGCTTGCCGTCCAGGTTGGACTGGAAGTTGGCACACTCACTGAGTGCGAGAGCTGGGTACAGCTTGCCTCTGTTACCCACCACCTTTTCCAGTCCAACCCAAGACCACATCAGGTGGAGTCCCCTCTGTTTTTTTCTTGGACAAACAGACAGTGCAGCATGTACTGACATGCAGTCTATGGCCGTTGGAACCACCAAGTCTGAAACCACCAGCTGCTCTGTACTTTTCTGGCCAAACTGTGACAATGTGAGAACCAGCTTGGTGTCTGGATCATTGTCAGTCTCTGCCACTGCTTTGTCCAGGAGCTTGAGGATGAATGCTTGGTCTTTATGGAGAACATTGAATTTAGCCAGGTTCGTGAGGCTGTTCTTTTGTATGGTTGCCCTCGACAGATCTTTGCAACCTAGGGATTTAAGATGTCTCTTAAAAGCCTCTGTCACTGCATTGATCGATGTTGCTGCCTTAATAGGAGCTGCCAAGCGATCAAAGCATGGATGGCTCTGGGCTTTGAAGTCCCGTGGCAGCACAGACAGGGTTAAGTAATAGCCCCCATCCATATGTGCAAACGTATGGCCAAAGACCTTGGTTAAAGCCTTTCTGGTGGCATCACTGGCATGTGTCAGTGGCACATGCTTCTTCAGCATGTGATACTGGTTCCTGAGAGTGTCGCCTACCAGGAAAGGGAGAGTAATATAGTGAATGTGGCCCTTAAGGTCAGCCAAACGGTTCATTTCTATCACTACTCCATCAAGGTCATATTTGACAGAGACAAGGTTGTCCTTGCTGTCGGTCCTGCTCGAAAAGAGTGGGACTCTCAAGTCGGCGTCTGTCAGAAAATCCTCAACCGAGCTGTAGCTTTCAAAACGACTCATGAGTGCTTCTGTATTGGCCTCAGCCACCTCCATGAACAAGGAGTCTGACATTGCAGAATTATAGACAATTTGTTATTATTTAGTTGTTTGTTTATTAAATGAAATCAAATTATTTATTAAATTATTAAAACTTAAATGATACAAATTTCTAAATTGTTTTTAAATGTTCTAGATGTTTAAATGTTTTAAATTCCAATGTTTTTTAATTTTCAAATGTCCAAATTTTAATTTTTTGTTTTCAAATTTTAATCCCTAAATCTAAAACAGTGTCTGGTGCAATGTTTCAACCTTTAATAGGTCTTCTTCAGGCTTTAGGAACACAGTCTATCAAATAATATTACGAGCAAGGCCAACTGAGAATGCGTGTTGTCTCTCTGAAGGTTTGAGCTGTAATGAATGCCTTGGAGCTTGGCCTCCTTTTATACCTTCCTTTTTTTTGGAGTTTTAGAGTTAGTGTTATTTTCTCTCCAGATAAGTTTCACTTTCGGTTTAACCCTTTTTTTGCTGGCAAGAATCAATTGAAAGTATTTCAAACCTAATTAATTTCTCTTTTTACATGTTTTAACACTTAATATATATATATTTTAATAATAGTAAATTATTTTAACCCCTTCTTGTCTGTTCTTTATTTTTTAATTTTTTAAATGTTTTCGTTTCCTTCGTTTTTAAAGAACAAGATAATAACAGTAAGCTACAGAACAATCTTACGGTAAGATACGGTATTTTTTTTTTTTTCTGGTTTTCCAGCCGTTAGTTGTCTGGGCAAAATCCCTAAGCATCACCTGGTTTAGCACAGTCAACATGAAGAAATGATGAAACAGGTGTAACGTAGCGACTTAATTCATAGTTGGCGGAAGAATTTGAAGAAGAGGAGGAAGTGAGGACGACAGCTCTGAGCTGCCGGCTCAGAAGTGCACGGAGCACCGAGACGACACATACCGCACGCCATCCTGCTCCGGTGGTTCTCTTAACAAGGTAACTGTGCTCTTACTGAAGCCAGTGTTACCCCGTCACTCAGTCACACAGTCAACTCAGTCAGCTCACTCAGTCAGTCAGGTAAGTAAATAAGTGCTCTTTGGTAATATGTGTTTCTCTCTGTTCTTTGTTTTAGGTGTTCACATTGTTAGGTTCTTATATTGGCAGCTCAAGAACTCAACAGAGGTTTTCAGTCTGGTCTCACAAGCAGTTTATTCTGGTCACAGGTCACAGGTAAAGTACTTGCAGCGCCGGACTCAAGACGGACCGCGAGGGGCCGGTCAGAGGAGCCCCCTCTGGTGTGTGTGTCCCTCTGGTGTGTCCTGTCCCGTCTCTGTTTCCAGACATCTCATGTTTAAATGCTTGTTGGATATCATAAAGTACGTAACCATTTCTGATTAACTGTTTGGGTCCGTGCGTCACAGATAGCACGTTCCTGTAGTGATGTTATGGTAATCTAACAGTTGGATGTTGGTTGCAAGGCGTGTATCTATAATCAAACTTCAGAATATGTTTTGCACAACAAAAGCACTACAATCAAGGTCTGTCTGGTACATTCTGGAGGTCAGATTGACATATTCTGTTCACTCTCATGAGGAGAGAGTAACTTTATTTGAGAAGGCCTGAAACATTCTATGGTCATATTAAATTCTAATTCAACAACATAGGGGATATGGCACACAGGACTGTGTCTCACAATAAAACAACATGCAAGGTAAGTATATAAAAGGAACAGGGATCCTGTTTCCATAAAACATGCTACTCACATATGTACACAATCATAAAATCATAAACAGAAAAGCAATAAATACATAAATGAATAGAATTCATGAAAGATATCCTTCTTTGTGGATTCCATTTTAGCCAGTGCTGCTGGAGGCAAGGGTGAGTGTGATTCTAGGCATATTTGAATGGTGTCTGTGTGACATTCCTAGCCAAAGTTATGAACTTAAGATCTATTAAATCTGAGCACCTGGCCTCCACTGGCGGACAAGTCCATCAATCTCAACTTGATCAAGATAAGAGTATTGCAGGTAACTTTTGGACTCTTTAGTCTGGCCCCAGCGGTCCTAGGGATCCTCCAGAATGGCTGTGCCCAGTACAGCTTACTCCTGTTGGTAAGGCAGGAGTATGCTGTGCTGGACACAGCCATTCTGGAGGATCCCTAGGACCACAGAGGCACTCAAGCCCCCACGCCACGTCAAGGCAGAGTCCATGTGGGGGTTTTTTGTTTTTTTTTTTGTCTTTTTTGGGTTTTTAAGAAGAACTATCCAAGGTTATACTAGATACAAACTATATACAAGGTTATACTATATACAAAGTTATACTAGATACAAACTATATACAAGGTTATACTATATACAAAGTTATACTAGATACAAACTATATACAAGGTTATACTATATACAAAGTTATACTAGATACAAACTATATACAAGGTTATACTATATACAAAGTTATACTAGATACAAACTATATACAAGGTTATACTATATACAAAGTTATACTAGATACAAACTATATACAAGGTTATACTATATACAAAGTTATACTAGATACAAACTATATACAAGGTTATACTATATACAAAGTTATACTAGATACAAACTATATACAAGGTTATACTCTATACAAACTATATACAAGGTTATACTAGATACAAACTATATACAAGGTTATACTCTATACAAACTATATACAAGGTTATACTCTATACAAACTATATACAAGGTTATACTAGATACAAACTATATACAAGGTTATACTCTATACAAACTATATACAAGGTTATACTCTATACAAACTATATACAAGGTTATACTCTATACAAACTATATACAAGGTTATACTCTATACAAACTATATACAAGGTTATACTAGATACAAACTATATACAAGGTTATACTCTATACAAACTATATACAAGGTTATACTCTACACAAACTATATACAAGGTTATACTCTATACAAACTATATACAAGGTTATACTATATACAAAGTTATACTAGATACAAACTATATACAAGGTTATACTCTATACAAACTATATACAAGGTTATACTAGATACAAACTATATACAAGGTTATACTCTATACAAACTATATACAAGGTTATACTCTATACAAACTATATACAAGGTTAAGTGCCACAAACAGGGGATGCAGTGCCTGTGATGGTAAGTAGGTCAAGGTAGGAGAAATACCCTAATCCTTACTTGCTTTCTGCATTTGCTGTCTTTTGTTCCGAAATGCCCTGTAGGTTCTTGCCGGGATGAGCTGGGCATGGGCCTTAGCAATATACTCCGTGTAAGCTTGCTTGTGGGACAAGCTTGTGACCAGGGGAATGAGCGAAAGCTCAGTGGAAGACCACAAGATTTTCAGCTCACTCGGTAGGTACCGAACAAAGTCCCTCCGGACAGGTTCGACGCCTGCATCAGGGTCCACACCCTGCACGTCCTCTGGCTCCAACTCCTCAGCTCTGAACAGCTTTCTCGGTGGCTTTGCGACAGTTGGTGCTGGCTTAGGTGAGGACAGTTTGAATGGTATGTCCTCATGTAGCCTCCAGAGACGAAAACCCCATACTTTTGGTAGTGTGAACCTCGACAGCAAATTCAGGTCCTGCATCTTTGACTGGCTGAGGGGCAATTCCTGAGTCAGCGTCCTCAGATGTTCAAAGTCCACGTAATCTCCATTGAGGATGAAGCCTATACAGGAGAGGAATGTCCACAAAGTCAGCTTCTCTTTCTGAGAGAGCGCTATTGGAGTCCTCTGCATGCAGAGCAGCTGCCAGGGCATCTTGCTCTCCCGGTACTTTTCGAGGTTTCTGCTATAGCAGAGGTTCCGCCTCTCAACCTCTGTGCAAATGTGCTCTTTAATAGCAGCCTCCCGGGAGATCAAAGAGAGGGGCTGGCCGTGATGGTAGAGCTCAACGTGGTCCCGAAAGTTCCATTTAGCCTTCAGGGTCTTTCCCTGCCAAAAGCTAATGGATGGGAACCACTTGAGCTCAAGTTCTGCCAGCCCTTTCTCCATTGCAGATGTGGGGTCATACCCAGCAGCTGCCACCATTTGCTTCGCCCTATCAAATGTAGAGGGGAAGGCAAAAGCAGACCGCTGGGTGACAGACTCCACAAAGGCTCTGACCGTCATTGCCCCTGACACCCGCTCTTCACAATCCTTGGCCTTCAATTTGTGGAGGGGGATGTCGGTGTTCCTCTTATACAGGTCTCGTAGGAGGACCTTGACCAACTCGGCTCCAATCACAGACTCTGAACCCTTGAGTTTCTCCGAGAGCTCAAAAATCCGTGATATGCGGAGCTGTTGGCCTTCATCCCTTGTCCAGTTTGTAAGTGGTGGGGGACATATTTCAGAGGTGGCAGTGCTGTGGGGACAAAGGCCAATAAAGCCCCGTTGATAAGTGACAGAACTGGCGTGGCTGGCCGATGTCCCCAAGCTGACTGACAGTTTGCCGTCATCAACAGACAGGGGGCGACCGTGCAGAATTTCTTCTAGTGCCAGCTCGCACTGGTACGCTTTCCACGCAGGGTCGAATCCCCCACTGCCTTTGTTGGCGTCAAACTGAGCCCTTAAGGTTTGATTCAAAAAATGCATCGACTCCTGGAGCACAGTCCCAAGTCCCATGCCATTTGGGCGGTCGATGAACGGGACAATCATGGGCTGTGTCTCCACAAGGTCTGCAAGGGCTGGCTGATTGAAGAGGTCCTTTACATTAATCACTGAGGGCACCTTGTGAAAGAGGAGGACCTCTTCAATCCTGCACACCAGTGGCTTTACAATCTTATACTCCATGTCATCCATGTGGTCCATGAATGCATGGGCACGGGAGTACATGGCCTTCGTCGTCTGGCTGTGCATCAGGCCGCAGGTGACAATCACACCAGTCACCGGGTGCTTGTACAAGCATGACATGTGTGTGTGGGCAGAGTCCGTATAGACCTGAAGGAAGTTTAGGGTGGCCTCCTTCTCCATCCCCCAACACACATCTAGTAGAGGCTTGCAAATATCAAGTGGCTTGCCGTCCAGGTTGGACTGGAAGTTGGCACACTCACTGAGTGCGAGAGCTGGGTACAGCTTGCCTCTGTTACCCACCACCTTTTCCAGTCCAACCCAAGACCACATCAGGTGGAGTCCCCTCTGTTTTTTTCTTGGACAAACAGACAGTGCAGCATGTACTGACATGCAGTCTATGGCCGTTGGAACCACCAAGTCTGAAACCACCAGCTGCTCTGTACTTTTCTGGCCAAACTGTGACAATGTGAGAACCAGCTTGGTGTCTGGATCATTGTCAGTCTCTGCCACTGCTTTGTCCAGGAGCTTGAGGATGAATGCTTGGTCTTTATGGAGAACATTGAATTTAGCCAGGTTCGTGAGGCTGTTCTTTTGTATGGTTGCCCTCGACAGATCTTTGCAACCTAGGGATTTAAGATGTCTCTTAAAAGCCTCTGTCACTGCATTGATCGATGTTGCTGCCTTAATAGGAGCTGCCAAGCGATCAAAGCATGGATGGCTCTGGGCTTTGAAGTCCCGTGGCAGCACAGACAGGGTTAAGTAATAGCCCCCATCCATATGTGCAAACGTATGGCCAAAGACCTTGGTTAAAGCCTTTCTGGTGGCATCACTGGCATGTGTCAGTGGCACATGCTTCTTCAGCATGTGATACTGGTTCCTGAGAGTGTCGCCTACCAGGAAAGGGAGAGTAATATAGTGAATGTGGCCCTTAAGGTCAGCCAAACGGTTCATTTCTATCACTACTCCATCAAGGTCATATTTGACAGAGACAAGGTTGTCCTTGCTGTCGGTCCTGCTCGAAAAGAGTGGGACTCTCAAGTCGGCGTCTGTCAGAAAATCCTCAACCGAGCTGTAGCTTTCAAAACGACTCATGAGTGCTTCTGTATTGGCCTCAGCCACCTCCATGAACAAGGAGTCTGACATTGCAGAATTATAGACAATTTGTTATTATTTAGTTGTTTGTTTATTAAATGAAATCAAATTATTTATTAAATTATTAAAACTTAAATGATACAAATTTCTAAATTGTTTTTAAATGTTCTAGATGTTTAAATGTTTTAAATTCCAATGTTTTTTAATTTTCAAATGTCCAAATTTTAATTTTTTGTTTTCAAATTTTAATCCCTAAATCTAAAACAGTGTCTGGTGCAATGTTTCAACCTTTAATAGGTCTTCTTCAGGCTTTAGGAACACAGTCTATCAAATAATATTACGAGCAAGGCCAACTGAGAATGCGTGTTGTCTCTCTGAAGGTTTGAGCTGTAATGAATGCCTTGGAGCTTGGCCTCCTTTTATACCTTCCTTTTTTTTGGAGTTTTAGAGTTAGTGTTATTTTCTCTCCAGATAAGTTTCACTTTCGGTTTAACCCTTTTTTTGCTGGCAAGAATCAATTGAAAGTATTTCAAACCTAATTAATTTCTCTTTTTACATGTTTTAACACTTAATATATATATATTTTAATAATAGTAAATTATTTTAACCCCTTCTTGTCTGTTCTTTATTTTTTAATTTTTTAAATGTTTTCGTTTCCTTCGTTTTTAAAGAACAAGATAATAACAGTAAGCTACAGAACAATCTTACGGTAAGATACGGTATTTTTTTTTTTTTCTGGTTTTCCAGCCGTTAGTTGTCTGGGCAAAATCCCTAAGCATCACCTGGTTTAGCACAGTCAACATGAAGAAATGATGAAACAGGTGTAACGTAGCGACTTAATTCATAGTTGGCGGAAGAATTTGAAGAAGAGGAGGAAGTGAGGACGACAGCTCTGAGCTGCCGGCTCAGAAGTGCACGGAGCACCG
Source organism: Pempheris klunzingeri (assembly GCF_042242105.1). Taxonomy (NCBI): domain Eukaryota; kingdom Metazoa; phylum Chordata; class Actinopteri; order Acropomatiformes; family Pempheridae; genus Pempheris; species Pempheris klunzingeri. The sequence continues at coordinate 29,272,133 of NC_092016.1, forward strand.
AGACGACACATACCGCACGCCATCCTGCTCCGGTGGTTCTCTTAACAAGGTAACTGTGCTCTTACTGAAGCCAGTGTTACCCCGTCACTCAGTCACACAGTCAACTCAGTCAGCTCACTCAGTCAGTCAGGTAAGTAAATAAGTGCTCTTTGGTAATATGTGTTTCTCTCTGTTCTTTGTTTTAGGTGTTCACATTGTTAGGTTCTTATATTGGCAGCTCAAGAACTCAACAGAGGTTTTCAGTCTGGTCTCACAAGCAGTTTATTCTGGTCACAGGTCACAGGTAAAGTACTTGCAGCGCCGGACTCAAGACGGACCGCGAGGGGCCGGTCAGAGGAGCCCCCTCTGGTGTGTGTGTCCCTCTGGTGTGTCCTGTCCCGTCTCTGTTTCCAGACATCTCATGTTTAAATGCTTGTTGGATATCATAAAGTACGTAACCATTTCTGATTAACTGTTTGGGTCCGTGCGTCACAGATAGCACGTTCCTGTAGTGATGTTATGGTAATCTAACAGTTGGATGTTGGTTGCAAGGCGTGTATCTATAATCAAACTTCAGAATATGTTTTGCACAACAAAAGCACTACAATCAAGGTCTGTCTGGTACATTCTGGAGGTCAGATTGACATATTCTGTTCACTCTCATGAGGAGAGAGTAACTTTATTTGAGAAGGCCTGAAACATTCTATGGTCATATTAAATTCTAATTCAACAACATAGGGGATATGGCACACAGGACTGTGTCTCACAATAAAACAACATGCAAGGTAAGTATATAAAAGGAACAGGGATCCTGTTTCCATAAAACATGCTACTCACATATGTACACAATCATAAAATCATAAACAGAAAAGCAATAAATACATAAATGAATAGAATTCATGAAAGATATCCTTCTTTGTGGATTCCATTTTAGCCAGTGCTGCTGGAGGCAAGGGTGAGTGTGATTCTAGGCATATTTGAATGGTGTCTGTGTGACATTCCTAGCCAAAGTTATGAACTTAAGATCTATTAAATCTGAGCACCTGGCCTCCACTGGCGGACAAGTCCATCAATCTCAACTTGATCAAGATAAGAGTATTGCAGGTAACTTTTGGACTCTTTAGTCTGGCCCCAGCGGTCCTAGGGATCCTCCAGAATGGCTGTGCCCAGTACAGCTTACTCCTGTTGGTAAGGCAGGAGTATGCTGTGCTGGACACAGCCATTCTGGAGGATCCCTAGGACCACAGAGGCACTCAAGCCCCCACGCCACGTCAAGGCAGAGTCCATGTGGGGGTTTTTTGTTTTTTTTTTTGTCTTTTTTGGGTTTTTAAGAAGAACTATCCAAGGTTATACTAGATACAAACTATATACAAGGTTATACTATATACAAAGTTATACTAGATACAAACTATATACAAGGTTATACTATATACAAAGTTATACTAGATACAAACTATATACAAGGTTATACTATATACAAAGTTATACTAGATACAAACTATATACAAGGTTATACTATATACAAAGTTATACTAGATACAAACTATATACAAGGTTATACTCTATACAAACTATATACAAGGTTATACTAGATACAAACTATATACAAGGTTATACTCTATACAAACTATATACAAGGTTATACTCTATACAAACTATATACAAGGTTATACTAGATACAAACTATATACAAGGTTATACTCTATACAAACTATATACAAGGTTATACTCTATACAAACTATATACAAGGTTATACTCTATACAAACTATATACAAGGTTATACTCTATACAAACTATATACAAGGTTATACTAGATACAAACTATATACAAGGTTATACTCTATACAAACTATATACAAGGTTATACTCTACACAAACTATATACAAGGTTATACTCTATACAAACTATATACAAGGTTATACTATATACAAGGTTATACTCTATACAAACTATATACAAGGTTATACTCTACACAAACTATATACAAGGTTATACTCTATACAAACTATATACAAGGTTATACTCTATACAAACTATATACAAGGTTATACTCTATACAAACTATATACAAGGTTATACTAGATACAAACTATATACAAGGTTATACTCTATACAAACTATATACAAGGTTATACTCTACACAAACTATATACAAGGTTATACTCTATACAAACTATATACAAGGTTATACTATATACAAGGTTATACTCTATACAAACTATATACAAGGTTATACTCTACACAAACTATATACAAGGTTATACTCTATACAAACTATATACAAGGTTATACTATATACAAAGTTATACTAGATACAAACTATATACAAGGTTATACTCTATACAAACTATATACAAGGTTATACTAGATACAAACTATATACAAGGTTATACTCTATACAAACTATATACAAGGTTATACTCTATACAAACTATATACAAGGTTAAGTGCCACAAACAGGGGATGCAGTGCCTGTGATGGTAAGTAGGTCAAGGTAGGAGAAATACCCTAATCCTTACTTGCTTTCTGCATTTGCTGTCTTTTGTTCCGAAATGCCCTGTAGGTTCTTGCCGGGATGAGCTGGGCATGGGCCTTAGCAATATACTCCGTGTAAGCTTGCTTGTGGGACAAGCTTGTGACCAGGGGAATGAGCGAAAGCTCAGTGGAAGACCACAAGATTTTCAGCTCACTCGGTAGGTACCGAACAAAGTCCCTCCGGACAGGTTCGACGCCTGCATCAGGGTCCACACCCTGCACGTCCTCTGGCTCCAACTCCTCAGCTCTGAACAGCTTTCTCGGTGGCTTTGCGACAGTTGGTGCTGGCTTAGGTGAGGACAGTTTGAATGGTATGTCCTCATGTAGCCTCCAGAGACGAAAACCCCATACTTTTGGTAGTGTGAACCTCGACAGCAAATTCAGGTCCTGCATCTTTGACTGGCTGAGGGGCAATTCCTGAGTCAGCGTCCTCAGATGTTCAAAGTCCACGTAATCTCCATTGAGGATGAAGCCTATACAGGAGAGGAATGTCCACAAAGTCAGCTTCTCTTTCTGAGAGAGCGCTATTGGAGTCCTCTGCATGCAGAGCAGCTGCCAGGGCATCTTGCTCTCCCGGTACTTTTCGAGGTTTCTGCTATAGCAGAGGTTCCGCCTCTCAACCTCTGTGCAAATGTGCTCTTTAATAGCAGCCTCCCGGGAGATCAAAGAGAGGGGCTGGCCGTGATGGTAGAGCTCAACGTGGTCCCGAAAGTTCCATTTAGCCTTCAGGATCTTTCCCTGCCAAAAGCTAATGGATGGGAACCACTTGAGCTCAAGTTCTGCCAGCCCTTTCTCCATTGCAGATGTGGGGTCATACCCAGCAGCTGCCACCATTTGCTTCGCCCTATCAAATGTAGAGGGGAAGGCAAAAGCAGACCGCTGGGTGACAGACTCCACAAAGGCTCTGACCGTCATTGCCCCTGACACCCGCTCTTCACAATCCTTGGCCTTCAATTTGTGGAGGGGGATGTCGGTGTTCCTCTTATACAGGTCTCGTAGGAGGACCTTGACCAACTCGGCTCCAATCACAGACTCTGAACCCTTGAGTTTCTCCGAGAGCTCAAAAATCCGTGATATGCGGAGCTGTTGGCCTTCATCCCTTGTCCAGTTTGTAAGTGGTGGGGGACATATTTCAGAGGTGGCAGTGCTGTGGGGACAAAGGCCAATAAAGCCCCGTTGATAAGTGACAGAACTGGCGTGGCTGGCCGATGTCCCCAAGCTGACTGACAGTTTGCCGTCATCAACAGACAGGGGGCGACCGTGCAGAATTTCTTCTAGTGCCAGCTCGCACTGGTACGCTTTCCACGCAGGGTCGAATCCCCCACTGCCTTTGTTGGCGTCAAACTGAGCCCTTAAGGTTTGATTCAAAAAATGCATCGACTCCTGGAGCACAGTCCCAAGTCCCATGCCATTTGGGCGGTCGATGAACGGGACAATCATGGGCTGTGTCTCCACAAGGTCTGCAAGGGCTGGCTGATTGAAGAGGTCCTTTACATTAATCACTGAGGGCACCTTGTGAAAGAGGAGGACCTCTTCAATCCTGCACACCAGTGGCTTTACAATCTTATACTCCATGTCATCCATGTGGTCCATGAATGCATGGGCACGGGAGTACATGGCCTTCGTCGTCTGGCTGTGCATCAGGCCGCAGGTGACAATCACACCAGTCACCGGGTGCTTGTACAAGCATGACATGTGTGTGTGGGCAGAGTCCGTATAGACCTGAAGGAAGTTTAGGGTGGCCTCCTTCTCCATCCCCCAACACACATCTAGTAGAGGCTTGCAAATATCAAGTGGCTTGCCGTCCAGGTTGGACTGGAAGTTGGCACACTCACTGAGTGCGAGAGCTGGGTACAGCTTGCCTCTGTTACCCACCACCTTTTCCAGTCCAACCCAAGACCACATCAGGTGGAGTCCCCTCTGTTTTTTTCTTGGACAAACAGACAGTGCAGCATGTACTGACATGCAGTCTATGGCCGTTGGAACCACCAAGTCTGAAACCACCAGCTGCTCTGTACTTTTCTGGCCAAACTGTGACAATGTGAGAACCAGCTTGGTGTCTGGATCATTGTCAGTCTCTGCCACTGCTTTGTCCAGGAGCTTGAGGATGAATGCTTGGTCTTTATGGAGAACATTGAATTTAGCCAGGTTCGTGAGGCTGTTCTTTTGTATGGTTGCCCTCGACAGATCTTTGCAACCTAGGGATTTAAGATGTCTCTTAAAAGCCTCTGTCACTGCATTGATCGATGTTGCTGCCTTAATAGGAGCTGCCAAGCGATCAAAGCATGGATGGCTCTGGGCTTTGAAGTCCCGTGGCAGCACAGACAGGGTTAAGTAATAGCCCCCATCCATATGTGCAAACGTATGGCCAAAGACCTTGGTTAAAGCCTTTCTGGTGGCATCACTGGCATGTGTCAGTGGCACATGCTTCTTCAGCATGTGATACTGGTTCCTGAGAGTGTCGCCTACCAGGAAAGGGAGAGTAATATAGTGAATGTGGCCCTTAAGGTCAGCCAAACGGTTCATTTCTATCACTACTCCATCAAGGTCATATTTGACAGAGACAAGGTTGTCCTTGCTGTCGGTCCTGCTCGAAAAGAGTGGGACTCTCAAGTCGGCGTCTGTCAGAAAATCCTCAACCGAGCTGTAGCTTTCAAAACGACTCATGAGTGCTTCTGTATTGGCCTCAGCCACCTCCATGAACAAGGAGTCTGACATTGCAGAATTATAGACAATTTGTTATTATTTAGTTGTTTGTTTATTAAATGAAATCAAATTATTTATTAAATTATTAAAACTTAAATGATACAAATTTCTAAATTGTTTTTAAATGTTCTAGATGTTTAAATGTTTTAAATTCCAATGTTTTTTAATTTTCAAATGTCCAAATTTTAATTTTTTGTTTTCAAATTTTAATCCCTAAATCTAAAACAGTGTCTGGTGCAATGTTTCAACCTTTAATAGGTCTTCTTCAGGCTTTAGGAACACAGTCTATCAAATAATATTACGAGCAAGGCCAACTGAGAATGCGTGTTGTCTCTCTGAAGGTTTGAGCTGTAATGAATGCCTTGGAGCTTGGCCTCCTTTTATACCTTCCTTTTTTTTGGAGTTTTAGAGTTAGTGTTATTTTCTCTCCAGATAAGTTTCACTTTCGGTTTAACCCTTTTTTTGCTGGCAAGAATCAATTGAAAGTATTTCAAACCTAATTAATTTCTCTTTTTACATGTTTTAACACTTAATATATATATATTTTAATAATAGTAAATTATTTTAACCCCTTCTTGTCTGTTCTTTATTTTTTAATTTTTTAAATGTTTTCGTTTCCTTCGTTTTTAAAGAACAAGATAATAACAGTAAGCTACAGAACAATCTTACGGTAAAATACGGTATTTTTTTTTTTCTGGTTTTCCAGCCGTTAGTTGTCTGGGCAAAATCCCTAAGCATCACCTGGTTTAGCACAGTCAACATGAAGAAATGATGAAACAGGTGTAACGTAGCGACTTAATTCATAGTTGGCGGAAGAATTTGAAGAAGAGGAGGAAGTGAGGACGACAGCTCTGAGCTGCCGGCTCAGAAGTGCACGGAGCACCGAGACGACACATACCGCACGCCATCCTGCTCCGGTGGTTCTCTTAACAAGGTAACTGTGCTCTTACTGAAGCCAGTGTTACCCCGTCACTCAGTCACACAGTCAACTCAGTCAGCTCACTCAGTCAGTCAGGTAAGTAAATAAGTGCTCTTTGGTAATATGTGTTTCTCTCTGTTCTTTGTTTTAGGTGTTCACATTGTTAGGTTCTTATACTGGCAGCTCAAGAACTCAACAGAGGTTTTCAGTCTGGTCTCACAAGCAGTTTATTCTGGTCACAGGTCACAGGTAAAGTACTTGCAGCGCCGGACTCAAGACGGACCGCGAGGGGCCGGTCAGAGGAGCCCCCTCTGGTGTGTGTGTCCCTCTGGTGTGTCCTGTCCCGTCTCTGTTTCCAGACATCTCATGTTTAAATGCTTGTTGGATATCATAAAGTACGTAACCATTTCTGATTAACTGTTTGGGTCCGTGCGTCACAGATAGCACGTTCCTGTAGTGATGTTATGGTAATCTAACAGTTGGATGTTGGTTGCAAGGCGTGTATCTATAATCAAACTTCAGAATATGTTTTGCACAACAAAAGCACTACAATCAAGGTCTGTCTGGTACATTCTGGAGGTCAGATTGACATATTCTGTTCACTCTCATGAGGAGAGAGTAACTTTATTTGAGAAGGCCTGAAACATTCTATGGTCATATTAAATTCTAATTCAACAACATAGGGGATATGGCACACAGGACTGTGTCTCACAATAAAACAACATGCAAGGTAAGTATATAAAAGGAACAGGGATCCTGTTTCCATAAAACATGCTACTCACATATGTACACAATCATAAAATCATAAACAGAAAAGCAATAAATACATAAATGAATAGAATTCATGAAAGATATCCTTCTTTGTGGATTCCATTTTAGCCAGTGCTGCTGGAGGCAAGGGTGAGTGTGATTCTAGGCATACTTGAATGGTGTCTGTGTGACATTCCTAGCCAAAGTTATGAACTTAAGATCTATTAAATCTGAGCACCTGGCCTCCACTGGCGGACAAGTCCATCAATCTCAACTTGATCAAGATAAGAGTATTGCAGGTAACTTTTGGACTCTTTAGTCTGGCCCCAGCGGTCCTAGGGATCCTCCAGAATGGCTGTGCCCAGTACAGCTTACTCCTGTTGGTAAGGCAGGAGTATGCTGTGCTGGACACAGCCATTCTGGAGGATCCCTAGGACCACAGAGGCACTCAAGCCCCCACGCCACGTCAAGGCAGAGTCCATGTGGGGGTTTTTTGTTTTTTTTTTTGTCTTTTTTGGGTTTTTAAGAAGAACTATCCAAGGTTATACTAGATACAAACTATATACAAGGTTATACTATATACAAACTATATACAAGGTTATACTATATACAAAGTTATACTAGATACAAACTATATACAAGGTTATACTATATACAAAGTTATACTAGATACAAACTATATACAAGGTTATACTCTATACAAACTATATACAAGGTTATACTAGATACAAACTATATACAAGGTTATACTCTATACAAACTATATACAAGGTTATACTCTATACAAACTATATACAAGGTTATACTAGATACAAACTATATACAAGGTTATACTCTATACAAACTATATACAAGGTTATACTAGATACAAACTATATACAAGGTTATACTCTATACAAACTATATACAAGGTTATACTCTACACAAACTATATACAAGGTTATACTCTATACAAACTATATACAAGGTTATACTATATACAAGGTTATACTCTATACAAACTATATACAAGGTTATACTCTACACAAACTATATACAAGGTTATACTCTATACAAACTATATACAAGGTTATACTATATACAAAGTTATACTAGATACAAACTATATACAAGGTTATACTCTATACAAACTATATACAAGGTTATACTAGATACAAACTATATACAAGGTTATACTCTATACAAACTATATACAAGGTTATACTCTATACAAACTATATACAAGGTTAAGTGCCACAAACAGGGGATGCAGTGCCTGTGATGGTAAGTAGGTCAAGGTAGGAGAAATACCCTAATCCTTACTTGCTTTCTGCATTTGCTGTCTTTTGTTCCGAAATGCCCTGTAGGTTCTTGCCGGGATGAGCTGGGCATGGGCCTTAGCAATATACTCCGTGTAAGCTTGCTTGTGGGACAAGCTTGTGACCAGGGGAATGAGCGAAAGCTCAGTGGAAGACCACAAGATTTTCAGCTCACTCGGTAGGTACCGAACAAAGTCCCTCCGGACAGGTTCGACGCCTGCATCAGGGTCCACACCCTGCACGTCCTCTGGCTCCAACTCCTCAGCTCTGAACAGCTTTCTCGGTGGCTTTGCGACAGTTGGTGCTGGCTTAGGTGAGGACAGTTTGAATGGTATGTCCTCATGTAGCCTCCAGAGACGAAAACCCCATACTTTTGGTAGTGTGAACCTCGACAGCAAATTCAGGTCCTGCATCTTTGACTGGCTGAGGGGCAATTCCTGAGTCAGCGTCCTCAGATGTTCAAAGTCCACGTAATCTCCATTGAGGATGAAGCCTATACAGGAGAGGAATGTCCACAAAGTCAGCTTCTCTTTCTGAGAGAGCGCTATTGGAGTCCTCTGCATGCAGAGCAGCTGCCAGGGCATCTTGCTCTCCCGGTACTTTTCGAGGTTTCTGCTATAGCAGAGGTTCCGCCTCTCAACCTCTGTGCAAATGTGCTCTTTAATAGCAGCCTCCCGGGAGATCAAAGAGAGGGGCTGGCCGTGATGGTAGAGCTCAACGTGGTCCCGAAAGTTCCATTTAGCCTTCAGGGTCTTTCCCTGCCAAAAGCTAATGGATGGGAACCACTTGAGCTCAAGTTCTGCCAGCCCTTTCTCCATTGCAGATGTGGGGTCATACCCAGCAGCTGCCACCATTTGCTTCGCCCTATCAAATGTAGAGGGGAAGGCAAAAGCAGACCGCTGGGTGACAGACTCCACAAAGGCTCTGACCGTCATTGCCCCTGACACCCGCTCTTCACAATCCTTGGCCTTCAATTTGTGGAGGGGGATGTCGGTGTTCCTCTTATACAGGTCTCGTAGGAGGACCTTGACCAACTCGGCTCCAATCACAGACTCTGAACCCTTGAGTTTCTCCGAGAGCTCAAAAATCCGTGATATGCGGAGCTGTTGGCCTTCATCCCTTGTCCAGTTTGTAAGTGGTGGGGGACATATTTCAGAGGTGGCAGTGCTGTGGGGACAAAGGCCAATAAAGCCCCGTTGATAAGTGACAGAACTGGCGTGGCTGGCCGATGTCCCCAAGCTGACTGACAGTTTGCCGTCATCAACAGACAGGGGGCGACCGTGCAGAATTTCTTCTAGTGCCAGCTCGCACTGGTACGCTTTCCACGCAGGGTCGAATCCCCCACTGCCTTTGTTGGCGTCAAACTGAGCCCTTAAGGTTTGATTCAAAAAATGCATCGACTCCTGGAGCACAGTCCCAAGTCCCATGCCATTTGGGCGGTCGATGAACGGGACAATCATGGGCTGTGTCTCCACAAGGTCTGCAAGGGCTGGCTGATTGAAGAGGTCCTTTACATTAATCACTGAGGGCACCTTGTGAAAGAGGAGGACCTCTTCAATCCTGCACACCAGTGGCTTTACAATCTTATACTCCATGTCATCCATGTGGTCCATGAATGCATGGGCACGGGAGTACATGGCCTTCGTCGTCTGGCTGTGCATCAGGCCGCAGGTGACAATCACACCAGTCACCGGGTGCTTGTACAAGCATGACATGTGTGTGTGGGCAGAGTCCGTATAGACCTGAAGGAAGTTTAGGGTGGCCTCCTTCTCCATCCCCCAACACACATCTAGTAGAGGCTTGCAAATATCAAGTGGCTTGCCGTCCAGGTTGGACTGGAAGTTGGCACACTCACTGAGTGCGAGAGCTGGGTACAGCTTGCCTCTGTTACCCACCACCTTTTCCAGTCCAACCCAAGACCACATCAGGTGGAGTCCCCTCTGTTTTTTTCTTGGACAAACAGACAGTGCAGCATGTACTGACATGCAGTCTATGGCCGTTGGAACCACCAAGTCTGAAACCACCAGCTGCTCTGTACTTTTCTGGCCAAACTGTGACAATGTGAGAACCAGCTTGGTGTCTGGATCATTGTCAGTCTCTGCCACTGCTTTGTCCAGGAGCTTGAGGATGAATGCTTGGTCTTTATGGAGAACATTGAATTTAGCCAGGTTCGTGAGGCTGTTCTTTTGTATGGTTGCCCTCGACAGATCTTTGCAACCTAGGGATTTAAGATGTCTCTTAAAAGCCTCTGTCACTGCATTGATCGATGTTGCTGCCTTAATAGGAGCTGCCAAGCGATCAAAGCATGGATGGCTCTGGGCTTTGAAGTCCCGTGGCAGCACAGACAGGGTTAAGTAATAGCCCCCATCCATATGTGCAAACGTATGGCCAAAGACCTTGGTTAAAGCCTTTCTGGTGGCATCACTGGCATGTGTCAGTGGCACATGCTTCTTCAGCATGTGATACTGGTTCCTGAGAGTGTCGCCTACCAGGAAAGGGAGAGTAATATAGTGAATGTGGCCCTTAAGGTCAGCCAAACGGTTCATTTCTATCACTACTCCATCAAGGTCATATTTGACAGAGACAAGGTTGTCCTTGCTGTCGGTCCTGCTCGAAAAGAGTGGGACTCTCAAGTCGGCGTCTGTCAGAAAATCCTCAACCGAGCTGTAGCTTTCAAAACGACTCATGAGTGCTTCTGTATTGGCCTCAGCCACCTCCATGAACAAGGAGTCTGACATTGCAGAATTATAGACAATTTGTTATTATTTAGTTGTTTGTTTATTAAATGAAATCAAATTATTTATTAAATTATTAAAACTTAAATGATACAAATTTCTAAATTGTTTTTAAATGTTCTAGATGTTTAAATGTTTTAAATTCCAATGTTTTTTAATTTTCAAATGTCCAAATTTTAATTTTTTGTTTTCAAATTTTAATCCCTAAATCTAAAACAGTGTCTGGTGCAATGTTTCAACCTTTAATAGGTCTTCTTCAGGCTTTAGGAACACAGTCTATCAAATAATATTACGAGCAAGGCCAACTGAGAATGCGTGTTGTCTCTCTGAAGGTTTGAGCTGTAATGAATGCCTTGGAGCTTGGCCTCCTTTTATACCTTCCTTTTTTTTGGAGTTTTAGAGTTAGTGTTATTTTCTCTCCAGATAAGTTTCACTTTCGGTTTAACCCTTTTTTTGCTGGCAAGAATCAATTGAAAGTATTTCAAACCTAATTAATTTCTCTTTTTACATGTTTTAACACTTAATATATATATATTTTAATAATAGTAAATTATTTTAACCCCTTCTTGTCTGTTCTTTATTTTTTAATTTTTTAAATGTTTTCGTTTCCTTCGTTTTTAAAGAACAAGATAATAACAGTAAGCTACAGAACAATCTTACGGTAAAATACGGTATTTTTTTTTTTCTGGTTTTCCAGCCGTTAGTTGTCTGGGCAAAATCCCTAAGCATCACCTGGTTTAGCACAGTCAACATGAAGAAATGATGAAACAGGTGTAACGTAGCGACTTAATTCATAGTTGGCGGAAGAATTTGAAGAAGAGGAGGAAGTGAGGACGACAGCTCTGAGCTGCCGGCTCAGAAGTGCACGGAGCACCGAGACGACACATACCGCACGCCATCCTGCTCCGGTGGTTCTCTTAACAAGGTAACTGTGCTCTTACTGAAGCCAGTGTTACCCCGTCACTCAGTCACACAGTCAACTCAGTCAGCTCACTCAGTCAGTCAGGTAAGTAAATAAGTGCTCTTTGGTAATATGTGTTTCTCTCTGTTCTTTGTTTTAGGTGTTCACATTGTTAGGTTCTTATATTGGCAGCTCAAGAACTCAACAGAGGTTTTCAGTCTGGTCTCACAAGCAGTTTATTCTGGTCACAGGTCACAGGTAAAGTACTTGCAGCGCCGGACTCAAGACGGACCGCGAGGGGCCGGTCAGAGGAGCCCCCTCTGGTGTGTGTGTCCCTCTGGTGTGTCCTGTCCCGTCTCTGTTTCCAGACATCTCATGTTTAAATGCTTGTTGGATATCATAAAGTACGTAACCATTTCTGATTAACTGTTTAGGTCGGTGCGTCACAGATAGCACGTTCCTGTAGTGATGTTATGGTAATCTAACAGTTGGATGTTGGTTGCAAGGCGTGTATCTATAATCAAACTTCAGAATATGTTTTGCACAACAAAAGCACTACAATCAAGGTCTGTCTGGTACATTCTGGAGGTCAGATTGACATAATCTGTTCACTCTCATGAGGAGAGAGTAACTTTATTTGAGAAGGCCTGAAACATTCTATGGTCATATTAAATTCTAATTCAACAACATAGGGGATATGGCACACAGGACTGTGTCTCACAATAAAACAACATGCAAGGTAAGTATATAAAAGGAACAGGGATCCTGTTTCCATAAAACATGCTACTCACATATGTACACAATCATAAAATCATAAACAGAAAAGCAATAAATACATAAATGAATAGAATTCATGAAAGATATCCTTCTTTGTGGATTCCATTTTAGCCAGTGCTGCTGGAGGCAAGGGTGAGTGTGATTCTAGGCATACTTGAATGGTGTCTGTGTGACATTCCTAGCCAAAGTTATGAACTTAAGATCTATTAAATCTGAGCACCTGGCCTCCACTGGCGGACAAGTCCATCAATCTCAACTTGATCAAGATAAGAGTATTGCAGGTAACTTTTGGACTCTTTAGTCTGGCCCCAGCGGTCCTAGGGATCCTCCAGAATGGCTGTGCCCAGTACAGCTTACTCCTGTTGGTAAGGCAGGAGTATGCTGTGCTGGACACAGCCATTCTGGAGGATCCCTAGGACCACAGAGGCACTCAAGCCCCCACGCCACGTCAAGGCAGAGTCCATGTGGGGGTTTTTTGTTTTTTTTTTTGTCTTTTTTGGGTTTTTAAGAAGAACTATCCAAGGTTATACTAGATACAAACTATATACAAGGTTATACTATATACAAAGTTATACTAGATACAAACTATATACAAGGTTATACTATATACAAAGTTATACTAGATACAAACTATATACAAGGTTATACTATATACAAAGTTATACTAGATACAAACTATATACAAGGTTATACTATATACAAAGTTATACTAGATACAAACTATATACAAGGTTATACTATATACAAAGTTATACTAGATACAAACTATATACAAGGTTATACTCTATACAAACTATATACAAGGTTATACTAGATACAAACTATATACAAGGTTATACTCTATACAAACTATATACAAGGTTATACTCTATACAAACTATATACAAGGTTATACTAGATACAAACTATATACAAGGTTATACTCTATACAAACTATATACAAGGTTATACTCTATACAAACTATATACAAGGTTATACTCTATACAAACTATATACAAGGTTATACTAGATACAAACTATATACAAGGTTATACTCTATACAAACTATATACAAGGTTATACTCTACACAAACTATATACAAGGTTATACTCTATACAAACTATATACAAGGTTATACTATATACAAGGTTATACTCTATACAAACTATATACAAGGTTATACTCTACACAAACTATATACAAGGTTATACTCTATACAAACTATATACAAGGTTATACTCTATACAAACTATATACAAGGTTATACTCTATACAAACTATATACAAGGTTATACTAGATACAAACTATATACAAGGTTATACTCTATACAAACTATATACAAGGTTATACTCTACACAAACTATATACAAGGTTATACTCTATACAAACTATATACAAGGTTATACTATATACAAGGTTATACTCTATACAAACTATATACAAGGTTATACTCTACACAAACTATATACAAGGTTATACTCTATACAAACTATATACAAGGTTATACTATATACAAAGTTATACTAGATACAAACTATATACAAGGTTATACTCTATACAAACTATATACAAGGTTATACTCTACACAAACTATATACAAGGTTATACTCTATACAAACTATATACAAGGTTATACTATATACAAAGTTATACTAGATACAAACTATATACAAGGTTATACTCTATACAAACTATATACAAGGTTATACTAGATACAAACTATATACAAGGTTATACTCTATACAAACTATATACAAGGTTATACTCTATACAAACTATATACAAGGTTAAGTGCCACAAACAGGGGATGCAGTGCCTGTGATGGTAAGTAGGTCAAGGTAGGAGAAATACCCTAATCCTTACTTGCTTTCTGCATTTGCTGTCTTTTGTTCCGAAATGCCCTGTAGGTTCTTGCCGGGATGAGCTGGGCATGGGCCTTAGCAATATACTCCGTGTAAGCTTGCTTGTGGGACAAGCTTGTGACCAGGGGAATGAGCGAAAGCTCAGTGGAAGACCACAAGATTTTCAGCTCACTCGGTAGGTACCGAACAAAGTCCCTCCGGACAGGTTCGACGCCTGCATCAGGGTCCACACCCTGCACGTCCTCTGGCTCCAACTCCTCAGCTCTGAACAGCTTTCTCGGTGGCTTTGCGACAGTTGGTGCTGGCTTAGGTGAGGACAGTTTGAATGGTATGTCCTCATGTAGCCTCCAGAGACGAAAACCCCATACTTTTGGTAGTGTGAACCTCGACAGCAAATTCAGGTCCTGCATCTTTGACTGGCTGAGGGGCAATTCCTGAGTCAGCGTCCTCAGATGTTCAAAGTCCACGTAATCTCCATTGAGGATGAAGCCTATACAGGAGAGGAATGTCCACAAAGTCAGCTTCTCTTTCTGAGAGAGCGCTATTGGAGTCCTCTGCATGCAGAGCAGCTGCCAGGGCATCTTGCTCTCCCGGTACTTTTCGAGGTTTCTGCTATAGCAGAGGTTCCGCCTCTCAACCTCTGTGCAAATGTGCTCTTTAATAGCAGCCTCCCGGGAGATCAAAGAGAGGGGCTGGCCGTGATGGTAGAGCTCAACGTGGTCCCGAAAGTTCCATTTAGCCTTCAGGGTCTTTCCCTGCCAAAAGCTAATGGATGGGAACCACTTGAGCTCAAGTTCTGCCAGCCCTTTCTCCATTGCAGATGTGGGGTCATACCCAGCAGCTGCCACCATTTGCTTCGCCCTATCAAATGTAGAGGGGAAGGCAAAAGCAGACCGCTGGGTGACAGACTCCACAAAGGCTCTGACCGTCATTGCCCCTGACACCCGCTCTTCACAATCCTTGGCCTTCAATTTGTGGAGGGGGATGTCGGTGTTCCTCTTATACAGGTCTCGTAGGAGGACCTTGACCAACTCGGCTCCAATCACAGACTCTGAACCCTTGAGTTTCTCCGAGAGCTCAAAAATCCGTGATATGCGGAGCTGTTGGCCTTCATCCCTTGTCCAGTTTGTAAGT
Organism: Pempheris klunzingeri; assembly: GCF_042242105.1. Classification (NCBI taxonomy): domain Eukaryota; kingdom Metazoa; phylum Chordata; class Actinopteri; order Acropomatiformes; family Pempheridae; genus Pempheris; species Pempheris klunzingeri. Next base: position 29,287,714 of record NC_092016.1, read on the forward strand.
GGTGGGGGACATATTTCAGAGGTGGCAGTGCTGTGGGGACAAAGGCCAATAAAGCCCCGTTGATAAGTGACAGAACTGGCGTGGCTGGCCGATGTCCCCAAGCTGACTGACAGTTTGCCGTCATCAACAGACAGGGGGCGACCGTGCAGAATTTCTTCTAGTGCCAGCTCGCATTGGTACGCTTTCCACGCAGGGTCGAATCCCCCACTGCCTTTGTTGGCGTCAAACTGAGCCCTTAAGGTTTGATTCAAAAAATGCATCGACTCCTGGAGCACAGTCCCAAGTCCCATGCCATTTGGGCGGTCGATGAACGGGACAATCATGGGCTGTGTCTCCACAAGGTCTGCAAGGGCTGGCTGATTGAAGAGGTCCTTTACATTAATCACTGAGGGCACCTTGTGAAAGAGGAGGACCTCTTCAATCCTGCACACCAGTGGCTTTACAATCTTATACTCCATGTCATCCATGTGGTCCATGAATGCATGGGCACGGGAGTACATGGCCTTCGTCGTCTGGCTGTGCATCAGGCCGCAGGTGACAATCACACCAGTCACCGGGTGCTTGTACAAGCATGACATGTGTGTGTGGGCAGAGTCCGTATAGACCTGAAGGAAGTTTAGGGTGGCCTCCTTCTCCATCCCCCAACACACATCTAGTAGAGGCTTGCAAATATCAAGTGGCTTGCCGTCCAGGTTGGACTGGAAGTTGGCACACTCACTGAGTGCGAGAGCTGGGTACAGCTTGCCTCTGTTACCCACCACCTTTTCCAGTCCAACCCAAGACCACATCAGGTGGAGTCCCCTCTGTTTTTTTCTTGGACAAACAGACAGTGCAGCATGTACTGACATGCAGTCTATGGCCGTTGGAACCACCAAGTCTGAAACCACCAGCTGCTCTGTACTTTTCTGGCCAAACTGTGACAATGTGAGAACCAGCTTGGTGTCTGGATCATTGTCAGTCTCTGCCACTGCTTTGTCCAGGAGCTTGAGGATGAATGCTTGGTCTTTATGGAGAACATTGAATTTAGCCAGGTTCGTGAGGCTGTTCTTTTGTATGGTTGCCCTCGACAGATCTTTGCAACCTAGGGATTTAAGATGTCTCTTAAAAGCCTCTGTCACTGCATTGATCGATGTTGCTGCCTTAATAGGAGCTGCCAAGCGATCAAAGCATGGATGGCTCTGGGCTTTGAAGTCCCGTGGCAGCACAGACAGGGTTAAGTAATAGCCCCCATCCATATGTGCAAACGTATGGCCAAAGACCTTGGTTAAAGCCTTTCTGGTGGCATCACTGGCATGTGTCAGTGGCACATGCTTCTTCAGCATGTGATACTGGTTCCTGAGAGTGTCGCCTACCAGGAAAGGGAGAGTAATATAGTGAATGTGGCCCTTAAGGTCAGCCAAACGGTTCATTTCTATCACTACTCCATCAAGGTCATATTTGACAGAGACAAGGTTGTCCTTGCTGTCGGTCCTGCTCGAAAAGAGTGGGACTCTCAAGTCGGCGTCTGTCAGAAAATCCTCAACCGAGCTGTAGCTTTCAAAACGACTCATGAGTGCTTCTGTATTGGCCTCAGCCACCTCCATGAACAAGGAGTCTGACATTGCAGAATTATAGACAATTTGTTATTATTTAGTTGTTTGTTTATTAAATGAAATCAAATTATTTATTAAATTATTAAAACTTAAATGATACAAATTTCTAAATTGTTTTTAAATGTTCTAGATGTTTAAATGTTTTAAATTCCAATGTTTTTTAATTTTCAAATGTCCAAATTTTAATTTTTTGTTTTCAAATTTTAATCCCTAAATCTAAAACAGTGTCTGGTGCAATGTTTCAACCTTTAATAGGTCTTCTTCAGGCTTTAGGAACACAGTCTATCAAATAATATTACGAGCAAGGCCAACTGAGAATGCGTGTTGTCTCTCTGAAGGTTTGAGCTGTAATGAATGCCTTGGAGCTTGGCCTCCTTTTATACCTTCCTTTTTTTTGGAGTTTTAGAGTTAGTGTTATTTTCTCTCCAGATAAGTTTCACTTTCGGTTTAACCCTTTTTTTGCTGGCAAGAATCAATTGAAAGTATTTCAAACCTAATTAATTTCTCTTTTTACATGTTTTAACACTTAATATATATATATTTTAATAATAGTAAATTATTTTAACCCCTTCTTGTCTGTTCTTTATTTTTTAATTTTTTAAATGTTTTCGTTTCCTTCGTTTTTAAAGAACAAGATAATAACAGTAAGCTACAGAACAATCTTACGGTAAAATACGGTATTTTTTTTTTTCTGGTTTTCCAGCCGTTAGTTGTCTGGGCAAAATCCCTAAGCATCACCTGGTTTAGCACAGTCAACATGAAGAAATGATGAAACAGGTGTAACGTAGCGACTTAATTCATAGTTGGCGGAAGAATTTGAAGAAGAGGAGGAAGTGAGGACGACAGCTCTGAGCTGCCGGCTCAGAAGTGCACGGAGCACCGAGACGACACATACCGCACGCCATCCTGCTCCGGTGGTTCTCTTAACAAGGTAACTGTGCTCTTACTGAAGCCAGTGTTACCCCGTCACTCAGTCACACAGTCAACTCAGTCAGCTCACTCAGTCAGTCAGGTAAGTAAATAAGTGCTCTTTGGTAATATGTGTTTCTCTCTGTTCTTTGTTTTAGGTGTTCACATTGTTAGGTTCTTATATTGGCAGCTCAAGAACTCAACAGAGGTTTTCAGTCTGGTCTCACAAGCAGTTTATTCTGGTCACAGGTCACAGGTAAAGTACTTGCAGCGCCGGACTCAAGACGGACCGCGAGGGGCCGGTCAGAGGAGCCCCCTCTGGTGTGTGTGTCCCTCTGGTGTGTCCTGTCCCGTCTCTGTTTCCAGACATCTCATGTTTAAATGCTTGTTGGATATCATAAAGTACGTAACCATTTCTGATTAACTGTTTAGGTCGGTGCGTCACAGATAGCACGTTCCTGTAGTGATGTTATGGTAATCTAACAGTTGGATGTTGGTTGCAAGGCGTGTATCTATAATCAAACTTCAGAATATGTTTTGCACAACAAAAGCACTACAATCAAGGTCTGTCTGGTACATTCTGGAGGTCAGATTGACATAATCTGTTCACTCTCATGAGGAGAGAGTAACTTTATTTGAGAAGGCCTGAAACATTCTATGGTCATATTAAATTCTAATTCAACAACATAGGGGATATGGCACACAGGACTGTGTCTCACAATAAAACAACATGCAAGGTAAGTATATAAAAGGAACAGGGATCCTGTTTCCATAAAACATGCTACTCACATATGTACACAATCATAAAATCATAAACAGAAAAGCAATAAATACATAAATGAATAGAATTCATGAAAGATATCCTTCTTTGTGGATTCCATTTTAGCCAGTGCTGCTGGAGGCAAGGGTGAGTGTGATTCTAGGCATACTTGAATGGTGTCTGTGTGACATTCCTAGCCAAAGTTATGAACTTAAGATCTATTAAATCTGAGCACCTGGCCTCCACTGGCGGACAAGTCCATCAATCTCAACTTGATCAAGATAAGAGTATTGCAGGTAACTTTTGGACTCTTTAGTCTGGCCCCAGCGGTCCTAGGGATCCTCCAGAATGGCTGTGCCCAGTACAGCTTACTCCTGTTGGTAAGGCAGGAGTATGCTGTGCTGGACACAGCCATTCTGGAGGATCCCTAGGACCACAGAGGCACTCAAGCCCCCACGCCACGTCAAGGCAGAGTCCATGTGGGGGTTTTTTGTTTTTTTTTTTGTCTTTTTTGGGTTTTTAAGAAGAACTATCCAAGGTTATACTAGATACAAACTATATACAAGGTTATACTATATACAAAGTTATACTAGATACAAACTATATACAAGGTTATACTATATACAAAGTTATACTAGATACAAACTATATACAAGGTTATACTATATACAAAGTTATACTAGATACAAACTATATACAAGGTTATACTATATACAAAGTTATACTAGATACAAACTATATACAAGGTTATACTATATACAAAGTTATACTAGATACAAACTATATACAAGGTTATACTCTATACAAACTATATACAAGGTTATACTAGATACAAACTATATACAAGGTTATACTCTATACAAACTATATACAAGGTTATACTCTATACAAACTATATACAAGGTTATACTAGATACAAACTATATACAAGGTTATACTCTATACAAACTATATACAAGGTTATACTCTATACAAACTATATACAAGGTTATACTCTATACAAACTATATACAAGGTTATACTAGATACAAACTATATACAAGGTTATACTCTATACAAACTATATACAAGGTTATACTCTACACAAACTATATACAAGGTTATACTCTATACAAACTATATACAAGGTTATACTATATACAAGGTTATACTCTATACAAACTATATACAAGGTTATACTCTACACAAACTATATACAAGGTTATACTCTATACAAACTATATACAAGGTTATACTCTATACAAACTATATACAAGGTTATACTCTATACAAACTATATACAAGGTTATACTAGATACAAACTATATACAAGGTTATACTCTATACAAACTATATACAAGGTTATACTCTACACAAACTATATACAAGGTTATACTCTATACAAACTATATACAAGGTTATACTATATACAAGGTTATACTCTATACAAACTATATACAAGGTTATACTCTACACAAACTATATACAAGGTTATACTCTATACAAACTATATACAAGGTTATACTATATACAAAGTTATACTAGATACAAACTATATACAAGGTTATACTCTATACAAACTATATACAAGGTTATACTCTACACAAACTATATACAAGGTTATACTCTATACAAACTATATACAAGGTTATACTATATACAAAGTTATACTAGATACAAACTATATACAAGGTTATACTCTATACAAACTATATACAAGGTTATACTAGATACAAACTATATACAAGGTTATACTCTATACAAACTATATACAAGGTTATACTCTATACAAACTATATACAAGGTTAAGTGCCACAAACAGGGGATGCAGTGCCTGTGATGGTAAGTAGGTCAAGGTAGGAGAAATACCCTAATCCTTACTTGCTTTCTGCATTTGCTGTCTTTTGTTCCGAAATGCCCTGTAGGTTCTTGCCGGGATGAGCTGGGCATGGGCCTTAGCAATATACTCCGTGTAAGCTTGCTTGTGGGACAAGCTTGTGACCAGGGGAATGAGCGAAAGCTCAGTGGAAGACCACAAGATTTTCAGCTCACTCGGTAGGTACCGAACAAAGTCCCTCCGGACAGGTTCGACGCCTGCATCAGGGTCCACACCCTGCACGTCCTCTGGCTCCAACTCCTCAGCTCTGAACAGCTTTCTCGGTGGCTTTGCGACAGTTGGTGCTGGCTTAGGTGAGGACAGTTTGAATGGTATGTCCTCATGTAGCCTCCAGAGACGAAAACCCCATACTTTTGGTAGTGTGAACCTCGACAGCAAATTCAGGTCCTGCATCTTTGACTGGCTGAGGGGCAATTCCTGAGTCAGCGTCCTCAGATGTTCAAAGTCCACGTAATCTCCATTGAGGATGAAGCCTATACAGGAGAGGAATGTCCACAAAGTCAGCTTCTCTTTCTGAGAGAGCGCTATTGGAGTCCTCTGCATGCAGAGCAGCTGCCAGGGCATCTTGCTCTCCCGGTACTTTTCGAGGTTTCTGCTATAGCAGAGGTTCCGCCTCTCAACCTCTGTGCAAATGTGCTCTTTAATAGCAGCCTCCCGGGAGATCAAAGAGAGGGGCTGGCCGTGATGGTAGAGCTCAACGTGGTCCCGAAAGTTCCATTTAGCCTTCAGGGTCTTTCCCTGCCAAAAGCTAATGGATGGGAACCACTTGAGCTCAAGTTCTGCCAGCCCTTTCTCCATTGCAGATGTGGGGTCATACCCAGCAGCTGCCACCATTTGCTTCGCCCTATCAAATGTAGAGGGGAAGGCAAAAGCAGACCGCTGGGTGACAGACTCCACAAAGGCTCTGACCGTCATTGCCCCTGACACCCGCTCTTCACAATCCTTGGCCTTCAATTTGTGGAGGGGGATGTCGGTGTTCCTCTTATACAGGTCTCGTAGGAGGACCTTGACCAACTCGGCTCCAATCACAGACTCTGAACCCTTGAGTTTCTCCGAGAGCTCAAAAATCCGTGATATGCGGAGCTGTTGGCCTTCATCCCTTGTCCAGTTTGTAAGTGGTGGGGGACATATTTCAGAGGTGGCAGTGCTGTGGGGACAAAGGCCAATAAAGCCCCGTTGATAAGTGACAGAACTGGCGTGGCTGGCCGATGTCCCCAAGCTGACTGACAGTTTGCCGTCATCAACAGACAGGGGGCGACCGTGCAGAATTTCTTCTAGTGCCAGCTCGCATTGGTACGCTTTCCACGCAGGGTCGAATCCCCCACTGCCTTTGTTGGCGTCAAACTGAGCCCTTAAGGTTTGATTCAAAAAATGCATCGACTCCTGGAGCACAGTCCCAAGTCCCATGCCATTTGGGCGGTCGATGAACGGGACAATCATGGGCTGTGTCTCCACAAGGTCTGCAAGGGCTGGCTGATTGAAGAGGTCCTTTACATTAATCACTGAGGGCACCTTGTGAAAGAGGAGGACCTCTTCAATCCTGCACACCAGTGGCTTTACAATCTTATACTCCATGTCATCCATGTGGTCCATGAATGCATGGGCACGGGAGTACATGGCCTTCGTCGTCTGGCTGTGCATCAGGCCGCAGGTGACAATCACACCAGTCACCGGGTGCTTGTACAAGCATGACATGTGTGTGTGGGCAGAGTCCGTATAGACCTGAAGGAAGTTTAGGGTGGCCTCCTTCTCCATCCCCCAACACACATCTAGTAGAGGCTTGCAAATATCAAGTGGCTTGCCGTCCAGGTTGGACTGGAAGTTGGCACACTCACTGAGTGCGAGAGCTGGGTACAGCTTGCCTCTGTTACCCACCACCTTTTCCAGTCCAACCCAAGACCACATCAGGTGGAGTCCCCTCTGTTTTTTTCTTGGACAAACAGACAGTGCAGCATGTACTGACATGCAGTCTATGGCCGTTGGAACCACCAAGTCTGAAACCACCAGCTGCTCTGTACTTTTCTGGCCAAACTGTGACAATGTGAGAACCAGCTTGGTGTCTGGATCATTGTCAGTCTCTGCCACTGCTTTGTCCAGGAGCTTGAGGATGAATGCTTGGTCTTTATGGAGAACATTGAATTTAGCCAGGTTCGTGAGGCTGTTCTTTTGTATGGTTGCCCTCGACAGATCTTTGCAACCTAGGGATTTAAGATGTCTCTTAAAAGCCTCTGTCACTGCATTGATCGATGTTGCTGCCTTAATAGGAGCTGCCAAGCGATCAAAGCATGGATGGCTCTGGGCTTTGAAGTCCCGTGGCAGCACAGACAGGGTTAAGTAATAGCCCCCATCCATATGTGCAAACGTATGGCCAAAGACCTTGGTTAAAGCCTTTCTGGTGGCATCACTGGCATGTGTCAGTGGCACATGCTTCTTCAGCATGTGATACTGGTTCCTGAGAGTGTCGCCTACCAGGAAAGGGAGAGTAATATAGTGAATGTGGCCCTTAAGGTCAGCCAAACGGTTCATTTCTATCACTACTCCATCAAGGTCATATTTGACAGAGACAAGGTTGTCCTTGCTGTCGGTCCTGCTCGAAAAGAGTGGGACTCTCAAGTCGGCGTCTGTCAGAAAATCCTCAACCGAGCTGTAGCTTTCAAAACGACTCATGAGTGCTTCTGTATTGGCCTCAGCCACCTCCATGAACAAGGAGTCTGACATTGCAGAATTATAGACAATTTGTTATTATTTAGTTGTTTGTTTATTAAATGAAATCAAATTATTTATTAAATTATTAAAACTTAAATGATACAAATTTCTAAATTGTTTTTAAATGTTCTAGATGTTTAAATGTTTTAAATTCCAATGTTTTTTAATTTTCAAATGTCCAAATTTTAATTTTTTGTTTTCAAATTTTAATCCCTAAATCTAAAACAGTGTCTGGTGCAATGTTTCAACCTTTAATAGGTCTTCTTCAGGCTTTAGGAACACAGTCTATCAAATAATATTACGAGCAAGGCCAACTGAGAATGCGTGTTGTCTCTCTGAAGGTTTGAGCTGTAATGAATGCCTTGGAGCTTGGCCTCCTTTTATACCTTCCTTTTTTTTGGAGTTTTAGAGTTAGTGTTATTTTCTCTCCAGATAAGTTTCACTTTCGGTTTAACCCTTTTTTTGCTGGCAAGAATCAATTGAAAGTATTTCAAACCTAATTAATTTCTCTTTTTACATGTTTTAACACTTAATATATATATATTTTAATAATAGTAAATTATTTTAACCCCTTCTTGTCTGTTCTTTATTTTTTAATTTTTTAAATGTTTTCGTTTCCTTCGTTTTTAAAGAACAAGATAATAACAGTAAGCTACAGAACAATCTTACGGTAAAATACGGTATTTTTTTTTTTCTGGTTTTCCAGCCGTTAGTTGTCTGGGCAAAATCCCTAAGCATCACCTGGTTTAGCACAGTCAACATGAAGAAATGATGAAACAGGTGTAACGTAGCGACTTAATTCATAGTTGGCGGAAGAATTTGAAGAAGAGGAGGAAGTGAGAACGACAGCTCTGAGCTGCCGGCTCAGAAGTGCACGGAGCACCGAGACGACACATACCGCACGCCATCCTGCTCCGGTGGTTCTCTTAACAAGGTAACTGTGCTCTTACTGAAGCCAGTGTTACCCCGTCACTCAGTCACACAGTCAACTCAGTCAGCTCACTCAGTCAGTCAGGTAAGTAAATAAGTGCTCTTTGGTAATATGTGTTTCTCTCTGTTCTTTGTTTTAGGTGTTCACATTGTTAGGTTCTTATACTGGCAGCTCAAGAACTCAACAGAGGTTTTCAGTCTGGTCTCACAAGCAGTTTATTCTGGTCACAGGTCACAGGTAAAGTACTTGCAGCGCCGGACTCAAGACGGACCGCGAGGGGCCGGTCAGAGGAGCCCCCTCTGGTGTGTGTGTCCCTCTGGTGTGTCCTGTCCCGTCTCTGTTTCCAGACATCTCATGTTTAAATGCTTGTTGGATATCATAAAGTACGTAACCATTTCTGATTAACTGTTTGGGTCCGTGCGTCACAGATAGCACGTTCCTGTAGTGATGTTATGGTAATCTAACAGTTGGATGTTGGTTGCAAGGCGTGTATCTATAATCAAACTTCAGAATATGTTTTGCACAACAAAAGCACTACAATCAAGGTCTGTCTGGTACATTCTGGAGGTCAGATTGACATATTCTGTTCACTCTCATGAGGAGAGAGTAACTTTATTTGAGAAGGCCTGAAACATTCTATGGTCATATTAAATTCTAATTCAACAACATAGGGGATATGGCACACAGGACTGTGTCTCACAATAAAACAACATGCAAGGTAAGTATATAAAAGGAACAGGGATCCTGTTTCCATAAAACATGCTACTCACATATGTACACAATCATAAAATCATAAACAGAAAAGCAATAAATACATAAATGAATAGAATTCATGAAAGATATCCTTCTTTGTGGATTCCATTTTAGCCAGTGCTGCTGGAGGCAAGGGTGAGTGTGATTCTAGGCATACTTGAATGGTGTCTGTGTGACATTCCTAGCCAAAGTTATGAACTTAAGATCTATTAAATCTGAGCACCTGGCCTCCACTGGCGGACAAGTCCATCAATCTCAACTTGATCAAGATAAGAGTATTGCAGGTAACTTTTGGACTCTTTAGTCTGGCCCCAGCGGTCCTAGGGATCCTCCAGAATGGCTGTGCCCAGTACAGCTTACTCCTGTTGGTAAGGCAGGAGTATGCTGTGCTGGACACAGCCATTCTGGAGGATCCCTAGGACCACAGAGGCACTCAAGCCCCCACGCCACGTCAAGGCAGAGTCCATGTGGGGGTTTTTTGTTTTTTTTTTTGTCTTTTTTGGGTTTTTAAGAAGAACTATCCAAGGTTATACTAGATACAAACTATATACAAGGTTATACTATATACAAAGTTATACTAGATACAAACTATATACAAGGTTATACTATATACAAAGTTATACTAGATACAAACTATATACAAGGTTATACTATATACAAAGTTATACTAGATACAAACTATATACAAGGTTATACTATATACAAACTATATACAAGGTTATACTAGATACAAACTATATACAAGGTTATACTCTATACAAACTATATACAAGGTTATACTCTATACAAACTATATACAAGGTTATACTAGATACAAACTATATACAAGGTTATACTATATACAAGGTTATACTAGATACAAACTATATACAAGGTTATACTATATACAAAGTTATACTAGATACAAACTATATACAAGGTTATACTATATACAAAGTTATACTAGATACAAACTATATACAAGGTTATACTATATACAAAGTTATACTAGATACAAACTATATACAAGGTTATACTATATACAAAGTTATACTAGATACAAACTATATACAAGGTTATACTCTATACAAACTATATACAAGGTTATACTAGATACAAACTATATACAAGGTTATACTCTATACAAACTATATACAAGGTTATACTAGATACAAACTATATACAAGGTTATACTCTATACAAACTATATACAAGGTTATACTCTATACAAACTATATACAAGGTTATACTCTATACAAACTATATACAAGGTTATACTCTATACAAACTATATACAAGGTTATACTAGATACAAACTATATACAAGGTTATACTCTATACAAACTATATACAAGGTTATACTCTACACAAACTATATACAAGGTTATACTCTATACAAACTATATACAAGGTTATACTATATACAAGGTTATACTCTATACAAACTATATACAAGGTTATACTCTACACAAACTATATACAAGGTTATACTCTATACAAACTATATACAAGGTTATACTCTATACAAACTATATACAAGGTTATACTCTATACAAACTATATACAAGGTTATACTAGATACAAACTATATACAAGGTTATACTCTATACAAACTATATACAAGGTTATACTCTACACAAACTATATACAAGGTTATACTCTATACAAACTATATACAAGGTTATACTATATACAAGGTTATACTCTATACAAACTATATACAAGGTTATACTCTACACAAACTATATACAAGGTTATACTCTATACAAACTATATACAAGGTTATACTATATACAAAGTTATACTAGATACAAACTATATACAAGGTTATACTCTATACAAACTATATACAAGGTTATACTAGATACAAACTATATACAAGGTTATACTCTATACAAACTATATACAAGGTTATACTCTATACAAACTATATACAAGGTTAAGTGCCACAAACAGGGGATGCAGTGCCTGTGATGGTAAGTAGGTCAAGGTAGGAGAAATACCCTAATCCTTACTTGCTTTCTGCATTTGCTGTCTTTTGTTCCGAAATGCCCTGTAGGTTCTTGCCGGGATGAGCTGGGCATGGGCCTTAGCAATATACTCCGTGTAAGCTTGCTTGTGGGACAAGCTTGTGACCAGGGGAATGAGCGAAAGCTCAGTGGAAGACCACAAGATTTTCAGCTCACTCGGTAGGTACCGAACAAAGTCCCTCCGGACAGGTTCGACGCCTGCATCAGGGTCCACACCCTGCACGTCCTCTGGCTCCAACTCCTCAGCTCTGAACAGCTTTCTCGGTGGCTTTGCGACAGTTGGTGCTGGCTTAGGTGAGGACAGTTTGAATGGTATGTCCTCATGTAGCCTCCAGAGACGAAAACCCCATACTTTTGGTAGTGTGAACCTCGACAGCAAATTCAGGTCCTGCATCTTTGACTGGCTGAGGGGCAATTCCTGAGTCAGCGTCCTCAGATGTTCAAAGTCCACGTAATCTCCATTGAGGATGAAGCCTATACAGGAGAGGAATGTCCACAAAGTCAGCTTCTCTTTCTGAGAGAGCGCTATTGGAGTCCTCTGCATGCAGAGCAGCTGCCAGGGCATCTTGCTCTCCCGGTACTTTTCGAGGTTTCTGCTATAGCAGAGGTTCCGCCTCTCAACCTCTGTGCAAATGTGCTCTTTAATAGCAGCCTCCCGGGAGATCAAAGAGAGGGGCTGGCCGTGATGGTAGAGCTCAACGTGGTCCCGAAAGTTCCATTTAGCCTTCAGGGTCTTTCCCTGCCAAAAGCTAATGGATGGGAACCACTTGAGCTCAAGTTCTGCCAGCCCTTTCTCCATTGCAGATGTGGGGTCATACCCAGCAGCTGCCACCATTTGCTTCGCCCTATCAAATGTAGAGGGGAAGGCAAAAGCAGACCGCTGGGTGACAGACTCCACAAAGGCTCTGACCGTCATTGCCCCTGACACCCGCTCTTCACAATCCTTGGCCTTCAATTTGTGGAGGGGGATGTCGGTGTTCCTCTTATACAGGTCTCGTAGGAGGACCTTGACCAACTCGGCTCCAATCACAGACTCTGAACCCTTGAGTTTCTCCGAGAGCTCAAAAATCTGTGATATGCGGAGCTGTTGGCCTTCATCCCTTGTCCAGTTTGTAAGTGGTGGGGGACATATTTCAGAGGTGGCAGTGCTGTGGGGACAAAGGCCAATAAAGCCCCGTTGATAAGTGACAGAACTGGCGTGGCTGGCCGATGTCCCCAAGCTGACTGACAGTTTGCCGTCATCAACAGACAGGGGGCGACCGTACAGAATTTCTTCTAGTGCCAGCTCGCACTGGTACGCTTTCCACGCAGGGTCGAATCCCCCACTGCCTTTGTTGGCGTCAAACTGAGCCCTTAAGGTTTGATTCAAAAAATGCATCGACTCCTGGAGCACAGTCCCAAGTCCCATGCCATTTGGGCGGTCGATGAACGGGACAATCATGGGCTGTGTCTCCACAAGGTCTGCAAGGGCTGGCTGATTGAAGAGGTCCTTTACATTAATCACTGAGGGCACCTTGTGAAAGAGGAGGACCTCTTCAACCCTGCACACCAGTGGCTTTACAATCTTATACTCCATGTCATCCATGTGGTCCATGAATGCATGGGCACGGGAGTACATGGCCTTCGTCGTCTGGCTGTGCATCAGGCCGCAGGTGACAATCACACCAGTCACCGGGTGCTTGTACAAGCATGACATGTGTGTGTGGGCAGAGTCCGTATAGACCTGAAGGAAGTTTAGGGTGGCCTCCTTCTCCATCCCCCAACACACATCTAGTAGAGGCTTGCAAATATCAAGTGGCTTGCCGTCCAGGTTGGACTGGAAGTTGGCACACTCACTGAGTGCGAGAGCTGGGTACAGCTTGCCTCTGTTACCCACCACCTTTTCCAGTCCAACCCAAGACCACATCAGGTGGAGTCCCCTCTGTTTTTTTCTTGGACAAACAGACAGTGCAGCATGTACTGACATGCAGTCTATGGCCGTTGGAACCACCAAGTCTGAAACCACCAGCTGCTCTGTACTTTTCTGGCCAAACTGTGACAATGTGAGAACCAGCTTGGTGTCTGGATCATTGTCAGTCTCTGCCACTGCTTTGTCCAGGAGCTTGAGGATGAATGCTTGGTCTTTATGGAGAACATTGAATTTAGCCAGGTTCGTGAGGCTGTTCTTTTGTATGGTTGCCCTCGACAGATCTTTGCAACCTAGGGATTTAAGATGTCTCTTAAAAGCCTCTGTCACTGCATTGATCGATGTTGCTGCCTTAATAGGAGCTGCCAAGCGATCAAAGCATGGATGGCTCTGGGCTTTGAAGTCCCGTGGCAGCACAGACAGGGTTAAGTAATAGCCCCCATCCATATGTGCAAACGTATGGCCAAAGACCTTGGTTAAAGCCTTTCTGGTGGCATCACTGGCATGTGTCAGTGGCACATGCTTCTTCAGCATGTGATACTGGTTCCTGAGAGTGTCGCCTACCAGGAAAGGGAGAGTAATATAGTGAATGCGGCCCTTAAGGTCAGCCAAACGGTTCATTTCTATCACTACTCCATCAAGGTCATATTTGACAGAGACAAGGTTGTCCTTGCTGTCGGTCCTGCTCGAAAAGAGTGGGACTCTCAAGTCGGCGTCTGTCAGAAAATCCTCAACCGAGCTGTAGCTTTCAAAACGACTCATGAGTGCTTCTGTATTGGCCTCAGCCACCTCCATGAACAAGGAGTCTGACATTGCAGAATTATAGACAATTTGTTATTATTTAGTTGTTTGTTTATTAAATGAAATCAAATTATTTATTAAATTATTAAAACTTAAATGATACAAATTTCTAAATTGTTTTTAAATGTTCTAGATGTTTAAATGTTTTAAATTCCAATGTTTTTTAATTTTCAAATGTCCAAATTTTAATTTTTTGTTTTCAAATTTTAATCCCTAAATCTAAAACAGTGTCTGGTGCAATGTTTCAACCTTTAATAGGTCTTCTTCAGGCTTTAGGAACACAGTCTATCAAATAATATTACGAGCAAGGCCAACTGAGAATGCGTGTTGTCTCTCTGAAGGTTTGAGCTGTAATGAATGCCTTGGAGCTTGGCCTCCTTTTATACCTTCCTTTTTTTGGAGTTTTAGAGTTAGTGTTATTTTCTCTCCAGATAAGTTTCACTTTCGGTTTAACCCTTTTTTTGCTGGCAAGAATCAATTGAAAGTATTTCAAACCTAATTAATATCTCTTTTTACATGTTTTAACACTTAATATATATATATTTTAATAATAGTAAATTATTTTAACCCCTTCTTGTCTGTTCTTTATTTTTTAATTTTTTAAATGTTTTCGTTTCCTTCGTTTTTAAAGAACAAGATAATAACAGTAAGCTACAGAACAATCTTACGGTAAAATACGGTATTTTTTTTTTTCTGGTTTTCCAGCCGTTAGTTGTCTGGGCAAAATCCCTAAGCATCACCTGGTTTAGCACAGTCAACATGAAGAAATGATGAAACAGGTGTAACGTAGCGACTTAATTCATAGTTGGCGGAAGAATTTGAAGAAGAGGAGGAAGTGAGGACGACAGCTCTGAGCTGCCGGCTCAGAAGTGCACGGAGCACCGAGACGACACATACCGCACGCCATCCTGCTCCGGTGGTTCTCTTAACAAGGTAACTGTGCTCTTACTGAAGCCAGTGTTACCCCATCACTCAGTCACACAGTCAACTCAGTCAGCTCACTCAGTCAGTCAGGTAAGTAAATAAGTGCTCTTTGGTAATATGTGTTTCTCTCTGTTCTTTGTTTTAGGTGTTCACATTGTTAGGTTCTTATATTGGCAGCTCAAGAACTCAACAGAGGTTTTCAGTCTGGTCTCACAAGCAGTTTATTCTGGTCACAGGTCACAGGTAAAGTACTTGCAGCGCCGGACTCAAGACGGACCGCGAGGGGCCGGTCAGAGGAGCCCCCTCTGGTGTGTGTGTCCCTCTGGTGTGTCCTGTCCCGTCTCTGTTTCCAGACATCTCATGTTTAAATGCTTGTTGGATATCATAAAGTACGTAACCATTTCTGATTAACTGTTTGGGTCCGTGCGTCACAGATAGCACGTTCCTGTAGTGATGTTATGGTAATCTAACAGTTGGATGTTGGTTGCAAGGCGTGTATCTATAATCAAACTTCAGAATATGTTTTGCACAACAAAAGCACTACAATCAAGGTCTGTCTGGTACATTCTGGAGGTCAGATTGACATATTCTGTTCACTCTCATGAGGAGAGAGTAACTTTATTTGAGAAGGCCTGAAACATTCTATGGTCATATTAAATTCTAATTCAACAACATAGGGGATATGGCACACAGGACTGTGTCTCACAATAAAACAACATGCAAGGTAAGTATATAAAAGGAACAGGGATCCTGTTTCCATAAAACATGCTACTCACATATGTACACAATCATAAAATCATAAACAGAAAAGCAATAAATACATAAATGAATAGAATTCATGAAAGATATCCTTCTTTGTGGATTCCATTTTAGCCAGTGCTGCTGGAGGCAAGGGTGAGTGTGATTCTAGGCATACTTGAATGGTGTCTGTGTGACATTCCTAGCCAAAGTTATGAACTTAAGATCTATTAAATCTGAGCACCTGGCCTCCACTGGCGGACAAGTCCATCAATCTCAACTTGATCAAGATAAGAGTATTGCAGGTAACTTTTGGACTCTTTAGTCTGGCCCCAGCGGTCCTAGGGATCCTCCAGAATGGCTGTGCCCAGTACAGCTTACTCCTGTTGGTAAGGCAGGAGTATGCTGTGCTGGACACAGCCATTCTGGAGGATCCCTAGGACCACAGAGGCACTCAAGCCCCCACGCCACGTCAAGGCAGAGTCCATGTGGGGGTTTTTTGTTTTTTTTTTTGTCTTTTTTGGGTTTTTAAGAAGAACTATCCAAGGTTATACTAGATACAAACTATATACAAGGTTATACTATATACAAAGTTATACTAGATACAAACTATATACAAGGTTATACTATATACAAAGTTATACTAGATACAAACTATATACAAGGTTATACTATATACAAAGTTATACTAGATACAAACTATATACAAGGTTATACTATATACAAACTATATACAAGGTTATACTAGATACAAACTATATACAAGGTTATACTCTATACAAACTATATACAAGGTTATACTCTATACAAACTATATACAAGGTTATACTAGATACAAACTATATACAAGGTTATACTATATACAAGGTTATACTAGATACAAACTATATACAAGGTTATACTATATACAAAGTTATACTAGATACAAACTATATACAAGGTTATACTATATACAAAGTTATACTAGATACAAACTATATACAAGGTTATACTATATACAAAGTTATACTAGATACAAACTATATACAAGGTTATACTATATACAAAGTTATACTAGATACAAACTATATACAAGGTTATACTCTATACAAACTATATACAAGGTTATACTAGATACAAACTATATACAAGGTTATACTCTATACAAACTATATACAAGGTTATACTAGATACAAACTATATACAAGGTTATACTCTATACAAACTATATACAAGGTTATACTCTATACAAACTATATACAAGGTTATACTCTATACAAACTATATACAAGGTTATACTCTATACAAACTATATACAAGGTTATACTAGATACAAACTATATACAAGGTTATACTCTATACAAACTATATACAAGGTTATACTCTACACAAACTATATACAAGGTTATACTCTATACAAACTATATACAAGGTTATACTATATACAAGGTTATACTCTATACAAACTATATACAAGGTTATACTCTACACAAACTATATACAAGGTTATACTCTATACAAACTATATACAAGGTTATACTCTATACAAACTATATACAAGGTTATACTCTATACAAACTATATACAAGGTTATACTAGATACAAACTATATACAAGGTTATACTCTATACAAACTATATACAAGGTTATACTCTACACAAACTATATACAAGGTTATACTCTATACAAACTATATACAAGGTTATACTATATACAAGGTTATACTCTATACAAACTATATACAAGGTTATACTCTACACAAACTATATACAAGGTTATACTCTATACAAACTATATACAAGGTTATACTATATACAAAGTTATACTAGATACAAACTATATACAAGGTTATACTCTATACAAACTATATACAAGGTTATACTAGATACAAACTATATACAAGGTTATACTCTATACAAACTATATACAAGGTTATACTCTATACAAACTATATACAAGGTTAAGTGCCACAAACAGGGGATGCAGTGCCTGTGATGGTAAGTAGGTCAAGGTAGGAGAAATACCCTAATCCTTACTTGCTTTCTGCATTTGCTGTCTTTTGTTCCGAAATGCCCTGTAGGTTCTTGCCGGGATGAGCTGGGCATGGGCCTTAGCAATATACTCCGTGTAAGCTTGCTTGTGGGACAAGCTTGTGACCAGGGGAATGAGCGAAAGCTCAGTGGAAGACCACAAGATTTTCAGCTCACTCGGTAGGTACCGAACAAAGTCCCTCCGGACAGGTTCGACGCCTGCATCAGGGTCCACACCCTGCACGTCCTCTGGCTCCAACTCCTCAGCTCTGAACAGCTTTCTCGGTGGCTTTGCGACAGTTGGTGCTGGCTTAGGTGAGGACAGTTTGAATGGTATGTCCTCATGTAGCCTCCAGAGACGAAAACCCCATACTTTTGGTAGTGTGAACCTCGACAGCAAATTCAGGTCCTGCATCTTTGACTGGCTGAGGGGCAATTCCTGAGTCAGCGTCCTCAGATGTTCAAAGTCCACGTAATCTCCATTGAGGATGAAGCCTATACAGGAGAGGAATGTCCACAAAGTCAGCTTCTCTTTCTGAGAGAGCGCTATTGGAGTCCTCTGCATGCAGAGCAGCTGCCAGGGCATCTTGCTCTCCCGGTACTTTTCGAGGTTTCTGCTATAGCAGAGGTTCCGCCTCTCAACCTCTGTGCAAATGTGCTCTTTAATAGCAGCCTCCCGGGAGATCAAAGAGAGGGGCTGGCCGTGATGGTAGAGCTCAACGTGGTCCCGAAAGTTCCATTTAGCCTTCAGGGTCTTTCCCTGCCAAAAGCTAATGGATGGGAACCACTTGAGCTCAAGTTCTGCCAGCCCTTTCTCCATTGCAGATGTGGGGTCATACCCAGCAGCTGCCACCATTTGCTTCGCCCTATCAAATGTAGAGGGGAAGGCAAAAGCAGACCGCTGGGTGACAGACTCCACAAAGGCTCTGACCGTCATTGCCCCTGACACCCGCTCTTCACAATCCTTGGCCTTCAATTTGTGGAGGGGGATGTCGGTGTTCCTCTTATACAGGTCTCGTAGGAGGACCTTGACCAACTCGGCTCCAATCACAGACTCTGAACCCTTGAGTTTCTCCGAGAGCTCAAAAATCCGTGATATGCGGAGCTGTTGGCCTTCATCCCTTGTCCAGTTTGTAAGTGGTGGGGGACATATTTCAGAGGTGGCAGTGCTGTGGGGACAAAGGCCAATAAAGCCCCGTTGATAAGTGACAGAACTGGCGTGGCTGGCCGATGTCCCCAAGCTGACTGACAGTTTGCCGTCATCAACAGACAGGGGGCGACCGTACAGAATTTCTTCTAGTGCCAGCTCGCACTGGTACGCTTTCCACGCAGGGTCGAATCCCCCACTGCCTTTGTTGGCGTCAAACTGAGCCCTTAAGGTTTGATTCAAAAAATGCATCGACTCCTGGAGCACAGTCCCAAGTCCCATGCCATTTGGGCGGTCGATGAACGGGACAATCATGGGCTGTGTCTCCACAAGGTCTGCAAGGGCTGGCTGATTGAAGAGGTCCTTTACATTAATCACTGAGGGCACCTTGTGAAAGAGGAGGACCTCTTCAACCCTGCACACCAGTGGCTTTACAATCTTATACTCCATGTCATCCATGTGGTCCATGAATGCATGGGCACGGGAGTACATGGCCTTCGTCGTCTGGCTGTGCATCAGGCCGCAGGTGACAATCACACCAGTCACCGGGTGCTTGTACAAGCATGACATGTGTGTGTGGGCAGAGTCCGTATAGACCTGAAGGAAGTTTAGGGTGGCCTCCTTCTCCATCCCCCAACACACATCTAGTAGAGGCTTGCAAATATCAAGTGGCTTGCCGTCCAGGTTGGACTGGAAGTTGGCACACTCACTGAGTGCGAGAGCTGGGTACAGCTTGCCTCTGTTACCCACCACCTTTTCCAGTCCAACCCAAGACCACATCAGGTGGAGTCCCCTCTGTTTTTTTCTTGGACAAACAGACAGTGCAGCATGTACTGACATGCAGTCTATGGCCGTTGGAACCACCAAGTCTGAAACCACCAGCTGCTCTGTACTTTTCTGGCCAAACTGTGACAATGTGAGAACCAGCTTGGTGTCTGGATCATTGTCAGTCTCTGCCACTGCTTTGTCCAGGAGCTTGAGGATGAATGCTTGGTCTTTATGGAGAACATTGAATTTAGCCAGGTTCGTGAGGCTGTTCTTTTGTATGGTTGCCCTCGACAGATCTTTGCAACCTAGGGATTTAAGATGTCTCTTAAAAGCCTCTGTCACTGCATTGATCGATGTTGCTGCCTTAATAGGAGCTGCCAAGCGATCAAAGCATGGATGGCTCTGGGCTTTGAAGTCCCGTGGCAGCACAGACAGGGTTAAGTAATAGCCCCCATCCATATGTGCAAACGTATGGCCAAAGACCTTGGTTAAAGCCTTTCTGGTGGCATCACTGGCATGTGTCAGTGGCACATGCTTCTTCAGCATGTGATACTGGTTCCTGAGAGTGTCGCCTACCAGGAAAGGGAGAGTAATATAGTGAATGCGGCCCTTAAGGTCAGCCAAACGGTTCATTTCTATCACTACTCCATCAAGGTCATATTTGACAGAGACAAGGTTGTCCTTGCTGTCGGTCCTGCTCGAAAAGAGTGGGACTCTCAAGTCGGCGTCTGTCAGAAAATCCTCAACCGAGCTGTAGCTTTCAAAACGACTCATGAGTGCTTCTGTATTGGCCTCAGCCACCTCCATGAACAAGGAGTCTGACATTGCAGAATTATAGACAATTTGTTATTATTTAGTTGTTTGTTTATTAAATGAAATCAAATTATTTATTAAATTATTAAAACTTAAATGATACAAATTTCTAAATTGTTTTTAAATGTTCTAGATGTTTAAATGTTTTAAATTCCAATGTTTTTTAATTTTCAAATGTCCAAATTTTAATTTTTTGTTTTCAAATTTTAATCCCTAAATCTAAAACAGTGTCTGGTGCAATGTTTCAACCTTTAATAGGTCTTCTTCAGGCTTTAGGAACACAGTCTATCAAATAATATTACGAGCAAGGCCAACTGAGAATGCGTGTTGTCTCTCTGAAGGTTTGAGCTGTAATGAATGCCTTGGAGCTTGGCCTCCTTTTATACCTTCCTTTTTTTGGAGTTTTAGAGTTAGTGTTATTTTCTCTCCAGATAAGTTTCACTTTCGGTTTAACCCTTTTTTTGCTGGCAAGAATCAATTGAAAGTATTTCAAACCTAATTAATATCTCTTTTTACATGTTTTAACACTTAATATATATATATTTTAATAATAGTAAATTATTTTAACCCCTTCTTGTCTGTTCTTTATTTTTTAATTTTTTAAATGTTTTCGTTTCCTTCGTTTTTAAAGAACAAGATAATAACAGTAAGCTACAGAACAATCTTACGGTAAAATACGGTATTTTTTTTTTTCTGGTTTTCCAGCCGTTAGTTGTCTGGGCAAAATCCCTAAGCATCACCTGGTTTAGCACAGTCAACATGAAGAAATGATGAAACAGGTGTAACGTAGCGACTTAATTCATAGTTGGCGGAAGAATTTGAAGAAGAGGAGGAAGTGAGGACGACAGCTCTGAGCTGCCGGCTCAGAAGTGCACGGAGCACCGAGACGACACATACCGCACGCCATCCTGCTCCGGTGGTTCTCTTAACAAGGTAACTGTGCTCTTACTGAAGCCAGTGTTACCCCATCACTCAGTCACACAGTCAACTCAGTCAGCTCACTCAGTCAGTCAGGTAAGTAAATAAGTGCTCTTTGGTAATATGTGTTTCTCTCTGTTCTTTGTTTTAGGTGTTCACATTGTTAGGTTCTTATATTGGCAGCTCAAGAACTCAACAGAGGTTTTCAGTCTGGTCTCACAAGCAGTTTATTCTGGTCACAGGTCACAGGTAAAGTACTTGCAGCGCCGGACTCAAGACGGACCGCGAGGGGCCGGTCAGAGGAGCCCCCTCTGGTGTGTGTGTCCCTCTGGTGTGTCCTGTCCCGTCTCTGTTTCCAGACATCTCATGTTTAAATGCTTGTTGGATATCATAAAGTACGTAACCATTTCTGATTAACTGTTTGGGTCCGTGCGTCACAGATAGCACGTTCCTGTAGTGATGTTATGGTAATCTAACAGTTGGATGTTGGTTGCAAGGCGTGTATCTATAATCAAACTTCAGAATATGTTTTGCACAACAAAAGCACTACAATCAAGGTCTGTCTGGTACATTCTGGAGGTCAGATTGACATATTCTGTTCACTCTCATGAGGAGAGAGTAACTTTATTTGAGAAGGCCTGAAACATTCTATGGTCATATTAAATTCTAATTCAACAACATAGGGGATATGGCACACAGGACTGTGTCTCACAATAAAACAACATGCAAGGTAAGTATATAAAAGGAACAGGGATCCTGTTTCCATAAAACATGCTACTCACATATGTACACAATCATAAAATCATAAACAGAAAAGCAATAAATACATAAATGAATAGAATTCATGAAAGATATCCTTCTTTGTGGATTCCATTTTAGCCAGTGCTGCTGGAGGCAAGGGTGAGTGTGATTCTAGGCATACTTGAATGGTGTCTGTGTGACATTCCTAGCCAAAGTTATGAACTTAAGATCTATTAAATCTGAGCACCTGGCCTCCACTGGCGGACAAGTCCATCAATCTCAACTTGATCAAGATAAGAGTATTGCAGGTAACTTTTGGACTCTTTAGTCTGGCCCCAGCGGTCCTAGGGATCCTCCAGAATGGCTGTGCCCAGTACAGCTTACTCCTGTTGGTAAGGCAGGAGTATGCTGTGCTGGACACAGCCATTCTGGAGGATCCCTAGGACCACAGAGGCACTCAAGCCCCCACGCCACGTCAAGGCAGAGTCCATGTGGGGGTTTTTTGTTTTTTTTTTTGTCTTTTTTGGGTTTTTAAGAAGAACTATCCAAGGTTATACTAGATACAAACTATATACAAGGTTATACTATATACAAAGTTATACTAGATACAAACTATATACAAGGTTATACTATATACAAAGTTATACTAGATACAAACTATATACAAGGTTATACTATATACAAAGTTATACTAGATACAAACTATATACAAGGTTATACTATATACAAAGTTATACTAGATACAAACTATATACAAGGTTATACTATATACAAAGTTATACTAGATACAAACTATATACAAGGTTATACTCTATACAAACTATATACAAGGTTATACTAGATACAAACTATATACAAGGTTATACTCTATACAAACTATATACAAGGTTATACTCTATACAAACTATATACAAGGTTATACTCTATACAAACTATATACAAGGTTATACTCTATACAAACTATATACAAGGTTATACTAGATACAAACTATATACAAGGTTATACTCTATACAAACTATATACAAGGTTATACTCTACACAAACTATATACAAGGTTATACTCTATACAAACTATATACAAGGTTATACTATATACAAGGTTATACTCTATACAAACTATATACAAGGTTATACTCTACACAAACTATATACAAGGTTATACTCTATACAAACTATATACAAGGTTATACTCTATACAAACTATATACAAGGTTATACTAGATACAAACTATATACAAGGTTATACTCTATACAAACTATATACAAGGTTATACTCTACACAAACTATATACAAGGTTATACTCTATACAAACTATATACAAGGTTATACTATATACAAAGTTATACTAGATACAAACTATATACAAGGTTATACTCTATACAAACTATATACAAGGTTATACTCTATACAAACTATATACAAGGTTATACTCTATACAAACTATATACAAGGTTATACTCTATACAAACTATATACAAGGTTATACTAGATACAAACTATATACAAGGTTATACTCTATACAAACTATATACAAGGTTATACTCTACACAAACTATATACAAGGTTATACTCTATACAAACTATATACAAGGTTATACTATATACAAGGTTATACTCTATACAAACTATATACAAGGTTATACTCTACACAAACTATATACAAGGTTATACTCTATACAAACTATATACAAGGTTATACTATATACAAAGTTATACTAGATACAAACTATATACAAGGTTATACTATATACAAACTATATACAAGGTTATACTCTATACAAACTATATACAAGGTTATACTAGATACAAACTATATACAAGGTTATACTCTATACAAACTATATACAAGGTTAAGTGCCACAAACAGGGGATGCAGTGCCTGTGATGGTAAGTAGGTCAAGGTAGGAGAAATACCCTAATCCTTACTTGCTTTCTGCATTTGCTGTCTTTTGTTCCGAAATGCCCTGTAGGTTCTTGCCGGGATGAGCTGGGCATGGGCCTTAGCAATATACTCCGTGTAAGCTTGCTTGTGGGACAAGCTTGTGACCAGGGGAATGAGCGAAAGCTCAGTGGAAGACCACAAGATTTTCAGCTCACTCGGTAGGTACCGAACAAAGTCCCTCCGGACAGGTTCGACGCCTGCATCAGGGTCCACACCCTGCACGTCCTCTGGCTCCAACTCCTCAGCTCTGAACAGCTTTCTCGGTGGCTTTGCGACAGTTGGTGCTGGCTTAGGTGAGGACAGTTTGAATGGTATGTCCTCATGTAGCCTCCAGAGACGAAAACCCCATACTTTTGGTAGTGTGAACCTCGACAGCAAATTCAGGTCCTGCATCTTTGACTGGCTGAGGGGCAATTCCTGAGTCAGCGTCCTCAGATGTTCAAAGTCCACGTAATCTCCATTGAGGATGAAGCCTATACAGGAGAGGAATGTCCACAAAGTCAGCTTCTCTTTCTGAGAGAGCGCTATTGGAGTCCTCTGCATGCAGAGCAGCTGCCAGGGCATCTTGCTCTCCCGGTACTTTTCGAGGTTTCTGCTATAGCAGAGGTTCCGCCTCTCAACCTCTGTGCAAATGTGCTCTTTAATAGCAGCCTCCCGGGAGATCAAAGAGAGGGGCTGGCCGTGATGGTAGAGCTCAACGTGGTCCCGAAAGTTCCATTTAGCCTTCAGGGTCTTTCCCTGCCAAAAGCTAATGGATGGGAACCACTTGAGCTCAAGTTCTGCCAGCCCTTTCTCCATTGCAGATGTGGGGTCATACCCAGCAGCTGCCACCATTTGCTTCGCCCTATCAAATGTAGAGGGGAAGGCAAAAGCAGACCGCTGGGTGACAGACTCCACAAAGGCTCTGACCGTCATTGCCCCTGACACCCGCTCTTCACAATCCTTGGCCTTCAATTTGTGGAGGGGGATGTCGGTGTTCCTCTTATACAGGTCTCGTAGGAGGACCTTGACCAACTCGGCTCCAATCACAGACTCTGAACCCTTGAGTTTCTCCGAGAGCTCAAAAATCCGTGATATGCGGAGCTGTTGGCCTTCATCCCTTGTCCAGTTTGTAAGTGGTGGGGGACATATTTCAGAGGTGGCAGTGCTGTGGGGACAAAGGCCAATAAAGCCCCGTTGATAAGTGACAGAACTGGCGTGGCTGGCCGATGTCCCCAAGCTGACTGACAGTTTGCCGTCATCAACAGACAGGGGGCGACCGTGCAGAATTTCTTCTAGTGCCAGCTCGCACTGGTACGCTTTCCACGCAGGGTCGAATCCCCCACTGCCTTTGTTGGCGTCAAACTGAGCCCTTAAGGTTTGATTCAAAAAATGCATCGACTCCTGGAGCACAGTCCCAAGTCCCATGCCATTTGGGCGGTCGATGAACGGGACAATCATGGGCTGTGTCTCCACAAGGTCTGCAAGGGCTGGCTGATTGAAGAGGTCCTTTACATTAATCACTGAGGGCACCTTGTGAAAGAGGAGGACCTCTTCAACCCTGCACACCAGTGGCTTTACAATCTTATACTCCATGTCATCCATGTGGTCCATGAATGCATGGGCACGGGAGTACATGGCCTTCGTCGTCTGGCTGTGCATCAGGCCGCAGGTGACAATCACACCAGTCACCGGGTGCTTGTACAAGCATGACATGTGTGTGTGGGCAGAGTCCGTATAGACCTGAAGGAAGTTTAGGGTGGCCTCCTTCTCCATCCCCCAACACACATCTAGTAGAGGCTTGCAAATATCAAGTGGCTTGCCGTCCAGGTTGGACTGGAAGTTGGCACACTCACTGAGTGCGAGAGCTGGGTACAGCTTGCCTCTGTTACCCACCACCTTTTCCAGTCCAACCCAAGACCACATCAGGTGGAGTCCCCTCTGTTTTTTTCTTGGACAAACAGACAGTGCAGCATGTACTGACATGCAGTCTATGGCCGTTGGAACCACCAAGTCTGAAACCACCAGCTGCTCTGTACTTTTCTGGCCAAACTGTGACAATGTGAGAACCAGCTTGGTGTCTGGATCATTGTCAGTCTCTGCCACTGCTTTGTCCAGGAGCTTGAGGATGAATGCTTGGTCTTTATGGAGAACATTGAATTTAGCCAGGTTCGTGAGGCTGTTCTTTTGTATGGTTGCCCTCGACAGATCTTTGCAACCTAGGGATTTAAGATGTCTCTTAAAAGCCTCTGTCACTGCATTGATCGATGTTGCTGCCTTAATAGGAGCTGCCAAGCGATCAAAGCATGGATGGCTCTGGGCTTTGAAGTCCCGTGGCAGCACAGACAGGGTTAAGTAATAGCCCCCATCCATATGTGCAAACGTATGGCCAAAGACCTTGGTTAAAGCCTTTCTGGTGGCATCACTGGCATGTGTCAGTGGCACATGCTTCTTCAGCATGTGATACTGGTTCCTGAGAGTGTCGCCTACCAGGAAAGGGAGAGTAATATAGTGAATGCGGCCCTTAAGGTCAGCCAAACGGTTCATTTCTATCACTACTCCATCAAGGTCATATTTGACAGAGACAAGGTTGTCCTTGCTGTCGGTCCTGCTCGAAAAGAGTGGGACTCTCAAGTCGGCGTCTGTCAGAAAATCCTCAACCGAGCTGTAGCTTTCAAAACGACTCATGAGTGCTTCTGTATTGGCCTCAGCCACCTCCATGAACAAGGAGTCTGACATTGCAGAATTATAGACAATTTGTTATTATTTAGTTGTTTGTTTATTAAATGAAATCAAATTATTTATTAAATTATTAAAACTTAAATGATACAAATTTCTAAATTGTTTTTAAATGTTCTAGATGTTTAAATGTTTTAAATTCCAATGTTTTTTAATTTTCAAATGTCCAAATTTTAATTTTTTGTTTTCAAATTTTAATCCCTAAATCTAAAACAGTGTCTGGTGCAATGTTTCAACCTTTAATAGGTCTTCTTCAGGCTTTAGGAACACAGTCTATCAAATAATATTACGAGCAAGGCCAACTGAGAATGCGTGTTGTCTCTCTGAAGGTTTGAGCTGTAATGAATGCCTTGGAGCTTGGCCTCCTTTTATACCTTCCTTTTTTTGGAGTTGTAGAGTTAGTGTTATTTTCTCTCCAGATAAGTTTCACTTTCGGTTTAACCCTTTTTTTGCTGGCAAGAATCAATTGAAAGTATTTCAAACCTAATTAATTTCTCTTTTTACATGTTTTAACACTTAATATATATATATTTTAATAATAGTAAATTATTTTAACCCCTTCTTGTCTGTTCTTTATTTTTTAATTTTTTAAATGTTTTCGTTTCCTTCGTTTTTAAAGAACAAGATAATAACAGTAAGCTACAGAACAATCTTACGGTAAAATACGGTATTTTTTTTTTTCTGGTTTTCCAGCCGTTAGTTGTCTGGGCAAAATCCCTAAGCATCACCTGGTTTAGCACAGTCAACATGAAGAAATGATGAAACAGGTGTAACGTAGCGACTTAATTCATAGTTGGCGGAAGAATTTGAAGAAGAGGAGGAAGTGAGGACGACAGCTCTGAGCTGCCGGCTCAGAAGTGCACGGAGCACCGAGACGACACATACCGCACGCCATCCTGCTCCGGTGGTTCTCTTAACAAGGTAACTGTGCTCTTACTGAAGCCAGTGTTACCCCGTCACTCAGTCACACAGTCAACTCAGTCAGCTCACTCAGTCAGTCAGGTAAGTAAATAAGTGCTCTTTGGTAATATGTGTTTCTCTCTGTTCTTTGTTTTAGGTGTTCACATTGTTAGGTTCTTATATTGGCAGCTCAAGAACTCAACAGAGGTTTTCAGTCTGGTCTCACAAGCAGTTTATTCTGGTCACAGGTCACAGGTAAAGTACTTGCAGCGCCGGACTCAAGACGGACCGCGAGGGGCCGGTCAGAGGAGCCCCCTCTGGTGTGTGTGTCCCTCTGGTGTGTCCTGTCCCGTCTCTGTTTCCAGACATCTCATGTTTAAATGCTTGTTGGATATCATAAAGTACGTAACCATTTCTGATTAACTGTTTAGGTCGGTGCGTCACAGATAGCACGTTCCTGTAGTGATGTTATGGTAATCTAACAGTTGGATGTTGGTTGCAAGGCGTGTATCTATAATCAAACTTCAGAATATGTTTTGCACAACAAAAGCACTACAATCAAGGTCTGTCTGGTACATTCTGGAGGTCAGATTGACATATTCTGTTCACTCTCATGAGGAGAGAGTAACTTTATTTGAGAAGGCCTGAAACATTCTATGGTCATATTAAATTCTAATTCAACAACATAGGGGATATGGCACACAGGACTGTGTCTCACCATAAAACAACATGCAAGGTAAGTATATAAAAGGAACAGGGATCCTGTTTCCATAAAACATGCTACTCACATATGTATACAATCATAAAATCATAAACAGAAAAGCAATAAATACATAAATGAATAGAATTCATGAAAGATATCCTTCTTTGTGGATTCCATTTTAGCCTGTACTGCTGTAAGGTTGATGGGATTATAGTGGTAATTACCCTCTTTGGCCGCCAGATGGAGACATTTCACCAGCTTCCAGTCCCTCCATTGAGCCAATAAGGCTTAACGCTATAGTGTTAGGTTCTTATATTGGCAGCTCAAGAACTCAACGGAGGTTTTCAGTGTGGTCTCACAAGCAGTTTATTCTGGTCACAGGTCACAGGTAAAGTCCTCACAGCGCCGGACTCAAGACGGACCGCGAGGGGCCGGTCAGAGGAGCCCCCTCTGGTGTGTGTGTCCCTCTGGTGTGTCCTGTCCCGTCTCTGTTTCCAGACATCTCATGTTTAAATGCTTGTTGGATATCATAAAGTACGTAACCATTTCTGATTAACTGTTTAGGTCGGTGCGTCACAGATAGCACGTTCCTGTAGTGATGTTATGGTAATCTAACAGTTGGATGTTGGGTGCAAGGCGTGTATCTATAATCAAACTTCAGAATATGTTTTGCACAACAAAAGCACTACAATCAAGGTCTGTCTGGTACATTCTGGGGGTCAGATTGACAAATTCTGTTCACTCTCATGAGGAGAGAGTAACTTTATTTGAGAAGGCCTGAAACATTCTATGGTCATATTAAATTCTAATTCAACAACATAGGGGATATGGCACACAGGACTGTGTCTCACAATAAAACAACATGCAAGGTAAGTATATAAAAGGAACAGGGATCCTGTTTCCATAAAACATGCTACTCACATATGTACACAATCATAAAATCATAAAGAGAAAAGCAATAACTACATAAATGAATAGAATTCATGAAAGATATCCTTCTTTGTGGATTCCATTTTAGCCTGTACTGCTGTAAGGCTGATGGGATTATAGTGGTAATTACCCTCTTTGGCCGCCAGAGGGAGACATTTCTCCAGCTTCCAGTCCCTCCATTGAGCCAATAAGGCTTAACGCTATAGTGTTAGGTTCTTAAATTGACAGCTCAAGAACTCAACGGAGGTTTTCAGTCTGGTCTCACAAGCAGTTTACTCTGGTCACAGGTCACAGGTAAAGTATTCGCTGCACTGGACTCATAACGGACCGCGAGGGGCCGGTCAGAGGAGCCCCCTCTGGTGTGTGTGTCCCTCTGGTGTGTCCTGTCCTGTCTCTGTTTCCAGACATCTCATGTTTAAATGCTTGTTGGATATCATAAAGTACGTAACCATTTCTGATTAACTGTTTAGGTCCGTGCGTCACAGATGGCACGTTCCTGTAGTGATGTTATGGTAATCTAACAGTTGGATGTTGGTTGCAGGGCGTGTATCTATAATCAAACTTCAGAATATGTTTTGCACAACAAAAGCACTACAATCAAGGTCTGTCTGGTACATTCTGGAGGTCAGATTGACATATTCTGTTCACTCTCATGAGGAGAGAGTAACTTTATTTGAGAAAGTCTGAAACATTCTATGGTCATATTAAATTCTAATTCAACAACATAGGGGATATGGCACACAGGACTGTGTCTCACAATAAAACAACATGCAAGGTAAGTATATAAAAGGAACAGGGATCCTGTTTCCATAAAACATGCTACTCACATATGTACACAATCATAAAATCATAAACAGAAAAGCAATAAATACATAAATGAATAGAATTCATGAAAGATATCCTTCTTTGTGGATTCCATTTTAGCCTGTACTGCTGTAAGGCTGATGGGATTATAGTGGTAATTACCCTCTTTGGCCGCCAGATGGAGACATTTCACCAGCTTCCAGTCCCTCCATTGAGCCAATAAGGCTTAACGCTATAGTGTTAGGTTCTTATATTGGCAGCTCAAGAACTCAACGGAGGTTTTCAGTCTGGTCTCACAAGCAGTTTATTCTGGTCACAGGTCACAGGTAAAGTCCTCACAGCGCCGGACTCAAGACGGACCGCGAGGGGCCGGTCAGAGGAGCCCCCTCTGGTGTGTCCTGTCCCGTCTCTGTCCCGTCTCTGTTTCCAGACATCTCATGTTTAAATGCTTGTTGGATATCATAAAGTACGTAACCATTTCTGATTAACTGTTTAGGTCGGTGCGTCACAGATAGCACGTTCCTGTAGTGATGTTATGGTAATCTAACAGTTGGATGTTGGTTGCAAGGCGTGTATCTATAATCAAACTTCAGAATATGTTTTGCACAACAAAAGCACTACAATCAAGGTCTGTCTGGTACATTCTGGAGGTCAGATTGACATATTCTGTTCACTCTCATGAGGAGAGTGTAACTTTATTTGAGAAGGCCTGAAACATTCTATGGTCATATTAAATTCTAATTCAACAACATAGGGGATATGGCACACAGGACTGTGTCTCACAATAAAACAACATGCAAGGTAAGTATATAAAAGGAACAGGGATCCTGTTTCCATAAAACATGCTACTCACATATGTACACAATCATAAAATCATAAACAGAAAAGCAATAAATACATAAATGAATAGAATTCATGAAAGATATCCTTCTTTGTGGATTCCATTTTAGCCTGTACTGCTGTAAGGCTGATGGGATTATAGTGGTAATTACCCTCTTTGGCCGCCAGACGGAGACATTTCACCAGCTTCCAGTCCCTCCATTGAGCCAATAAGGCTTAACGCAATAGGGTGTAATTATGTGTGTCCAGTCTCCGTCCAGTGTACTGGGTCCTGTTCCTAGGTTCACTCAGTCACTCAGTCAGTTCACTCAGTCACTCAGGTAAGTAAATAAGTGCTCTTTGGTAATATGTGTTTCTCTCTGGTCTTTGTTTTAGACTTGTCATCTTGCAAACACTTATCACTAAAGATGTATAACCTCCTTTTCCTTTTAATATTTTAATATTGTGTTAATATGCAACATTACGTTCTCACTCTGCTGTATCCTGTCTACGTGTTTTTTTTCTGGAGCTTGTTACCACGAGGGTGGCTGTGAGAGTCCTAACCTAACCTCGGCCACACTGCCATTTACACCATGTGCCGCACAATGGAAGAGAGGCTTCACATGGAGGATGCACCATTGTTAAGAGGAAGCTGTATTCTTTGTTGGAATGGCACTGTGGGGCACACACAGACTACCTGTGCTCAAAAACACACCTGGCAGCCACCTGACCGTAAGGAATGGCTATTTACCTGGAGTACTCATAACCTCCCACACACCCTCTTACCTATTCCTCTCCCTCCGCACCCTCCCAACTTGAGTCCAGAGACATGGCAAACATACACACACACACACACACACACACACACACACACACACACACACACACACACACATACACACACACACACACACACACTCAACACGCATCTCATGCCACCCTCTCCACCACATCACAAACACATAGGGCCATGGAAGGTTTGGACATCAAACTAAATACTGCAGAGTGGAAATGGTCGGAGCACCTCCCGCCCCATTCCAGGGACGGGTTTAGGGCATCCAACCTCACCCTCCTACCAGTTGTTGGCATCTTCTCTGACAAGGAAAAAGTCCAAGTGAAAGTTACTTCCTCCAGGTGTCTGAAGTGAGTTAACATCTCATATGTGCTTCCATTTTGTGAGCGGTGAAATGCATTATTCCTGTAAACGAGATATCTTTACATTGCATTTATTTTATCTCTGTCAGTAAATGTGTTGATATGCTTATTGCTTTAAACTGTTTATTTTTATTTCATAGAGAGCAGAATGGGGCGAGGTGGGAGACTACCTCTCCTTTACAATTCCAACGGGCATTCCTTGAGACACTTTTTGATGACAGGTCTTTTGAGAATAACTAAGGATCCACTAGCGGAATTGGCCGACTCCTTGTAACTATCATGGAGGCCACTGAACTCAAGGTGGATAAACCCAATGGGAAGAGTAATCCCTACTGCGAAAAGAGGTATTTGTGGAGGACTACAGTAACAACAGGACCTTTGTTGACGGAATTCTGATCGGTCAAGACAAGAAGCTTCCTCTACTGGACGGTGGTTGATTATGGCAAGAGGCACCGGCGCTGTCCACCCACATGGGGCTCAAACTGGGGGATGGACCGTGCACCTCCCGCACCATATCAGGGACGGGTTCAGATCCCTATAGCTAACCCTGCAACCCACCAAGGCAGACAAGGACTCTGTGTTCCAGTGCACCGTGGAGTACAGTATGCAAGGAGAACAGATCAATCACACCCATTTACCTAACCCTACGCTGGACCCAAAGTGGAATCAACATTATGATCTATACATCGGAAAGGCTGACTCAATTACCATCAGTGTATGGAACCACAAGAAGATCCACAAAAAGAGGGCCAGTGGTGGACTGCAGTCGCCTGTTTGACAATGACTTACCCGATGGCTGGGAAGAAAGGAGGTATTTTTTTAAAGGTGCACCTCTCGCCCCATTCCAGGTGCGGGCTCAGCGCAATCCACCTAACCGTCTTAGACGGATCTCCACTGAAGAGTAATAAGGAGAAGGAACATAATCAATCAATCGATCTTAAGTTCATAACTTTGGCTAGGAATGTCACACAGACACCATTCAAGTATGCCTAGAATCACCCTCACCCAAGCTACTCAACTTTATAATTTCAGCTCCATAGCGCCAACTAGTGGTGACTCACTTTTCCAAAAAACACTCTCCGGAATAGCATTACCAACCACTTCATGTCGAGTTCCATGAGAATTATTTTTAGCAAAAATGAACACAAATGAAGTGGAGGATCACGTTTCTTTGACCCATACTAGACACTAACTCTCGGGATGTCTTAGAGTACCCCAAAATAAACTACAGTGTGTGTGTGTCTCAGTGGTAATGAAGGAACGTCACCAGTGTGGCAGGATGAAGTGTCTCATCCCTGGGCCTAGTGTGTGTGTGTGTGTTGCATTGCAATTAGCTGCGCTAGTTAGCCTATCACCATCTGAGTGCGCTCTTTATAAGGGTGCGGTGTTTATCTTGGCCTCTTTTGCTCTTTGGCTCTGAGACTGCCCACTTCCTGTCGCCTCGCTTCCTGTGTTCTGCATGCCGGTGTCTACCCGCACAGGTAATGTAGCCGTATCTGCTTCGATGTCAGCGTGTTACCTCGCTGACAGTCTTAATCATTGTTTCATGTTTTGTTTGTAGCCACGTGTGTTTGTGGACCCCGTGTCGGATGATTTGGCATTCTTTGCTGCCGCCGCTACGCCAGCAGGTGCGCTTCACCTCTCTTCTATGACAGCTGAATGGAAGGTAAGCCGTATGCGATTTGTAGTTCTATCCACAATTGTCGTGTATTGATTTAGGTTTACTTAACAGAGACTGTACTGAAGTGTGGCCCTATGGTGGAACCTCTGCTGCTTTGCTTGGCTTCATTCTGCTCTGACCGGCTCTTGCTGCTCCACTTCGCCCTGCTTTGCCTCGCATGGTCTAACCGCAGCCCTTGTGGTCATGTTATTGTATGTATTTAATTTTGATGTGCTGCATGCATTCCATTTTTGATGTGCTGCATGCAGTTGATTTTGATGTG
The DNA here is from genome assembly GCF_042242105.1 of Pempheris klunzingeri. Classification (NCBI taxonomy): domain Eukaryota; kingdom Metazoa; phylum Chordata; class Actinopteri; order Acropomatiformes; family Pempheridae; genus Pempheris; species Pempheris klunzingeri. The sequence goes on from NC_092016.1 coordinate 29,321,931, forward strand.
CTACATGCATTTAATTTTGTGTAGCATTGCGCAGCTTTGCATCGTTTAGTTTGTTTTTCTTCTTGTGTGTGCTTTTGTTTGGTTTAGTGCTGCCTTATTTAGCTTTTGGTTTGCATTGAGTTTTGTATTGTTTTGTTATGTTTTGCATTGAGGTTGCTTTCTTTATTTTGCATGTGTTTGGCAGGAGTTTGTTTGTTTCTTGAGTTGCTTATTTGTTTCATTTATTTTGCATGATTTGCTGATTAGTTTGCATGTTTTGGCTCTGCTGGGGGGATTTTCTGTGGATATATTTTAAATCTATTGTCTTTTAAAAACGTTTGTAATAAAAATAAAATATCCATTCTGATTGTGTTAAACCACGTCTCTAGTCTAGTGTGTTGCGAACCTGTGTGTCCTTGCTGAGTACAGGGAGTAAACTCTTAAATAATTTCCTGGGGGCGAAATTCCCCCAGGTGGCGTTGTCGGTACCTTTATTATCCTTAACCTTATTTGGGCTAGGTCCAATTCGACGTTTCCCTCGCCACAATCTGGCGTTGTTGGCAGGATTTACGACAGGAGACGTGGTTTTATTATTATCATTTTTTTTATCCTTTCATTGGTCATTTTTATTGTGGCCTGTGAAAAAGCAGTTGAGCAGTTTGAGTGATTGTTTTATATTTTGTTCAGAAGCAAAGCAGCAGGTGGTTTCTTGTGGAGGTTCCAGGTGAGGATCGGGGTTCTCCTTTCACTCGACCGCTCTGACAACACGGTAAGAGCTTAGTGGTTAAGGTATAACTATGGAGGGAGAGTTACAGGAACTGAGGGATTTAATTGTACAGTTAAGAACAGAAAATGAGAGGCTGCGGCAGGAACAGGCTGCTGCTGTTCCTGGTCCTAGCGCCGGGCCCTCTACTTCTACGGTGCCCGTTACTGCCCCTTCTACTGCTAGTGCTCCCTTAATGGACAGACTGGTCTTTGTGCCCCGAGAAAGGAAGTGTCCTCATTTTCGTGGAAAATCAGGTATAGGGCTAGCTGAGTGGCTCGAGGAAGTGCAGGCTTGCATGAGAGCTCGCCATTTGGCAGTTGTCGACCAGGCATTCTTCTTGTTTGATCACCTTGAGGGAGAGGCACGTGAGGAAATTAAATTCCGGTCCAGCGCTGAATGGGAGGATCCAGCTAAGATAATTGCCGCACTACAAGAGCTTTATGGTTGTTCAGACTCTTATGTAGCTTTGCAGGAGGCCTTCTTCTCCCGGCGGCAACAAGAAGGGGAGACTTTGTAAGAGTTTTCCCTCGCATTGATGAGTCTCATGGCCTCGGTAAAACAGCGCGCACCTAGTAGCATGCCAAATGCAGAGATCTTGTTGTGCGACCAATTCGTTGAGCATGTTCTTGATGGTGCTCTGTGCCGCGAGCTGAAGCAGTTTGTCCGTAGGCAGCCCACTGCTACATTGCTTGACGTTAGAGGCGAGGCGATCAGGTGGGAACGGGAGGGTCTGCCGGGAGGCACTAGGGGCCGTAGTCACTCTGTCCCTTCGATTCTAGGCCTTCAGTATGGAGTTGAGAGTGGCTCTCGGGTGATGCCTGTCTCATCTCAGGTGTCAGAGCTGAGGGAGATGAGGGAGATGCTGAAAGTTCAGCAAGAACAGCTGAACCAACTCACGCAAAGCATTTCTCGCTTGCAAAGCTCTCATCAGCGCAGTTACTCTTCCCACCGTGCTCCCATAGTCTGTAGACGATGCCAGAAGCCCGGTCATATTGCCAGGGAATGTGATGGCGTTCGCGTTGCACCTCACCCCCAGCCTCCTTTGCCTGCTCAACAGTCTGGCAGGCAGTCTCAGAGGCCGTTGGAAAACTAGCGCCCGCCGAGCTGCAGAGCCACAGTTCGGGGGGTGCACTTATTGGCTCAGGAGAGGTTTCTGGTGACTTGGAGCAAGCCCCCAAGCTCATGTCATCTTGTCCACATTTAAATGTGAGCATGGGTGGAGTCACCGTCCCTTGTTTGATAGACACTGGGTCCATGGTGTCTACAGTCACTGAAGGCTTCTTTCAACAGTATTTTGAACCTTGGGGTCAAGAGAAACTTCAGACTTGCCACTGGCTGCAGCTTCGAGCAGCTAATGGGTTAGCCATTCCTTACATTGGCTACTTAGAGCTAGATATCAAGCTCTGTGGTAAGTTAGTGCCACAGTGTGGTGTGGTGGTGGTCAAAGACCCTCCAGGTGGCATCTCTTCTCAGGTCCCTGGTGTGCTGGGGATGAACATCATACGCCGATGTTACCAAGAGCTCTTTGGCCAACACGGTTTGGCCTTGTTTGACCTGCCCTCTGTTTCGAAGGCCCCAGAGCCTATTGTTCAGGCACTGCAAGGGTGCCATCAGGCTAGTGTGAGGTCTCCTCAAGAGGCCTCAGGAAGGGTCAAGGTGCGTGGTAAGAAGGTTTGTCGGATCCCTGGTGGGGTGATGAAGATGGTGGCTGCTACGTGCTCGGAGCAGTACTCGCGCTCCACAGTATTGTTTGAGCCTCTGGACTCTGGCCTTCCGGCTGGACTGCTTGCATCCTCTGCCCTGGTTCGTGTGGAGAGGGGAACTGCCTACATCCCTGTTGTGAACGTTGGCTCCACAGACGTGTTGCTTTATCCTCGCAACGTTGTCGGCACTCTGACTGAAGTCAGTGTGGTGAGCTTACCTGTTGGTGTCACTGAGGTGCCATCGGGTGTGGCCTCAGTGACATCTCAGTCTGTCTCTGGTTCAGTGCAGGACCAGTTCGCAACCATTGATTTGGCTCCCTTGTCTGCTGATGAGCAGAGTAAGGTGAGGTCTCTGCTTTCAAAGTACTCATCTGTCTTCTCAACCGACGATGGTGACCTGGGCTGCACTAACTTGATTAGCCATGAGATTCCTCTTTTGGATGACATTCCTGTTCGGCAGCGCTACAGGCACATTCCTCCATCCGACTATGAGATTGTCAAAGAGCACATCAACCAGCTGCTGGAGGCCCAGGTAATTCAGGAGAGTAGCAGCCCTTATGCGTCCCCCATTGTGCTGGTCAAAAAGAAAGATGGTAGCCTACGCATGTGCGTGGACTATAGGCAATTGAACATAAAGACCAGAAAGGATGCATTCCCTCTTCCTCGCATTGAGGAATCCCTCGATGCACTTACTGGTGCTCGCTGGTTCTCCACAATGGATTTAGCCAGCGGGTACAATCAGGTTCCAGTGTCTGAGGCAGACCAGCCTAAAACGGCGTTTTGCACTCCGTTCGGCCTCTTCGAATGGAATCGCATGCCCTTTGGACTCTGCAACGCCCCCAGCACCTTCCAGCGACTAATGCAGAGGCTTTTTGGGGACCAGCAGTGTCAGTCTTTGCTTCTATATCTTGATGACATTGTTGTTTTCTCCTCCACTGTGGAGCAACATCTGGAGAGGCTGGAAGTGGTGCTGGAACGGCTACAGCAGGAGGGCCTGAAGGCAAAACTTCCCAAGTGTGCCTTCTTTCAGCGTGAGGTGCAGTACTTGGGGCATGTGATTTCTGAGGCAGGTGTTTCCACCGATCCCAGCAAGGTAGAGGTGGTGGCCAGTTGGCAATCCCCAACTACCACCTCCGAACTGCGGTCCTTCCTTGGCTTTGCCAGTTATTACCGTCGGTTTGTTGACGGTTTTGCCATGCTGGCTGCCCCTCTACACAAGTTGGTGGCAGAATTTGGGGGCTCCAAGTCCCAAAAGAGGTCACAGCGAGGCATAACTGGGCACTGGACTGAAGAGTGTCAGCAGACTTTCGAGGCACTTAAATTTAAGCTCACTACGGCACCGGTGCTCGCATACGCCGATTTCTCCCTCCCTTTTATTCTGGAGGTCGACGCAAGCCATGGTGGCCTTGGAGCTGTGTTGTCACAGGAGCAGGAAGGCAAGGTGAGGCCTATTGCCTATGCCAGCCGGGGTCTGAGGCCCACCGAGCGCAACATGGCCAACTATAGCTCCATGAAGTTGGAGTTTTTGGCTCTTAAATGGGCCATGACTGAAAAGTTTAGAGAGTATCTGCTTGGCCATAAATGTATTGTCTATACCGACAATAATCCACTCAGCCACCTGTCAACTGCTAAGCTGGGTGCCACCGAACAACGTTGGGCAGCCCAGCTTGCTTCCTTCGACTTTGAAGTCAAGTATCGCTCCGGAAGGAGTAACGGTAATGCTGATGCTTTGTCCCGCCAGCATCCCCCTGCAGTGTCAGACATGGAAGCCATGCTTTCTGGTACAGTGCTTCCTGAGCCTTTGCAGCAAGCTCTGCAGGCCCAGAGGACTGAGGCATCCCAAGCTGCTGTTATAGCCCTGCCCAGTCATACACCAGCTGATATCTGTGCACTCCAGGAAGCGGACCCCACCATCCGGGAACTGTTGCCTTTCTGGAAGCAGAAGCAGCACCCCATCCGGGAGGAGCGTGAACGGTTGTCGCCACCTGCGTTGGCGCTGCTTCGGCAATGGGACCGCTTAGTTGAAAAGAAGGGAGTCCTGTATCGCCAGATCCTTCGTCCTGATGGCGCAGAGGTAGTACTGCAGTTGTTGATGCCTAGTGTTCTAAGGGAGGAGGTATTGATGGACGTTCATCAGAGGCATGGCCACCAGGAAGTGGAGAGGACCTTGGGGCTCTTGCGTCAGCGGTGTTATTGGCCGCATATGTCCTCTGATGTAGCCCAGTGGTGCCATGCTTGTGAGAGGTGCCAAGCTGCAAAGGATGTTCAGCCAACTGCTCGCAGTTCCATGGGGCACCTGTTGGCTTCTTGACCCAACGAGATCCTGGCCATGGATTTCACATTGTTGGAACCCACCCACAATGGTATCGAAAATGTCCTTGTAATGACTGATGTTTTCAGTAAATACACTCTGACCGTTGCCACCCGTGACCAACGAGCCACTACTGTAGCTCAGGTCTTGGTAACCGAATGGTTTTCAAAGTTCGGGGTCCCTGCTCGTATACATTCGGACCAAGGCCGAAATTTTGAGAGTGTTCTTATTCAACAGTTGTGTGCCCTTTATGGGATTGGGAAGTCACGCACCACACCATACCATCCAGCTGGTAATGGGCAGTGTGAACGGTTCAACCGTACCCTTCACAACTTGCTGCGTACTCTCCCAGTGTCTCGGAAACGGGACTGGAACTCCTGCTTGCCACAACTGTTGTACTCCTATAACACCACTCCCCACCAGGCAACTGGAGAATCACCTTTTCTCCTGATGTTTGGGCAGGAGCCGAGACTCCCAATTGACTTTCTGTTGGGACGAGTTCAGGACCCTGTTGGCGGTGCGGTCCATGATTGGATTCAGGAGCACCGGACTCGGTTGCAGATTGCCTTCGAAGGTGCCAGAGACCGGCTAAAAGTTGCAGCACAACGCCGAAAGAAAAATCATGACCAACATGTCCGGGATGATCCCTTGCGTGAGGGACAGTTGGTCCTGGTGCGGGATTTCAGTGCAAAAGGGCGCCATAAGATCCAGGATCTGTGGGGCTCTGTGGTGCACATGGTGCTAAAGGTACCAAAAGAAGGAGGCTCAGTGTATACTGTTGCACCAGCAGCCGACCAGACGAAAGCCAAACACGTCCATCGGTCGTTGTTGAAGTCTGTGGTAAGAACTGGTTCTCCAGGTTACACCTCTGATCCCCGTATACCCCCTTCTGACCAGCCTCAGTCAGAGGACGAGATGCCAAATGATGACAGTTGGTTTGTTTTGAGGTATGAAGCTCCTGCAATTCCTCAAATCACCCCTCGTGGGCCACTTCCCCAAACTGACCCGGTCCCGATTGGGTCAGTTCCTCTTGTGTCTCCTGCTGCTGTGGCAGCCAGTGAACCATCTGTCCCGCAGGTCCCCGCAGCCACTCAGTTTGGTACGGAGGAAGAGACCCTAAGACGGACCTTACGGTCAACCGCGGGTTACCATTCGAATGTCAATCATCTCCCAAGGGCGGTGGGTGGAAGGGCCCAGGTGGCTGCAAACCCACCTGAGCCGGTCTCCAATGCAGTTACTGCAATTTTTAGACCCTGGAATTAGCCTTGGTGACTGTAGTCTTGATTGGCCCATCGTCGGGGCGTCGATGCATTTTTGGGGGGGTAGATTGTGGCAGGATGAAGTGTCTCATCCCTGGGCCTAGTGTGTGTGTGTGTGTTGCATTGCAATTAGCTGCGCTAGTTAGCCTATCACCATCTGAGTGCGCTCTTTATAAGGGTGCGGTGTTTATCTTGGCCTCTTTTGCTCTTTGGCTCTGAGACTGCCCACTTCCTGTCGCCTCGCTTCCTGTGTTCTGCATGCCGGTGTCTACCCGCACAGGTAATGTAGCCTTATCTGCTTCGATGTCAGCGTGTTACCTCGCTGACAGTCTTAATCATTGTTTCATGTTTTGTTTGTAGCCACGTGTGTTTGTGGACCCCGTGTCGGCGTGTTTGGCCCGCGGCGGGTATGATTTGGCATTCTTTGCTGCCGCCGCTATGCCAGCAGGTGCGCTTCACCTCTCTTCTATGACAGCTGAATGGAAGGTAAGCCGTATGCAATTTGTAGTTCTATCCACAATTGTCGTGTATTGATTTAGGTTTACTTAACAGAGACTGTACTGAAGTGTGGCCCTATGGTGGAACCTCTGCTGCTTTGCTTGGCTTCATTCTGCTCTGACCGGCTCTTGCTGCTCCACTTCGCCCTGCTTTGCCTCGCATGGTCTAACCGCAGCCCTTGTGGTCATGTTATTGTATGTATTTAATTTTGATGTGCTGCATGCAGTTGATTTTGATGTGCTACATGCATTTAATTTTGTGTAGCATTGCGCAGCTTTGCATCGTTTAGTTTGTTTTTCTTCTTGTGTGTGCTTTTGTTTGGTTTAATGCTGCCTTATTTAGCTTTTGGTTTGCATTGAGTTTTGTTTTGTTTTGTTATGTTTTGCATTGAGGTTGCTTTCTTTATTTTGCATGTGTTTGGCAGGAGTTTGTTTGTTTCTTGAGTTGCTTATTTGTTTCATTTATTTTGCATGATTTGCTGATTAGTTTGCATGTTTTGGCTCTGCTGGGGGGATTTTCTGTGGATATATTTTAAATCTATTGTCTTTTAAATTCATTCTGATTGTGTTAAACCACGTCTCTAGTCTAGTGTGTTGCGAACCTGTGTGTCCTTGCTGAGTACAGGGAGTAAACTCTTAAATAATTTCCTGGGGGCGAAATTCCCCCAGGTGGCGTTGTCGGTACCTTTATTATCCTTAACCTTATTTGGGCTAGGTCCAATTCGACGTTTCCCTCGCCACACCAAGTTTGTCTTTAAGTAGTTTCTGGACACCAACTTTGAAAACCACCTTAATACTCGTTAGTAGGGTACGTTCATTGTGGGCTTTGTGGCGTGTGAAGATAATGACGTCTTCCTGTTTTCTGCTCTCCTGACGCAGTTACCAAACAGTTTTTAAGGGCTAACAGACCCACGGGGGGCGTCCCTCTGTTCACATGGCGGGGTTTGTGCTCGGAAACTGGACCTGCTGTGGAGCAGCCAGCGGGGGTGTGGACTCCAGCTGTGCAGAGTAAGACCCTGTAACCATGAAGGACGAGGAGGACGTCCTCAGTCAGTCCATCTCAGCGTCACCACTGACGACAACGAGCCAAACGCCACACCGACCGCTGGAGTATCACCTGATGTCACTGCCACCTCCCATCAGCCACTGCAAGAGACCCCCCCCAGTTGTTTTATTTGAACATGGGTGTTTCATCCATGCTGGATGTACGGTGCTCTAGCCAGTCTGAGGAAGATGCTGGATGTAAATGTTGCTCCTGTAAATTCAAACTGCCAGAGATCCTGGACATCAGCTCAAAATCAAAAGCGTGGAGGAAAAGATCCTGGCAGCAGCCAAGTACAAACTGAACTGCACGGTCAACAGCGTGGAGGAAAAGATCCTGGCAGCAGCCAAGTACAAACTGAACTTCACCTAACCCTAGCCTAAAAAATGGAATTAAATCATATGTTAGAAAAACCTAAACAATTGGACAGTGAAAGGGGGTCCACCCATGCAACGCTTACCGGTGTTAGATGGACAGTGCATCTACGTCTCCTTCGGGAGGCGGTTCAGTACTCTCTCCCTAACCCCATGGTCTCTGACAGTCACAAGCTTATATGGGTGCACTCGAACCAGATCAACCTACAGTTGGATGGTGCAGCAGAGCTGGACAAGGCCTTCAACTTTTAATGGAGGAAAGTTGGACATTGGTGCAGTATGGCAAGAGAGGCCGGCGCTATCCACCCACAGGCCATGTCATGTGCCAACGAGGTGGTGTCCTATGAAAGTGTCCTCTCCATCAAGGGTGGACGGTGGTCCAGTACCCACAGGATGGCGCAACTGGGGGATGGACAGGGCACCTCCTGCCCCATCATTTATGGGATTGTTTTTTTCTAACCCAACCCAGAAATTGTTTATTTTGTTTCAAGCTCTGTCTTGCTCTTTTTGTTGTTCTATATTAGTTTTTTCAGTTGTTACTTTGTATCATGTTTGTAGTTTTGCCTTTTGGCCTGAGCATTTCTGTTAACGCCTTTTGTTAACTTTAGCGCTCTCTGCGGCATTACTTCTGAACATTTGAGTTTCGGTCTTTCAAGTGGATTTCTGAACACGCAGTCATGGTGGCCATGACGAAGAGAATGAAAACCTTCCAAATAATCTTCTCAGATCCCAGCAAGACTTTCTACTGCGGTGGAGACCAGGTCTGTGGCCGGATAGAGGTGGAGGTGACCGAGGTGACCCGTGTGTCCGCGGTGAAGGTCCTGGCTCTGGGCTGCGCCAAGGTGGAGTACACCAAAGGCAAGCAGCGGTGCCGAGTACCTCCGCCATGAGGAGGTGCTGCGGCTGGATGAGCAGCCCACAGACGCTGATGGGTCAGTAGTCTTGAGGCCCGGCAACAAATATGAGTACACCTTCAGATTTGAGCTCCCCCAGCAAGGGCAGCTTACAGATGTTCAGTCCAGTAAGAAGGATCTGGAGGAGAGGGTGGAAGCTCTGAGAACTGTGAAGGGGACTGCAGAGCAGCCAGAGAAAGAAGCCAAAGAGCGCCATCTGAAGGCCTGGGAAGATGAGAAAGCTGTCATTCGCATGGAGAAGGACAAGGCTGGAATGACTGCGGTGTTTATTGAACTGGATGATGATACTGGTGGCTTTGTCTCAGTGGCTGAACTTCTGTCTAACCCTAACCCTAAGCCCCAGGCCCGCCCTCAGACCAGAACAAGCATCAGCGCGACATTTTCCCGAGCAAGACAAGAGCAAAAGGTTTGAAATGGAAGCAGACACCCTCCCGGACGGCCCCATGTCTCACCTTCCACACGAGGGATCCATCATGCAAAAGCCTCAGGAACACACAGAGGAGAAGAGCAACGTTGAGGCTAAAAGCAGAATCCCCCTCACCGCCTCTGGAGATACTGAGAAGCCAGTATCCTAACCCTAACCCTGAAGAAGACTGATTACAGTTGAAACGTTTTTAAACAAAATGTGACTTGAAAAGGACATTTTCTAAAATAAAAGTAACAAGACAACTTAACCCGGCTGTGAATACATCCTTTTTATATTGGAAATGATTTAGAATTTTTGTCTCACAGCTCACATTTGGGAAAAACTTGATACTTGTGTGACCAAATAATAAACATCTGATACTGTAAAAAAAAATAAAAGAACGTACTATCCTTTATTCTATGTGTCAAACGTTAGCTACTCGCTGCACTCAGCCCCTGCGTGAGGAAGACCTAGTCGGTGGTGGACTACGGCAAGAGACGCCAGCGCCACGGCTACCACCAACCGCACTCGTACAGAGAAGCACCGAAGGGTGTGGAGCAGCTCCTTCAGCATCCTCAAACCGGGGTCAAACAGCAAACAGACCACAACATGATGGAAAAACTGGCCAAATCATTTCTCACAGAGAACGAAGATGCTTAACCTTAACCCTATACAGGGCGTCCCATGATATTCGTCCAAAGAAAAAAAGCGGCCGTCTGAAAAGTCGGCGTGTAAGTCACCGTCTGGGAGGATTTCCTTTAAATGGAAGGGTGGGAATATTTCAACAGGGACAAAAATTGGCGCAGTTTAACGGTGTCTCCCAAAAACACTCCCCCAGAATAGGGTGCAATCCACTCCAAATGGCCTGAAACGTACTCATAGACACTTTCTGGGAGACACTTTTTGACAGAAACAGTCACATTTATAGAAAAAATTAAAAAATACAAAAAAAACCAAAAAAAACCCACATGGACTCTGCCTTGACATGGCGTGGGGGCTTGAGTGCCTCTGTGGTCCAGGGGATCCTCTAGAATCCTCCAGAGCCTTACCAACAGGAGTAAGCTGTACTGGGCACAGCCATTCTGGAGGATCCCAAGGACCACTGCGGCCAGACTAAAGAGTCCAAAACTTACCTGAAATAGGGTTGCCAGCTTACACTGAACAGCTCCAGATAAAAACTTATGTGAAGCGTAAGCACTGGGGTCATTGCTCTGGGTGGCAGTACTCACCACATGGATTATTATTTTCCAGCACTTCAGAGCAGAATGGGGCGAGGTGGGAGACTACCTCTCCTTTACAGTTCCAATGGGTACACACACACACACACACCCAACACGCATCTCACACCATCCTAACGCAGCTGACAGAATGTCTCTGTCCAAACAACAACCGCATCTGACGCGATGCAACATCAGAGACCAGTACCTCAACTGGCTTAATCACAAAGGCGTACGGCAGAAACGCATAAATGACTGGCTGAGTTTTTTCAGTTGTTACTTTGTATTGTGTTTGTAGTTTTGACTGCCTTTTGGCCTGAGTATTTCTGTTGACGTTTTGATTTTGTTTTCTCTTATCGCTCCTGTTTTTTCCCGGAGTCGCCTTTTGTTAACTTAGCCTTAGTATTTTGCTTTTGTTCCTGTTTTGTTCCCCATCACCCCCCCACATGGACTCTGCCTTGACGTGGCGTGGGGGCTTGAGTGCCTCTGTGGTCCAGGGGATCCTCCAGAATGGCTGTGTCCAGCGCAGCATACTCCTGCCTTACCAACAGGAGTAAGCTGTACTGGGCACAGCCATTCTGGAGGATCCCAAGGACCACTGGGGCCAGACTAAAGAGTCCAAAACTTACCTGGAATAGTCTTACCTTGAGGCAAATCCACCAAGTGACGTTTACCAGTCATCCAGGGATGAGCAATTGGCACTTTGCCAACTTGGAGTTTGCCAATGCTACACCCGTCTCCACCCTTTCTCTCAAGCACTGGGATCGGGATGATGACTTTGAGTTCACTGGCAGCCAAGGGCCAAGTTTTGTGAGTCCTGCTGGAGGTTAATGAGGAAAGTGCTGGGGACTCACCTCGGCCACACTGCCATTTACACCATGTGCCGCACAATGGAAGAGAGGCTTCACATGGAGGATGCACCATTGTTAAGAGGAAGCTGTATTCTTTGTTGGAATGGCACTGTGGGGCGCACACAGACTACCTGTGCTCAAAAACACACCTGGCAGCCACCTGACCGTAAGGAATGGCTATTTACCTGGAGTACTCATAACCTCCCACACACCCTCTTACCTATTCTTCTCCCTCCACACCCTCCCAACTTGAGTCCAGAGACATGGCAAACATACACACACACACACACACACACACACACACATATACACATATATACACACACACACACACACATACACGCACACACACACACACACTCAACACGCATCTCATGCCACCCTCTCCACCACATCACAAACACATAGGGCCATGGAAGGTTTGGACATCAAACTAAATACTGCAGAGTGGAAATGGTCGGAGCACCTCCCGCCCCATTCCAGGGACGGGTTCAGGGCATCCAACCTCACCCTCCTACCAGTTGTTGGCATCTTCTCTGACAAGGAAAAAGTCCAAGTGAAAGTTACTTCCTCCAGGTGTCTGAAGTGAGTTAACATCTCATATGTGCTTCCATTTTGTGAGCGGTGAAATGCATTATTCCTGTAAACGAGATATCTTTACATTGCATTTATTTTATCTCTGTCAGTAAATGTGTTGCTATGCTTATTGCTTTAAACTGTTTATTTTTATTTCATAGAGAGCAGAATGGGGCGAGGTGGGAGACTACCTCTCCTTTACAATTCCAACGGGCATTCCTTGAGACACTTTTTGATGACAGGTCTTTTGAGAATAACTAAGGATCCACTAGCGGAATTGGCCGACTCCTTGTAACTATCATGGAGGCCACTGAACTCAAGGTGGATAAACCCAATGGGAACCATCAGCATCACCATCAGTGTATGGAACCACAAGAAGATCCACAAAAAGAGGGCCTCTTCAGCCTATTCACTTCACCACCCTCAATTAACCCTTACCTTTGATCCCAACTCCTATCCCATTCTCCTAACCATTTCCTCTCCCCTTTCCTTACACCCTTAATCTAACCCACACACCCATGTTCCCCTACCCAAACCAGGGTTTGTATCCCCACCCCTCTTTACCCCACCCATCCACTCCTCTACCCTCTTCGAACTTCCACCTCTATCCCTAATCTTAACCCATGACCTCATCCCATACCCTTACCCCCTACCCATCGCCTTCCCAATACCAGATTCCCCTCAGACCTTCCCAAACCCATCTTCTTCCCTGCCTCTTCAGCCCACCACCACTCACATATTCACATCTGGAGTGTTGGGAAAGTTTTTTAAAAAATGCCTTTGCCTGTGCACACCCAAGACTCTGACACTGCATCCCCTGTTTGTGGCATTTAACCTTGTATATAGTTTGTATGTAGTATAACTTTGTATATAGTTTGTATGTAGTATAACTTTGTATATAGTTTTTATCTAGTAATACCTTGTATATTTCTTCTTGAAAACCCAAAAAAGACTAAATACATAAAAAGTTCTTTATTATTTTAATTTAAGGTTTTTTGAAAATAGTCACTGTCCTTAAACATTTGTGCTTTCTTTGGAAACTGACAGTAACTAAAAAACTTTAGTTGTGTTTGTCCCTACAGGCCAGCAGGTTTATTTCAGGTTTTTATTTGAAAATTACATCAGCAACAACTCTCCGACCCTCCCTCCCTCCTCTCTTCTTACCTTCACCTCTACCTAAACCCCTCCCCTGACATTAACCCAGCGCCTTTTCCCCGTCCCCCAACCCCAACTCCTCCCATCCCCATGTTCCCCTACCTTTGTATCCCCACCCCTCTTTACCCCATCCATCCACTCCCAAATCCACTCCTCTACCCCTCTTCGAACCCATGACCTCATCCCATACCCTTACCCCCTACCCATCGCCCCCCAAAGGGGGGCCTTCCCAATCCCAGATTCCCCTCAGACCTTCCCAAACCCATCTTCTTCCCTGCCTCTTCAGCCCACCACCACTCACATATTCACTTCACCACCCTCAATTAACCCTCACCTCTTACCATTGACCTCTCCCTCTCCCTAACCCAAACCGCTCTATCTCCCCGGCGTTTTGTTCCACCAAGGATCGAACAAATGTTAATATTAAGGACAGATGGAGAACGCTGAAGAGATTAAAAACAACCAGACAACAAAACGCTTGACATCCAGTGCACCTCCCACCCCATCTGGAGTGTTGGGAAAGTTTTTAAAAAAATTCCTTTGCCTGTGCACACCCAAGACTCTGAAGTTCAATAGCTGCCTGCTGACTTACTTGCCATCACAGATACTGCATCCCCTGTTTGTGGCATTTAACCTTGTATATAGTTTGTATCTAGTATAACCTTGTATATAGTTTGTATGTAGTATAACTTTGTATATAGTTTGTATGTAGTATAACTTTGTATATAGTTTTTATCTAGTAATACCTTGTATATTTCTTCTTGAAAACCCAAAAAAGACTAAATACATAAAAAGTTCTTTATTATTTTAATTTATTTATTTTAATTTAAGGTTTTTTGAAAATAGTCACTGTCCTTAAACAGTTGTGCTTTCTTTGGAGACTGACAGTGACTAAAAAACTTTAGTTGTGTTTGTCCCTACAGGCCAGCAGGTTTATTTCAGATTTTTATTTGAAAATTACATCAGCAACAACTCTCCGACCCTCCCTCCCTCCTCTCTTCTTACCTTCACCTCTACCTAAACCCCTCCCCTGACATTAACCCAGCGCCTTTTCCCCGTCCCCCAACCCCAACTCCTCCCATCCCCATGTTCCCCTACCTTTGTATCCCCACCCCTCTTTACCCCATCCATCCACTCCCAAATCCACTCCTCTACCCCTCTTCGAACCCATGACCTCATCCCATACCCTTACCCCCTACCCATCGCCCCCCAAAGGGGGGCCTTCCCAATCCCAGATTCCCCTCAGACCTTCCCAAACCCATCTTCTTCCCTGCCTCTTCAGCCCACCACCACTCACATATTCACTTCACCACCCTCAATTAACCCTCACCTCTTACCTTTGACCTCTCCCTCTCCCTAACCCAAACCGCTCTATCTCCCCGGCGTTTTGTTCCACCAAGGATCGAACAAATGTTAATATTAAGGACAGATGGAGAACGCTGAAGAGATTAAAAACAACCAGACAACAAAACGCTTGACATCCAGTGCACCTCCCACCCCATCTGGAGTGTTGGGAAAGTTTTTAAAAAAATTCCTTTGCCTGTGCACACCCAAGACTCTGAAGTTCAATAGCTGCCTGCTGACTTACTTGCCATCACAGATACTGCATCCCCTGTTTGTGGCATTTAACCTTGTATATAGTTTGTATCTAGTATAACCTTGTATATAGTTTGTATGTAGTATAACTTTGTATATAGTTTGTATGTAGTATAACTTTGTATATAGTTTTTATCTAGTAATACCTTGTATATTTCTTCTTGAAAACCCAAAAAAGACTAAATACATAAAAAGTTCTTTATTATTTTAATTTATTTATTTTAATTTAAGGTTTTTTGAAAATAGTCACTGTCCTTAAACAGTTGTGCTTTCTTTGGAGACTGACAGTGACTAAAAAACTTTAGTTGTGTTTGTCCCTACAGGCCAGCAGGTTTATTTCAGATTTTTATTTGAAAATTACATCAACTGTACTACACCAACCCTTCCAAAGGCTCAAGTAAAGGGTTATGCAGCTTTAAGGGAAAAGGGTTATCCTAACCATCGACTAAACTGTCAACTACATCAACCCATTCCTACTGGGAGATGGACCGTGCACCTCCTAACCCATTCCAGGGACGGGCTATTGTCCCCCTTACCCTAACCCAAGAACAAACACAGCGTGGAGGAAAAGATCCTGGCAGCAGCCAAGTACGGTCAACAGCGTGGAGGAAAAGATCCTAGCAGCAGCAAAGTATAAACTGAACTTCACGGTCAACAGCGTGGAGGAAAAGATCCTGGCAGCAGCGAAGTACAAACTCAACTTCACGGGCAACAGCATGGAGGAAAAGATCCTGGCAGCAGCCAAGTACGGCCAACAGCGTGGAGGAAAAGATCCTAGCAGCAGCAAAGTATAAACTGAACTTCACGGTCAACAGCGTGGAGGAAAAGATCCTAGCAGCAGCGAAGTACAAACTCAACTTCACGGGCAACAGCATGGAGGAAAAGATCCTGGCAGCAGCCAAGTACGGTCAACAGCGTGGAGGAAAAGATCCTAGCAGCAGCCAAGTACGGTCAACAGCGTGGAGGAAAAGATCCTAGCAGCAGCCAAGTACGGTCAACAGCATGGAGGAAAAGATCCTAGCAGCAGCCAAGTACGGTCAACAGCGTGGAGGAAAAGATCCTAGCAGCAGCGAAGTATGAATTTCACGGTCAACAGCGTGGAGGAAAAGATCCTAGCAGCAGCGAAGTATGAATTTCACGGTCAACAGCGTGGAGGAAAAGATCCTAGCAGCAGCAAAGTATAAACTGAACTTCACGGTCAACAGCATGGAGGAAAAGATCCTAGCAGCAGCAAAGTATAAACTGAACTTCACGGTCAACAGCATGGAGGAAAAGATCCTAGCAGCAGCCAAGTACGGTCAACAGCGTGGAGGAAAAGATCCTGGCAGCAGCCAAGTACGGTCACCAGCGTGGAGGAAAAGATCCTAGCAGCAGCCAAGTACGGTCAACAGCGTGGAGGAAAAGATCCTAGCAGCAGCCAAGTACGGTCAACAGCGTGGAGGAAAAGATCCTAGCAGCAGCGAAGTATGAATTTCACGGTCAACAGCGTGGAGGAAAAGATCCTAGCAGCAGCAAAGTATAAACTGAACTTCACGGTCAACAGCGTGGAGGAAAAGATCCTAGCAGCAGCAAAGTATAAACTGAACTTCATGGTCTACAGCGTGGAGGAAAAGATCCTAGCAGCAGCCAAGTACAAACTCAACTTCACGGGCAACAGCGTGGAGGAAAAGATCCTGGCAGCAGCCAAGTACGGTCAACAGCGTGGAGGAAAAGATCCTAGCAGCAGCAAAGTATAAACTGAACTTCACGGTCAACAGCGTGGAGGAAAAGATCCTGGCAGCAGCCAAGTATGGTCAACAGCATGGAGGAAAAGATCCTAGCAGCAGCCAAGTACGGTCAACAGCGTGGAGGAAAAGATCCTAGCAGCAGCCAAGTACGGTCAACAGCATGGAGGAAAAGATCCTAGCAGCAGCCAAGTACGGTCAACAGCGTGGAGGAAAAGATCCTGGCAGCAGCGAAGTACAAACTCAACTTCACGGGCAACAGCATGGAGGAAAAGATCCTGGCAGCAGCCAAGTACGGTCAACAGCGTGGAGGAAAAGATCCTAGCAGCAGCAAAGTATAAACTGAACTTCACGGTCAACAGCGTGGAGGAAAAGATCCTAGCAGCAGCAAAGTATAAACTGAACTTCACGGTCAACAGCATGGAGGAAAAGATCCTAGCAGCAGCCAAGTACGGTCAACAGCGTGGAGGAAAAGATCCTGGCAGCAGCCAAGTACGGTCACCAGCGTGGAGGAAAAGATCCTAGCAGCAGCCAAGTACGGTCAACAGCGTGGAGGAAAAGATCCTAGCAGCAGCCAAGTACGGTCAACAGCATGGAGGAAAAGATCCTAGCAGCAGCGAAGTATGAATTTCACGGTCAACAGCGTGGAGGAAAAGATCCTAGCAGCAGCAAAGTATAAACTGAACTTCACGGTCAACAGCGTGGAGGAAAAGATCCTAGCAGCAGCAAAGTATAAACTGAACTTCATGGTCAACAGCGTGGAGGAAAAGATCCTAGCAGCAGCCAAGTACAAACTCAACTTCACGGGCAACAGCGTGGAGGAAAAGATCCTGGCAGCAGCCAAGTACGGTCAACAGCGTGGAGGAAAAGATCCTAGCAGCAGCAAAGTATAAACTGAACTTCACGGTCAACAGCGTGGAGGAAAAGATCCTGGCAGCAGCCAAGTATGGTCAACAGCGTGGAGGAAAAGATCCTAGCAGCAGCGAAGTATGAACTTCACGGTCAACAGCGTGGAGGAAAAGATCCTAGCAGCAGCGAAGTACAAACTCAACTTCACGGGCAACAGCATGGAGGAAAAGATCCTGGCAGCAGCCAAGTACAAACTCAACTGCACGGGCACTAGCGTGCAACATTGGTGCAGTATGGCAAGAGAGGTCGGCACTATCCACCCACAGGGAGTTCTTACTGGGTGATGGACAGTGCACCTCCTGCCCCATACCAGGGGCAGGCTCAGGTCCCATTACCTGACTTTAGGGTAGGCAGTTTGTGTGGCGACTACAAACTAATCCTCAACAAAGTTTTCGAGAGGGAGCTGATAACTGGATGTGAGTACAACAACCTTAAGAGCATCAACGAGGAGGATGTGGAGGGAGAAGTTGCCAGTCAAAGCTCCATACCGCAAAAGCACGAGCAACCAATGACAGAAGCCCGACTCGGAGCCTAGCCAGCGCTGTCAGCTGAAGTAAAAGTGCCAACAACGGGATGTGGCCGGGTGTTGTTCCCCCTTTTTGCCACTGCTGGGCACTGTGACGGCTGGGCACTGTGCCAGCGGTGCAGGTACTGATGGCGGGGCGGTGCCAGGTGTGGCGCAGGTATTGATTGCGGCGCAGGTATTGATTGCAGGGCGGTGCCAGGGGAACTTTTAAGTTCAGGGCTGTGGCGGCAGTACAGGTCTCTTCCGCTCTTTGCTGACTCCCGTGGTGACTGGTGCGGCGTGGCAGCGCTGTGTGGCGTGGCAGCCCCTTTGTTTGGTGCGTGCACCGTGTGTTGGTGTTTCCCATTTGGGCACCCTGAGTTTCCTCCCAGGTGAGTACCCTGCCGTCTTTCTTTCTTTCGGTTGCACGTTAGCGTGTGTGGGAATCACAAGATCTCCGCTCCTTTCAGCGCGGCTGACGGCCGGGGCAGGAGAGAGAGAGCGCGAGAGATTCACTGGCGCACCACTGTGTACGGTCACTTGCTCGCTCCGGTACGTAAATTCCACGTTGTCTGCCTGCCCTTTTGTCTGCCGTTTACCTTGCTAACACAGAGCGTAACTTTTAGGCTGTGCGGTTGAGCCAACCATAGAGGCCCATATCTTCCGGGGGCTTGGGGATTTGCTGCGCTGCTTGGAGCAACTGCCTGCCCGCTGCTATCATCACTCCCTGGACTACACTGCTGTTTTGGTTCTGGTTATTTTTGTATTCTTCTGGTTTCTCTTTGTTTTGTTTTTGGTTCCGTTGCGGGTGGGGTCAGCGCAGAGAAGACTCTGCTTTGGTTCAGCGGCTGACCGTCCCGTTTTGTAAGATAAGGCTAATGGTGTCACGCACCGTCTGGAAATGCGTGGCTGTCCACGCCTCGTGACACGGGCCTTATGAAGAAGACCTTCACAAATTAAGTTGTTCTTTTTTCGTTTGATTGTCTAATGATAGATTTAGTAATTTGTTTGGTATTTTGGTTTCATTTGTATTGTGTTAATCTGATTTGTTTGTATATTTACATAAATTTATTTTGCTTCATTTATTGTTTTTTTAGTTATTAAATCATTGTTTCTTTGGGATTTCTTTGTTTAGTCCACACCAGTTTTTGTTATGTTTATGGGCGCGTTGTATTAATCTGTGTTTTTCTGCTGCTTTCAGGTGCTGTGGGCTGACTGCGGCAGTTACTTCCTGGTGGTGGTGCGTTCTTCACGGTCCCCTCCCTCCTTTTTTTGATTTTGTGTGCGTGTGTATTTGCAGTGTCACGGGTGATTCATTTGAGGGACTCCTTCTTCCTTCTTGGTTATCCTGCCGCATGGTAAGCCCCCAGCCCTGTGGTTTTATATTTTTCTGCCCATTTTATCGAGTGTTTGATCTGGTGTGTGATTTTGTTTATTTTCTTATGATTAAGTTTATTAATAAAATTGATTTCTGAAAACACGTCCTGCCCAGTGGTATCTGACCTGCGTTGCTAAGTTCATGGTGACGTTAGATTAAGGTTGCCTGAGCTCCTCATGCCACAGGTAGTAAACAAAGCAATGCCTCATCTGGTCTCTCCCCAAATCTCACTCTCCGACCCTAACCTTACATTTCAAAAAGAGAAAACTAGAGCTGTCTGAAATTGGATGTAGCCTAAAAAGCTGTAGCGCTGTATGAACAAGTTCGGCTAAAGATTACTAAAAAGCAGTGCTGCTTTAATAAAGAAAGCAAGAAGCGCCGGTGGTGATGGTTCAGTTTACTTTACCAAACCCTAAACCTACTGTTCCAATCTGGAAGCCTTTGACTTGACAAACGGTTCATCACTTACCTTAGTCCCAATACCAAAATTTTGTTCACGAGGCACTGTATGACACCTTCTCAGCCTTTGGAAATATTATGTCCTGCAAAGTTGTTTGTGAAGATTGGGATAAAAGCCTAACAATTGGATTCAGAAGCCATCCACAAACAGGATGGCGCAACTGGGGGATGGACAGAGCACCTCCCGCCCCATTCCAGGGACGGGTTCAGGGCACCGAATGTAACGTTAACAGGCTGAAAGGAGAACTGATCGTGTGAAATGCTGGCTAGGCTAATCAAAGCTAATTGACAAGCAGGGTAAAAGAGAAGGTATTTTTTGAAAGGTGCACCTCTCGCCCCATTCCAGGGGCGGGCTCAGCGCCACCTCACCGTCTTAGACGGATCTCCACATGATCTGTATCAGAGACAAGTTTAGTCAGAACATCGGCCGGCAGGTTTCCTCCTCCGTCATCTGGGATCATCTGGGAACGATGTACGACATGCAGGCGCTGCACAAGTCAGAGATCTTGCCGTTTCCAAACACGGAGAAGAACCCGATGACATCATGCAGGAAGCTAAAGAGGGGAAGCTGGGCTCAGAGGAGGAGACCAAAGAGGAGTTCAGGATGGAGAGAGAACCTCTCCCCAAATCTCACTCTTGGACCCTCCCTCCCTCCTCTCTTCTTACCTTCACCTCTACCTAAACCCCTCCCATAACATTAACCCAGCGCCTTTTCCCCCTCCCGCAACCCCAACTCCTCCCATCCCCATGTTCCCCTACCTTTGTATCCCCACCCATCCACTCCCAAATCAGCTCCCAAATCCACTCTTCGACCCCTATTCGAACCCCTTTTATTCCTGGCCTTCATCCTGTAACCTATCCCTAACCCACCCTAACTCTCCTCTCTAACCTCTACCTCTATCCCCATCCCTTTACCTAACCAGCTTGGCTCTCTGCAGTGTCCTTTCTGTCTACCCTGACCCTTACCCGTGCTCTGGATGCTCTTCAGCCCTTCATCCTATAACCTATCCCTAGTGCAACATAAACAGAAACGCATGACCTTCAACCCCAACCCCAACCCAAACCTAGGCCTAGAGGTATGAAATGTTGAAGAAAATCAATGATGGTCAGGAGTTGCTGGACAAATAAAATAAAACTAAGAGCAAGATGTCCGTGAAACTGGATGATCACAACCCTAACCCTTGTTCTACCATCTTTCTACAAGGCCATGTCATGTGCCAACGAGGTGGTATCATATGAAAGCGTGCTCTCAATTAAGGGTGGGCGGTGGTGCAATATGGCGGAAGACGCCAACACCGTCCACCCACAGGAGAGCGCAACTGGGGGATGGAAAGGGCACCTCCTGCCCCATTATTTATGGGATTGTTATTTTTCTAACCCAACCCAGAAATTGTTTATTTTGTTTGTTTGTGTCTTGCTCTTTTTGTTGTTCACTTTGAGATTATTCTAGATTAGTTTTTTCAGTTGTTACTTTGTATCGTGTTTGTAGTTTTGCCTTTTGGCCTGAGTATTTCTGTTGACGTTTTGATTTTGT
Source organism: Pempheris klunzingeri (assembly GCF_042242105.1). Taxonomy (NCBI): domain Eukaryota; kingdom Metazoa; phylum Chordata; class Actinopteri; order Acropomatiformes; family Pempheridae; genus Pempheris; species Pempheris klunzingeri. The sequence goes on from NC_092016.1 coordinate 29,343,086, forward strand.
TTTCTCTTATCGCTCCTGTTTTTTCCCAGAGTCGCCTTTTGTTAACTTAGCCTTAGTATTTTGCTTTTGTTCCTGTTTTTTCTGTCTACCACTTTTGTTTTTGATCTGTTTTTAACTGTTCCTAGCTGTTTTTAACTTGTTCCCCATCACCCCCCCACATGGACTCTGCCTTGACGTGGCGTGGGGGCTTGAGTGCCTCTGTGGTCCAGGGGATCCTCCAGAATGGCTGTGCCCAGTGCAGCTTACTCCTGTTGGTAAGGCAGGAGTAAGCTGTACTGGGCACAGCCATTCTGGAGGATCCCTAGGACCACTGGGGCCAGACTAAAGAGTCCAAAAGTTACCTGGAACACTCCAACCTTGATCCAGTTATTGAGATTGCAGATCATTGAGTCGTACCCATCTGAGACTCTGGACCTCATGAAGACAGAGATGATGTCAGTCCCCTGCTGGATGCTGATTGGCTGGATTGGTCAAATAGTTGCCCTATTGGACAAGCCTGAAGCTGTGGCAGTGCAGCACTGCATTGGGCAGATAGCAGAGTGCTACCCTCAAGCAGTGGTTTACGCTGTAATGATCAGCAGTGAGAGTTACCAGTTTGAAGACTCGTTGAGTATGGCCAACGCCGTCCACCCACAGGGGGTCATTGAGTCGTACCCATCTGAGACTCTGGACCTCATGACGAAAGAGATGATGTCAGTTCCCTGCTGGACTCATAGGTCTATCATGAGGGGTAGTGATATCACTATAACCTAACCTAACACCAAGGGATCACAGATCGTCATGGACCTCGCCCAGAAGACAGTCAAGAGGCAGGCCAGTTTCTGCAACGCGATCACTTTCTGCAACAGGCCCGTAGCGCTGTATCAACAAGTTCGCCTCAAGATTACTAAAAAGCAGTGCCGCTTTAATAAAGAAAGCAAGAGGCGCCGGCACCGTCCGCCTACATGGGGTCTGACTTCATCACTTACCTGGATAGAGAGGTCCCAATACCAACATTTTGTTCCCGGACCGCTGTATGACACCTTCTCAGCCTTTGGAAATATTTTGTCCTGCAAGGTTGTTTGTGAAGACAGCCCAAATTGGGATAAAAGCCTAAAAATTGGAATCAGAAGCCTAAACAAGGGAATTAAAACATTTAATACATTTATAAACATACGAATTTTATTACTGTAGTGTTATGCTGTTCCTGACTGCAAATAATAAAGTTTGAAAAAAAAAAAGGCCATGTCATGTGCCAATGAGGTGGTGTCCTATGAAATCGTCCTCTCCATGACTCTGACTGAAGGAGTTGTAGTGTAAAAAAGACAAGTGTTGCGCTAAAAGAAATGAAGTTTGCACGCTGCCATATTGATTTAAACACTGGAACTATTGAAATAATGGAGTAAACACTAGAACAGCTACACTATAAGAAATTTCCACGTAAATTTACAGTAAAGAGCTGGCAGCTAAAGTTGCCAGCAAGATACAACAGCAGTAGTATACTGTAAAAAGTATTACAGTATTGTGCTGTTGAGGGTATAAGCTTTACAGTATAATACTGTCAGCTTTGTGGTGCCATTATACCGTTATTTTACTGTTGCTACTGTAATCTTCATAAACAGTATATTACTGTAAAATGGATACCATAGAATGTGTTGATATAGAATGTGATAACATTGCTAAAAGCTAATGATTAAAAAATGTCACATCTCAAAATGAAAACCCCTGAAAATTGCTAGCTTAGAAATGGCTGACAAGAGATGACTTTTCAACATTGGGCTTTTATTGAAGCTGATTAAAAACATATGGCAATATAACATTTACCATTATAACACAGAATTTATTAAACTACTGCATTAAACACATTCAGCAGAGCAGCTAACAAATTTCATGTAAAATATAATCCATAAGAACAATTAATGACATTCAACATCTTGTAAACAATCAGGAGAACACACATTGCACATCACACTTTATGTACCTTTATGTCAATCAGTCTTACATAACCTGTGGTAATGTTCAATGAACACAAAGACAATGTTGGGCTTCACTATACAGTGAATAGCACATGGTGAAGACCGCATGTTTCTTTGTCTGTAAAACTATTGGGCTCCTTTCCCCAATGCCCCCAGTTTCACAGATAGGTGTGAAATCACCCCCGCGCCCAGCTCCACTGTCACCATTGGCCGGAGGGGACACATGATTTTACGACCGCAGGCCCACAAAACCAGTTCACCCCCACTGAACTCTCTCTTTCTCATCGTCTCTTCTTAAGTGGAGAGACCCGCTCTTTCCTGCTCCCTCTCCTCCTGCAGAGGAGAGACCAGCTCTCCTGATCTTTCCTGAAGAGGAGAGACCAGCTCAACTCAGCTAAGCTCTGCCTCAGTGTGGTCTGTCCAGAGCAGCCACCTCCTTCATGGTAGCGACACAAGGTCCTGCCTGAAGTAAGCAGATCAGCGCCAGCAGGCACGACCCAGAGTCTGCCAGCTGATAACCAACAACAAGAGCACACCAGCAAGTTAGCACAGAGCTGCTAACTAACAGGAACAAGGAGCGACCGGATTCCTCCAGCCTGCAACCACAGCAACGGACACGAACCACACCTTTCCTCCAGCAACAAGCTGAGAAAGCAGCACCCTCAAGGACACTTCTCCTACCCCTTTAAGGACTGGTAACAAACTCTAACTGGGCATAATTAGCATAGCATTACTGCATACATAGTTTACCCCTGTTAATGTATTGACTTGCTTTAATGTTCATTGAGTTTGATTATTGTGATGTGTTGTAGATTACTGTGCATCCATTAGGTTTAGTTGATGTTAGCCTACAAACTAACCATCCTGTCTTAACCTGCACCTTTATCTCTCTCACACACACAGTCTGCAACAGGCCACTGAGGGACAAAGCTAAGCTAACAGCACTTAGCTTTCCTTTGTCTGCCTCTGACCCACACCCCAGGGGGTCTGGCCATCACCATTTGGTCTCTCTCCCCCACCTTTGTGGGACCCATCTCACATTTCTCAGCCTTATCACACACACACACACACACACACACACACACACACACACACACACACACACACACACACACACACTCTTACACTCATATTATTTTAGTTTAGTCATAGAGATTTAGTTAGATTGTTTGATTGATTTTGTTTCTGCAACAGCAGATGTCTTTAATACCTACTCTGCTTCAGCTGTACTTACAACCAAAGTACAAGTCCTTAATGCATAACAAATGATGTCCCTGAATTTTGCTCTGTTTTAATAAATGTTTTAATACCTGCTGTCTCCTTTAATGTTGTACAAGCGTGGACACTGCCAACCTCTACACTGTCAAGAACTCCAAAATCCTTCAGCTAGCTATCAATGTGGTAATTTTGGTAGTAATTATTAAATTAATTATAAAACATAATTCCAAATTGATAGTTTAGTATTTTTATGAGACTAAATCAATTAAAACGGCTGTCTTTTCCTCGTTTTTCGAGGGGATGCCCCAATCGAGGTGGACTTTAATCAAAGTTAATTTATTTTAAGAATTATTAATTGTCTTTGATAATTATTAATTAGTTCTGATAGCCAAATTGAACATTACCACTTGTTAAAGCACAACAACAACAAACAACAAACCTCAAATTTCAAAACAGAGACACCTGGACTGATATACAGTTGTGCTCATAAGTTTACATACCCTGGCAAAATTTGTGAAATAGTCACACAGACCGAGTGACCTGACTGAGTGACTGACCTGACTGTGTGACTGATTGACCTGACTGTGTGACTGAGTGACTGAGTGACCTGACTGAGCGACTGACCTGAATGACCTGATTGACATCAGTAGAACACACATTGTGTAGCGGTTGTGTACTCTCTCTCTTGCGTTGTGTGTAGAATCAAAGTCAGATCCGTTCACTCTTTGGCATTAATCCGCCGTTTATTCACAGGAGCAGGGCTGGTAAAATATATTGATGTTTGGACTCTCACAGCTACCCTCGTGGTAACAAGCTCCAGAAAATACACGTAGACAGGATACAGCAGAGTGAGAACGTAATGTTGCCATCGTAATGACCATAATTGGTCCTTTGAGCCGGATGTGCAATATCTGGACGCCTGAGGAAGCCCTGGAAGCCTGAGAGGACAAAATCAGTGCACGGTCAGACTACGGTCTGTATTGGTCATCCTTTTCTGGGACCACGATGGCTGACAGGGCTCTCTGAGGGTGCCCGGTGAAGCACATCCACTTCGATGGTGAGTACAGAGACGCATAAAGACACAGCACATGGAATATTTGATACTGCAGTTACAGCGCAAGATAGGTTGAAATTCCTAGAAGGGTTTGAGTGCCATAAAATAGTTTGTGAGTCTGGCAGACGCAGTGACGTCGGGACAAGAAAGCGCTGATTAGGAGAATTTTAGGAGAATCTACCGGGTAAATTGTGTTAATTCCTATCAGGTACTCCAACCTACCAAGTTGGACAGGGGAATTACTAAATTGTGTTGATTCCTATCAGGTACTCCAACCTATCAAGTTGGACAGGGGAACAACCTCCTGGTAATTGTGTTAATTCCTATCAGGTACTCCAACCTCTCAAGTTGGACAGGGGAATTAACCTCCTAATATGTGATTTGTGTTCTAAGAATACAACAAAGGCCTGCACACATACATACATTTGTGAGTAAATGTGAGAGTGAATGTGGTAATTCCTCGAGGTTTGAAGCCACAATAGGTGGTATTGGAATTACAGTTTGTTGTTTTATCTTGTGTTGACTTCTATACTGGTGAGAAGAGGGCTGACGGCTGTTGCCTGAGGTTGGTTTCAATCCGTAAAATTGATCTCGCACCGTGTCTGCGGTGTAGAAGGCCAGATCAATAACCTCCTCTTCTCTCGTGCCAGTGAACTCAACATGGGACAGTTGTAATGGGGAACTCAAACGGGAAAAATAAGAAATCAGAGTAAAAAAAATCCAAATTGGAACACATATACTAAAATTGAAACCGGATCATGACCGTAACCGTATGGAAAGTGAATACGGGGCGCAAACCTGTAAATATTATAAACCATGGATAAAATATCCTAACACTCCATTCGATGGAACATTGGATAAACCTAAATGCGATGCGCTTCTCGTTAAATTGATAGATAAACATAAGAAGAAAGCAGCAAACGTTCAGCAACAACAGCAGTTAAATCAGCAAATGCAATATCAACAACAGCAGCCACAGGGTGCTGAGGGTGGAGTTGGAGCTGGTGGCCAACAGCCCCTGCCTCCACCCTATGAAGATCACAAAGCCCTTAGAAAACAATTGGAGGCTTTGGAACTACAGGAAAAGGAGGATCTCCGACAGGCAGACCCCCCAGCAGCTAACACTCGCAGACAAAAAGCAGTGTTGAAAAATGTTCAAGACCTTTCAGCAGGTCCAAATCCACTTGCTGGACAAAATGGCGCAGAACCAACCATGCAGGTGTACAGGTCAATGTACCCAGGAGACTTCGAAGCGCTAAACGCTGCTCTCCCAGACCCGAGAAAAGATGTTGAAGGATGGATTGGGGAAATGGAGGGACTACGTGCCTCAATGACTCTGACTCCCACTGAAATTCTTAGGATCTGTCGCCGTACATTCGGTGGACAGTTTCACCGAGTGCAGGGACCACTGACTGATAGAGACCCTAATGACGACCCCCTAGTACGAGAAACTAATGAGTTCAGACAACAGTGGGCTGACTTCCTCACCTGCTGTAGACAGACATTCACACCCAGACAAGATTGGGGTGCGATCACTGACTTTAAAATGAAATCAGACGAATCATGCGAAGATTGGCTACACAGATTTAATCAATCTTTCACACACAACAGTGGTCTGGCTGCAGGTAACCCTGCCAGACTGCAGCTCTACAAAAATGCTATCATGAATACAGTACACCCAAAAGTGAGACAAACCATTGAAACCACATGCATTGAACTCCCCACGTGTGAAGAGCATGTTTTCTACAATCATTCGCGTCATGCAATTCGACATTTCCGCGGACGCAGTACCGTCCTGAAAAAAATTACTATCTAAATCAATATAAGTCAACATGACTAACCGATAGTGACATTTCCCCAACACATAAGGCAACCCTGGATGAACAGACTAGACTGTTGGAGGAAGCAATGACTCACAGACGACAAAGACATGACCCTGAATCATCACTGGAGGTATTGAATGCCTGCTGCAGTCAAACTAGTCAAACTCTGATCACTTTGACTGTAGCAGGCAGTGACGTATTTCTTTGCGACACTGGAGCTACACGCTCCTGTCTAAATAACAATCCCTCCATCCTGTAGGATGGGATGGGTAATTGCTGCAGTAGTTGTTGTTATCAAAGTCAGGGACCTGACGAGGTCCAGTATGAAGGGGATGTGAAGCGCATGAAACAGGAAAAAAAAATAAAAAAAAATTAATAATGTAAAATATTTGAAAGAAAAAAAAAAAAGCAAAATAAATATGGGTTTAAGGGAAAACTGCAAGTAGAGAGACAGAGAAAAGGAGAAGGAAGCAGAAAGGGACATGAAAATTCCTAACCTTTATCCTGTGTTGTATTCTGCCCGAGATAAGCGAGAAAGATTGATTGTTCTGCCAGACACTCTTACACTCCATGGGCTTTTGATATACATGTAAGGAAATATTCTTATATGTTACGTGTCAACAAGAGGGATGTGTTCCAAAGTTAATTCTGTATTCCATGCTCCAAACTTTGCAAACAAAAGAAAACATTAAAGCTCTCCGTCTCCATGTTGTATCTCCAGGAAAAGAGGACCAGCCAAAACCACAACTTAAACCTGGGGACTGGATTTTTGTCAAGAATATTCAGAGACGTGTGTGGAGGGAGGAATACGGTGGCTGGGAGGTGCAAAACAATTTTACAATACGAGAAACACTTTTACAAAGCTGGAGACAAATTTACATTTTAGAAAACATTTTTACAAATCAGAAAACAAAATTACATTTCCATAACACATTTACAAGTCCTGAGACAAATTTACATTTGAGAAAACAAATTTACAAGACGTGAAACACTTTTACAAACGCAGAGACAAATTTACAAGTGACAAAACACTTGTCACAATCTGCTGTGCTGGTCTGCTGCTCCTGGTATTTTTCCACACTCTCTGACCTACTTACCTGGCCACGCCTCCCTATCAGTGGCAATCACCCTCACCTGGTTCCCCAGCTGCATTCAATTACACTCACCTGCCTATTTAGGCTCAGCAGTAGACTCATTCAGTGCCAGATTGTCTTCGCTCCATGCCTGACCTTCCAGCACTCCTGTTCGGACTGATTTCCTGGTTTCGACCCTGTTTGCCCCTGACTACAGTTCCTCGTCTCTGCCCTGGTAATTACCTAAGCCTTCTGTTCCTGACCACGAGCTACGCCTGTGTCCGTCCTGTCTTCTGTCTGCCTGCTGACTGCCTGACCTCCCGTCTGTCACCGATTCTCCGCCTGATTGCTCTTCCAGTACTGTGCTGCTATTGGGTCCTGCAAACTCCCGTTACAGTACAATCTGGCCAGAAATGGACCCAGCGCACAACCCCTCTGCATTGGATCGCCTGGAGGCGGTGGAAGGCGCCCTCCAGAAGCATGAGACGCTGTTGGCAGCAGCTGTTGCTGAAACCAGGCAGCTCGCTGCGGCTAATGGGCAGGCGTTAGCCACTTTAGCCTCCCAGCTTCAGCAGCTGACCACACACCTCTCTCAGCAGGCTGCCCTCCCACCTTCTCCTCCAGCTCCACCTGTCCAGCCGGCTCGTGCTTCTTTGTTGGCTAGGGACGCGCCGGAACCGCAGGTGGGAATCCCAGAGCGCTACAATGGAGATCCAGAGACTTGTGGGCCATTTATCACAAACTGTTCCCTGTTGTTTTCCCTGCAACCTCGCACTTTCGCCACGGAGGCAGCTAAGGTGGCATTCGTTATCAACCACCTGACGGGCAGAGCACGGTTGTGGGGAACTGCCGAGTGGGAGAGACAGTCTTCCGCCTGTGGGTCATTCCAGTCTTTTGCTGTGGAGCTACGAAAAGTGTTTGGATTAGGAGCATGCGGCGCAGAGACGGCAAGGGGACTGATGAGCATGCGACAGGGGAACGGCACAGTGGCTGACTACTCTATCGATTTCCGCACCAAGGCCAGCCAGAGTAGTTGGAATTCTGCTGCCCTCTGTGACGCTTTTCTCCATGGACTGGCTGACTACGTGAAGGATGAGTTGGTTTCACATGACATCCCGGTCACGCTTGATGAGGTGATCGAACTTGCGACCCGAATAGATCTCCGAGTCCAGGGCCGCCGCCGGGAGAGGCAATCGATCCCTGTCCATCCTGCTCCATCTGTCCACTCCCGCCGGTCCCTGCCCAGCACCTGTTCCACGTCGGGGTTGCCAAGCAGGGATTCCGAGCCTATGCAGCTGGGCCGTACCTCCCTCACCCAAGAGGAACGGGATCGTCGGCGCCGAGCTGGTCTTTGTCTGTACTGTGGTCAGGCCGGCCATTTTGTCTCAAGCTGCCCAGTAAAAGCCAAGGCTCACCAGTAGTCGGGGAGATACTGGTGAGCCCAACCTCAACCCAGCCTTCCCGCCAGAGACTGCTAGTTCAAGCCCAGCCTCAGTGCCGGTCCTGTAGGCACAGAGCCCAACACCCCTGCACCTCCATCTCCAACAAGCACGCCTTACTATTTCAGACCCATGTTGGAGTCCCCTCAGATGTTCGAGTCTCCATCGAGCCCTCCCGACTCTCTCTCAGACCAAGAGGGCTATCAGAGCAGCTCTGGAGGCAGCCTGAGCGGCTCTGAGTCCCCCACGCTGGACACCACCCGCCGCCTTCCCATCTTCAGCCGCCTCTCCATCTCTGACGATTAGACTGCACATATCCACCAGTGACTTTAAGTTCGATGACACAAAGAGAACACGGCACTCCCCTCTACCTCTGCCCCTTTCCTAAGCTTCCCCGTCTTCCCTCACGCAAGACACCGTGTTAGTTCCTCGTTAGCATTGTAAGGATGTAGTCAATTAAGGGAACTCTCTCAACTCAAATTATCATTTCATCCCTGTCGATCCGCACAGCAAGTTTTATAACGTACCCTGCCATGTGTCATAGTGCCAAAAAGGAGAGGAAATTGAACAATGAGAATCACAAGAACAAGAATTGACTGTTTTGCCAGGTGCCACTTGTTTTTTTTTTTTTTTTTTCTTCATTTGTTCTTGAATGTGTAGCAGCACAAGTGGCCTTGGAAAGGGGAGTGCATTGCACTAGTCCCCAAACCCCCCCCCCTCCCCTCCCCTCTCCTCTCCTCTCCTCTCTCTCTCTCTCCCCCACCACCCCCCCTCCCTGACGATACCACTTCCCCTGAGCTAGCTAGAGGGTGCTCACTAACGTAACTGTAGATCTACCGCAGCCGTTTTTACAGACTGAGTTCAGACAAAAGGAGAAAAAAATAAAGACCCTGAAAAGATATGAATAGTTTTTAAAAAAGAAAAAAGTGCCTGGGGCGGTTTCTGCATGTGTTTAGGGTGAATGGACTACTGTTTGTGTTTTGGTGGACTGGGAGGGCTATGGTCCAGAGGAGAGGTCCTGGGTTCCAGCTCGTCATATCCTGGATCCGGACCTCATTGCTGATTTTCACCGCCGCCATCCTGATCAGCCCGGCACTACAGCTGACAAACCAAGGGAATCTGAGTCTGCCCCCTCACAGGAACAGGAGGGGTCTGGTCTTCCCTTGGAGGGCTTGCCTGATGGTGAGGATTCCCACCACCCTGACCCCTCCACCCACCCGGATGAGGACACTGTGACCTCCCAGGAGTATTAACTCCACCTCCGACCCCATCGACTTGTCCAACCTATTTTTGCCTGTTTTGGGGACGTCAGGAGCCGTCCCTTGAAGGGGGGGTTCTGTCACAATCTGCTGTGCTGGTCTGCTGCTCCTGGTATTTTTCCACACTCTCTGACCTACTTACCTGGCCACGCCTCCCTATCAGTGGCAATCACCCTCACCTGGTTCCCCAGCTGCATTCAATTACACTCACCTGCCTATTTAGGCTCAGCAGTAGACTCATTCAGTGCCAGATTGTCTTCGCTCCATGCCTGACCTTCCAGCACTCCTGTTCGGACTGATTTCCTGGTTTCGACCCTGTTTGCCCCTGACTACAGTTCCTCGTCTCTGCCCTGGTAATTACCTAAGCCTTCTGTTCCTGACCACGAGCTACGCCTGTGTCCGTCCTGTCTTCTGTCTGCCTGCTGACTGCCTGACCTCCCGTCTGTCACCGATTCTCCGCCTGATTGCTCTTCCAGTACTGTGCTGCTATTGGGTCCTGCAAACTCCCGTTACAACACTTTTACAAACGCCGAAACAAATTTACAAGTGACAAAACACTTTTACAAACGCCGAGACAAATTTACAAGTGACAAAACACTTTTACAAACGCCGAAACAAATTTACAAGTGACAAAACACTTTTACAAACGCCGAAACAAATTTACAAGTGACAAAACACTTTTACAAACGCCGAAACAAATTTACAAGTGACAAAACACTTTTTCAAACGGCCGAAACAAATTTACAAGTGACAAAACACTTTTTCAAACGGCCGAAACAAATTTACAAGTAACTTTTTCAACCGGAAAGGGAATGTACCAACTGTCGAGTAGAACCGGAAGTGATAAGGAGTTCATGGTGACCCACGATGGACGGGAGTCAAGCGGTCTTTTGCCCGTTTTTTCCCTCAGTTTTAGATCCACCATTCTCAAACTGTGGTCTGTTCATGAATCACTAGTAGTTCAAGATTTTATCTATAAAAAAATGTAATACATGCTCATTACTTTGCTTTATTTTTATTCATATTTCCTACTTTAAAATAACAAAGCTGTGGGTGACAAATTAAGACACTTTGTGTACATGTTACACCCTTATAATAAACGTCTCTTCCACTCATAGCTGAGTAATTTCTTTGCCAGATGAACACAATCAGTTGGTCAAACTTCAAATCTGCCTTAAGGACATAAAGTCCTGGATGAGCAGCAACTTTCTGCTGCTAAATTCAGATAAAACTCTACCACCAAATATTACCTGTGTGGTAAGTAGTAGAGCTCATTGGGCACTCCTCCTGGACATGATGCTGTTTTGGAGGGTCGGATCCTGTGACTGTTCCACAATCCAACACACTCATCCAAGTCCTTCTGAATAACATCACCAAAGCAGTATCTCAGTAGACACTGATGCTCATGACTCCCGTTGAAGTATCCGGCTCCGTCCCGGTGCCGGACTCTGACCCTTCCACGCGGCTCAGAACGTTCCTGTAGTTTGGACAGCGCGTGAAGGACTTACACGTCACTTCCCGCGTCCCCTATGTTGTGCTAGGAAACGGCCGCGAATGACATCCTATATTCCAGTATATGAAGTGTTGACTACACTGTGAAAATTTCATGCAAATGATATGATCATTGCCATAGACGTGCTACTTCCTGTTGCCACCAGGTGGCGTAATGACTGTGGTAAGTAATTGCCATCTATGTTTGGAACAGATTGGATAATGTACACTGAAGTTACAGCAATTTCCTGTTCCATGGTGACCAGTGTTGCCATGGTGACAGTGTTTCGCTAAACCTCAAGAACTTTATAAGGGAGCATCAAGGTGAATTTGAAGTGGCTGTGGCTAACCTGCTGGGATGGACACTCAAAGAATAGAATGTATCACTTTCTGTCACCATTAGGTGGCGCAATGAGTAAAGTTCAAAATAGTTCTGTAAATGTCTTCAAACTGGGATTGTCATCAGACATGTTGAATCTGTTAAAGATTGGACCTTGTTTCTATAATTCTATAAGGGCTGTGTATGTTTAAGTTGCTTTATTTTGTGGCATAGTTGTAATATTTTATTTATCTTGTATTTTTTTTTGTTGACACTACAATAAATATATATTTTTGAAGAATACTTTCATGTTGAATTATTCTTGAAGGTATTTCCTCTAGTTTTAGGATTTATTTTTAGCTTCAAATTTGGCGGAGGTGAACTCTCCAGGCAGGTAAAACAGGCCTCCCCCCAGCAGCAGTTCAATGTCAGGGCTACAGAGACGTGTCCCCCCCCCCCCATCGGATCGGCTCCCGTTGTTCACTTCAAACAGCCGGCTCTACGAACCGGATCGTTTGCGACCGACACATCACTAGCCCCGGCGTCATGACATCACGACAGCGCAATATAAATTGTGAGGAGGGAACGACCTGAGTTCGGGACTTTGGCTTTCTGAGGTGAGTGTGATTATTGAATTCAGTCTTTGGCTGCCAGTGTTAATTGTGTGGTTTTGCTGATTATTTAATAGTGTGAATAGTGTTAGTTGTAACTGATTGTGTATTGTGTTTGCTTTTTTGGTTGGACAATGCTGTGGTGGAGGATGTCAGGAGAGACTGCCAGCTGCTCTGTGTAAGTTCTTTGCATAAGTTTGTATATGATTGATTGTAATTTGTATTTATAGCCACGTTTCATGCTTCTGTTTCATTTTGCACATGTTTGACTTTGTCACGGAGAAATGGCAAAGCTAAAAGTGTTACGTAAGCTAGCAGAATGAGCGCCAAAGTTACAGTAAGATAGCACAGTGAGCGCCAAAGTTACAGTAAGCTAGCACAGTGAGCGCCAAAGTTACAGTAAGCTAGCAGAGTGAGCGCCAAAGTTACGGTAAGCTAGCACAGTGAGCGCCAAAGTTACGGTAAGCTAGCACAGTGAGCGCCAAAGTTACAGTAAGCTAGCACAGTGAGCGCCAAAGTTACGGTAAGCTAGCACAGTGAGCGTGAAAGTGATGGAGGAAGGAGGCTGCCGTCATGGTGGACAGATGTGCAGCAGGTAGAGCTGGCTGAGCAGTATGAGCGTGATGACACCATTACTGCAGGTAAAGTGTGTGCTTTAGTTTTACAATGGAATCGTTTGCAGCTGTAATTGATTTGTGTCTCATGTTACTCAGGATGCCAAGAACTTTTTTAACTTAACTGTTTTAACTTGGTAGTAAAAATCTTAAAGTATAAAAATCAGCCATAGTTATTTGTCAAGTGTATTAATAGTGTATGCAAGACTTTTTATGGAATAAGACCATTGAATATCAGTTTAATGTAGTATTAATTGCCACGTTGTAGTTCAGGTTTTTTTTTAATTAAATAGATATTGTGTTTCCTCTTAACCTTGTGTGTACTATATATTTGATCAAATATGTTATATATGTATATATATATATATATATATATAGTATTATTTTTGGATGTTTGATTTTAGATTATTGTGTTGTACTTGCAGTATGCTTGCAATGATGAAGTTGTGCCGCGGACACAACTTTACGAACAGGCAACTGACACAACCAGAAAGGCGGTTGGTTCCCTGGTTAGGGAGACCAGGAGGAGGATGGCTTCAGAGCGAAGGGGTGATGTTCTCCAGGCAGAAGTCCAGAAGTGGAAAGAAACAGCCAAAGATGCCCTCCAGAGGGTGGAGGTGCTGGAAAGCACGGTGAGCTTGCTCATCGATGGTAAGTCTGGTAGATATGGTTTGTGTGTTGATAAAGAGATGATAGATATTTTATTCTTGTGTAATAATTTTAATTTTACATTGGTACTTAGTTTTTTTTTCCGCAGCAAAGCAGGGGTAGACATATAAATCTTAAATTTTGTATTGAGTGATTGTGTGGGTGAGACATGAATTTACACCTTTGGATGGAATTTTGTCATGTTATTTCACATGTTGGTTTCCTATTATAATTTAAAAGGATATCAGATCCTAGCAGATACAAGTCAGTTTACTCAAACTAAGCATAATCATGTTATTGATTTGCAATTTCACCATGGGTTAAGAATAATGACAGATAGCAGCACAAAGTCCTTGTTATTAGAAATTGACATTATGGATATAAGTTAGTATTTTCTTTAACATTTGGCTACAATTAGCACATTGAGTGTGGTAAGTGAGAGGGCAATCTTCATTATTGATTACAGTATAAAATAATTTGTATAAAAAAACATGTTAAATGTTTGACATGTTACATTATTGAGTTTGTGTTTTTATGATGTGTTTACAGAAATGGCACATGGAGACTTGGGGATTGAAGATCCCCAAAGAGAAGAGAAAGAATAATAGAAGATAAATAAGATAAGATAAGATAAGATATTCCTTTATTTATCCCACAATGGGGAAATTTCAAGTCAGCAGCAGTTCTGATCTAATAATTATATTATTATATATTATTATCAATAAATATTCTATATTACATTTGTGTTGTCTTTGGTTATTGTTTATAACTTCTTTGAGTATTTTTATGATATGTGTGTGTGTATAGAATAGAGTGCAATAGAATTGTCTTTATTGTGTAACATTGTCAAAACAATATTAAGCAATGAGATCCAGCTTGGTAGCTCTGCTCTCCTGGCATCATGAAAGATAAAATACAAATAAGTAAAAAGATAGAAAATAAAAATAAGAAAATATAAAATGTACAGTAAAAACAGTGCAAATAGGTGAATAAGTAACAGTGGTGTGGAGGGTAGAAACTCTTCTTGGGTCTGTTTTTTTATTTGATATGTTTTATCAGAGGGGAGGGGTGAGAACGGGATGTCCAGGGTGAGTGGGGTGTCTTTTGCAATACTACTGGCCTTATTTTAAAGTTGTCCAGTGTAGGTGTCCTGGGTGGGGCACATGCTCCAGGTCTGTCGTCTGCAGTGCAGCTGGTGAAGCACACAGTGCAGCTGGAGGTAAGGAGGCTCTCCATAACTGACTAGTAGAAGTTGATCAGTAGGTGCTGAGTGAGGTGAGCTTGTTTTAACTTCCTGAAGAAGTTAAGTCTCTGTTGGGCCTTCCCCCACCTGATAGGTGATGTTCGTGGACCATGTGGGGTCAGAGATGTGGAGACCAAGGAACTTCAAATTCTCGTCTCTTCAACTCCACTATGCTGATGCAGAGTGCCCTGTGTGTGTGTGTGGAGGTCTGTTTTATATCACGAATGCTTTATGTTATGACATAATGTCATATGTCGTCTTTGTGTAGTCTAATATGCAAAGCAATGTGGTATTACTATGAGGAGATCAAAAGAAGTACAATGGCAATGTACAGAAAGGGTTAGGATTTAAATTGAAAATTTTTAAACCCTACATCACCAAAAGTGACAGTGCTTAAGTAATTCCTTCATATTGTGAATGTTCAGGGGCTTAGATGTTGTGTCAGGGAGAAATGCAACATTTATTAATTGGTGTCCAATTTAGTACTTTTGTATTTAATTACTTATTTTATTTCAGGACCTTTGTGTTATTTTTAAGGAGGCACATAGTTTAATACTTTACATTTGGTTTAATTAAAGGTATGAATCAGCAAAGTTTGAGGAAGTTAATGATTGTGATTATGTATAGTGAAACACATGATGAATTTTATTTGGATAACTTCCGTTTTAGAGTCACTGGTAGTTTACATTGAACGCATGCAAGTTTTATTAAGTTTTGGCATTGCGGTCCACAGGTATGTAGGACTGAACTATTATATGTTTTTATAGTGTTGGGAAATGCTAAGGTATGTTTTTTAGTTAAAAAAAATAAAATAAAGTAATGATACATTTTTTGCTTCAGATGTTTAATGAAGCATCTTGCTTGTGTGTTGTCTGCGCATGCCTTAGTATCGTCCCTCCTGTGCTGCGCTCTGATTGGTTGAGACACAGATTTTGAAGGACGCTGCGTATAAGTTCGAAGTTCAACCGCTAAATCTGTGAGTTTGTTTTTCGGAGCACTCTGACGTGTGGTTGATTTTCCGGAGATTTCAATCGATTTCAAAGGAATATTTTTCTACAACACAACAGCAACATTCACCGCTTGTTTCATGGTGTCACTGGGTGAGTTAATTCAGCTTTATTTACTTTTAACCCTCTATGGTACCGTGTTGCCCTCAGGCAACACACCCATTTTTGGCCTGTCACATCTCCAAAATACATCCCTTTGAATGGTGCAATACTAAGACTATAGGGAACCAATAAAAATGCTTTAATTTGTCACATGCCTTTCAGGAGGCCATCTTGAAACCCTTTTTTGCAGACTTTTTCAAAGGAAAAAGCTTTGCCATTTTGCTCCACAAAAAGGGTCTGGAAACATAATTTCCTGGCCCTTTACCATCTGGAAAAAAAGATATTCACACTAATAGGTGAGTAAACCTTAATATTCAATAGTTTAATGCAATTTATTTGCTAATTAAATAATGGAAACTTGTTAAAATGCAACTGTTGCCCAGAGGCAACAGCGTACCATTATGGAAAATTGCATATGTTGCCTTGAGGCAACAGTGAACCATTATGGAATCACCATGGCAGCATGAAATTTTGGTAGTGTGTGTTTAGGTATATATAATGTTCAAAGGCATACCATTCATCATCTTTTTCTTTATCTTTACAATTAAACGAAGATTAATTTGATGTTGGTTGCAGTAAAGTAAAGTTCAGGCTAATGTCTATGAAGATTCTCAGTCATCCAGGTCATAGTTATTCCTGAGGAGTTGAGCAAAAGTCAACTGGACTTGTTGAAGGTACTTGAAGACGTTTCGCCTCCCATCCACTGAAGAAGCCTCTTGGATGGGAGGTGAAAAGTCTTCAAGTACCTTCAACAAGTCCACTTGACTTTTGCTCAACTCCTAAGGAATAAAGTTCAGGCTATTACTATACTCTGTAGGCCAGAGTCTACTATTACACTGACCACTGGCCTATTTGGGTGGAGAAAAAGGGCCGATGCAAATACCCTGGATGTAAGGGTATAGTGAAAGTGCAGTGCACAAAGTGTGTGCTTCACTCCTGAAAACACACACTGAAAAAAACTGCTACATGGAGTTCCATAAGCACTGAGCAGCAACACCACAAATGATGGCAACGCATGTCAGGAAAGATACAGGAGACTGACAGGAAACATGCATTGAAATGAAGCAGTGATGATCAAACACTGGAATTTGACACCAGTTTCTTGTTTTGCAAATGGTTATGATCTTTGTTTTGATAAGTAGTTTGTGTAAAGTTCAAAGAATTACGCTTGGACTCTTGGAGTCATTCATTTCAATGGGTTGTTCCACAATAGTACAATGTTGCCTACAGGCAACATTCAGACAAGAAACCCTTTAAAAGAGTTCCTTTTGTCATGCTTTGACATTTAAAATGACATGTATTGTAACCTGGTGAAGCAATTGAATAGTTTACACATGTTTATGAAATAAATGACGTTCAAATTGAAAAATAAAACATTATTTGTCACTTATGACCATTATGGTACAATGTTGCCTACAGGCAACGAACCCCCAAAACTTCCAAAAAATAAAAAATTTATACAATTTCTTATTTAGTCTATTTTAAGACATAAAAACACTCAAAAAAATTTTTCCTAGCTGGCATCATGATGCGTACCGTAGAGGGTTAAATATATTGAGACGACATTGTTATCTGGGTTAGCTCTGTGTTTAGCTGCCTGCAGGTGTTAGCTTTGCAGCACCGAAGGAAGACATAGTGGTTTTGGTGATACATTTAAATGTTTGGCGTTAGTGTAGCCAGGCTGTCGGGGCTGTGTTTGACTGGTTAGCGCGTTCTTTTTTGTGCTTTGTTTATGGGTTTAGCTGAAGAGAGAAGCGGTTTTTGCTAGCGGATAGCATGCTAATGCTAACGCTAACGCTAACTGTAGCACATTACAGTTGAGTCTTTGTCATTGCTGTTTCTTTACGCTTTGTTGAACTGCTCCAGTAAAGTTGTTGTTCCTGCGATAGTAAATTAATGTGTGGAATTTAGTTATTATTACGTTCGTGTGACTGTGTCTTCATAGAGTCGGCTGACTGGAATTTACCGGAGCACAACTGGTGTTTGTGTGAGTGTGTGAGTGTGTGTGTGTGAGGCTGTGGCTGTGGCTGTGAGTGTGTGTGTGTGAGGCTGCGAGTGTGAGGGAGGCTGTGTGTGTGAGGGAGGCTGTGTGTGTGTGTGTGTGGCTGTGAGTGCGTGAGGCTGTGGCTGTGTGTGAGTGTGTCTGTGGCTGTGAGTGAGTGTGTGTGTGAGGCTGTGGCTGTGAGTGAGTGAGTGAGTGAGTGTGTGAGGCTGTGGCTGTGAATGAGTGAGTGTGTGAGGCTGTGGCTGTGAGTGAGTGAGTGTGTGAGGCTGTGGCTGTGAGTGAGTGAGTGTGTGAGGCTGTGGCTGTGAGTGAGTGTGTGTGTGTGTCTGTGGCTGTGAGTGAGTGTGTGTGAGGCTGTGGCTGTGAGTGAGTGAGTGTGTGAGGCTGTGGCTGTGAGTGAGTGAGTGTGTGTGAGGCTGTGGCTGTGAGTGAGTGTGTGTGAGGCTGTGGCTGTGAGTGAGTGAGTGTGTGAGGCTGTGGCTGTGAGTGAGTGAGTGTGTGAGGCTGTGGCTGTGAGTGAGTGAGTGTGTGAGGCTGTGGCTGTGAGTTTGTGAGTGTGTGAGGCTGTGGCTGTGAGTGAGTGTGTGTGAGGCTGTGGCTGTGAGTGAGTGTGTGTGTGAGGCTGTGGCTGTGAATGAGTGAGTGTGAGGCTGTGGCTGTGAGTGAGTGTGTGTGTGAGGCTGTGGCTGTGAATGAGTGAGTGTGTGAGGCTGTGGCTGTGAGTGAGTGTGTGTGAGGCTGTGGCTGTGAGTGAGTGTGTGTGTGAGGCTGTGGCTGTGAGTGAGTGAGTGTGTGAGGCTGTGGCTGTGAGTGAGTGTGTGTGAGGCTGTGGCTGTGAATGAGTGAGTGTGTGAGGCTGTGGCTGTGAATGAGTGAGTGTGTGAGTGAGTGAGTGTGTGTGAGGCTGTGGCTGTGAGTGAGTGAGTGTGTGTGTGTGTGTGTGAGGCTGTGGCTGTGAGTGAGTGTGTGTGAGGCTGTGGCTGTGAGTTTGTGAGTGTGTGAGGCTGTGGCTGTGAATGAGTGAGTGTGTGAGTGAGTGAGTGTGTGAGGCTGTGGCTGTGAATGAGTGAGTGTGTGAGGCTGTGGCTGTGAGTGAGTGAGTGTGTGTGTGTGAGGCTGTGGCTGTGGCTGTGAGTGAGTGAGTGTGTGTGTGTGAGGCTGTGGCTGTGGCTGTGAGTGAGTGTGTGTGTGTGTGTGAGGCTGTGGCTGTGAGTGAGTGAGTGTGTGAGGCTGTGGCTGTGAATGAGTGAGTGTGTGAGTGAGTGAGTGTGTGTGTGTGTGTGAGGCTGTGGCTGTGAGTGAGTGTGTGTGAGGCTGTGGCTGTGAGTGAGTGAGTGTGTGTGTGTGTGTGTGTGAGGCTGTGGCTGTGATTGAGTGAATGTGTGAGGCTGTGGCTGTGAATGAGTGAGTGTGTGAGGCTGTGGCTGTGAGTGAGTGAGTGTGTGTGTGTGTGTGTGTGAGGCTGTGGCTGTGAGTGAGTGTGTGTGAGGCTGTGGCTGTGAGTGAGTGAGTGTGTGTGTGTGTGTGAGGCTGTGGCTGTGAGTGAGTGAGTGAGTGTGTGTGAGGCTGTGGCTGTGAGTGAGTGTGTGTGTGTGTGTGTGTGTGTGTGTGTGTGTGTGAGGCTGTGACTGTGAGTGAGTGAGTGAGTGTGTGAGGCTGTGGCTGTGAGTGAGTGAGTGTGTGTGTGTGTGTGTGTGTGTGTGTGAGGCTGTGGCTGTGAGTGAGTGTGTGTGAGGCTGTGGCTGTGAGTGAGTGAGTGTGTGTGTGTGTGTGTGAGGCTGTGGCTGTGAGTGAGTGTGTGTGTGTGTGTGAGGCTGTGGCTGTGAGTGAGTGTGTGTGTGTGTGTGAGGCTGTGGCTGTGAGTGAGTGAGTGTGTGAGGCTGTGGCTGTGAATGAGTGAGTGTGTGAGTGAGTGAGTGTGTGAGGCTGTGGCTGTGAGTGAGTGAGTGTGTGTGTGTGTGTGTGTGTGTGTGTGTGAGGCTGTGGCTGTGAGTGAGTGAGTGTGTGAGTGAGTGAGTGTGTGAGGCTGTGGCTGTGAGTGAGTGTGTGTGAGGCTGTGGCTGTGAATGAGTGAGTGTGTGAGTGAGTGAGTGTGTGAGGCTGTGGCTGTGAGTGAGTGTGTGTGAGGCTGTGGCTGTGAGTGAGTGAGTGTGTGTGTGTGTGTGAGGCTGTGGCTGTGAGTTTGTGAGTGTGTGAGGCTGTGGCTGTGAATGAGTGAGTGTGTGAGTGAGTGAGTGTGTGAGGCTGTGGCTGTGAGTGAGTGAGTGTGTGTGTGTGTGTGTGTGTGTGTGTGTGTGTGTGTGAGGCTGTGGCTGTGAGTGAGTGTGTGTGAGGCTGTGGCTGTGAATGAGTGAGTGTGTGAGTGAGTGAGTGTGTGAGGCTGTGGCTGTGAGTGAGTGTGTGTGAGGCTGTGGCTGTGAGTGAGTGAGTGTGTGTGTGTGTGTGTGAGGCTGTGGCTGTGAGTGAGTGTGTGTGAGGCTGTGGCTGTGAGTGAGTGAGTGTGTGTGTGAGGCTGTGGCTGTGAGTGAGTGAGTGTGTGTGTGTGTGTGAGGCTGTGGCTGTGAGTGAGTGAGTGAGTGTGTGAGGCTGTGGCTGTGAGTGAGTGAGTGTGTGTGTGTGTGTGTGTGTGTGTGTGTGAGGCTGTGGCTGTGAGTTTGTGAGTGTGTGAGGCTGTGGCTGTGAATGAGTGAGTGTGTGAGTGAGTGAGTGTGTGAGGCTGTGGCTGTGAATGAGTGAGTGTGTGAGTGAGTGAGTGTGTGTGAGGCTGTGGCAGTGAGTGAGTGAGTGTGTGAGGCTGTGGCTGTGAGTGAGTGAGTGTGTGTGAGGCTGTGGCTGTGAGTGAGTGTGTGTGAGGCTGTGGCTGTGAGTGAGTGAGTGTGTGAGGCTGTGGCTGTGAGTGAGTGAGTGTGTGAGGCTGTGGCTGTGAGTGAGTGAGTGTGTGAGGCTGTGGCTGTGAGTGAGTGAGTGTGTGTGAGGCTGTGGCTGTGAGTGAGTGAGTGTGTGTGAGGCTGTGGCTGTGAGTGAGTGAGTGTGTGTGAGGCTGTGGCTGTGAGTGAGTGTGTGTGAGGCTGTGGCTGTGAGTGAGTGTGTGTGAGGCTGTGGCTGTGAGTTTGTGAGTGTGTGAGGCTGTGGCTGTGAGTGAGTGTGTGTGAGGCTGTGGCTGTGAGTGAGTGTGTGTGTGTGTGAGGCTGTGGCTGTGAGTGAGTGTGTGTGTGTGTGTGTGAGGCTGTGGCTGTGAGTGAGTGAGTGTGTGAGGCTGTGGCTGTGAATGAGTGAGTGTGTGAGGCTGTGGCTGTGAGTGAGTGTGTGTGAGGCTGTGGCTGTGAGTGAGTGTGTGTGTGTGTGAGGCTGTGGCTGTGAGTGAGTGTGTGTGTGTGTGTGAGGCTGTGGCTGTGAGTGAGTGTGTGTGAGGCTGTGGCTGTGAGTGAGTGTGTGTGAGGCTGTGGCTGTGAGTGAGTGAGTGTGTGTGTGTGTGTGAGGCTGTGGCTGTGAGTGAGTGTGTGTGAGGCTGTGGCTGTGAGTGAGTGAGTGTGTGTGTGAGGCTGTGGCTGTGAGTGAGTGAGTGTGTGTGTGTGTGTGAGGCTGTGGCTGTGAGTGAGTGAGTGAGTGTGTGAGGCTGTGGCTGTGAGTGAGTGAGTGTGTGTGTGTGTGTGTGTGTGTGTGTGTGAGGCTGTGGCTGTGAGTTTGTGAGTGTGTGAGGCTGTGGCTGTGAATGAGTGAGTGTGTGAGTGAGTGAGTGTGTGAGGCTGTGGCTGTGAATGAGTGAGTGTGTGAGTGAGTGAGTGTGTGTGAGGCTGTGGCAGTGAGTGAGTGAGTGTGTGAGGCTGTGGCTGTGAGTGAGTGAGTGTGTGTGAGGCTGTGGCTGTGAGTGAGTGTGTGTGAGGCTGTGGCTGTGAGTGAGTGAGTGTGTGAGGCTGTGGCTGTGAGTGAGTGAGTGTGTGAGGCTGTGGCTGTGAGTGAGTGAGTGTGTGAGGCTGTGGCTGTGAGTGAGTGAGTGTGTGTGAGGCTGTGGCTGTGAGTGAGTGAGTGTGTGTGAGGCTGTGGCTGTGAGTGAGTGAGTGTGTGTGAGGCTGTGGCTGTGAGTGAGTGTGTGTGAGGCTGTGGCTGTGAGTGAGTGTGTGTGAGGCTGTGGCTGTGAGTTTGTGAGTGTGTGAGGCTGTGGCTGTGAGTGAGTGTGTGTGAGGCTGTGGCTGTGAGTGAGTGTGTGTGTGTGTGAGGCTGTGGCTGTGAGTGAGTGTGTGTGTGTGTGAGGCTGTGGCTGTGAGTGAGTGTGTGTGTGTGTGTGTGAGGCTGTGGCTGTGAGTGAGTGAGTGTGTGAGGCTGTGGCTGTGAATGAGTGAGTGTGTGAGGCTGTGGCTGTGAGTGAGTGTGTGTGAGGCTGTGGCTGTGAGTGAGTGTGTGTGTGTGTGAGGCTGTGGCTGTGAGTGAGTGTGTGTGTGTGTGTGAGGCTGTGGCTGTGAGTGAGTGTGTGTGAGGCTGTGGCTGTGAGTGAGTGTGTGTGAGGCTGTGGCTGTGAGTTTGTGAGTGTGTGAGGCTGTGGCTGTGAGTGAGTGTGTGTGTGAGTGAGTGAGTGTGTGAGTGAGTGAGTGTGTGAGGCTGTGGCTGTGAATGAGTGAGTGTGTGAATGAGTGAGTGTGTGAGGCTGTGGCTGTGAATGAGTGAGTGTGTGAGTGAGTGAGTGTGTGAGGCTGTGGCTGTGAATGAGTGAGTGAGTGAGTGTGTGAGGCTGTGGCTGTCAGTGAGTGTGTGTGTGTGTGTGAGGCTGTGGCTGTGAGTGAGTGTGTGTGAGGCTGTGGCTGTGAATGAGTGAGTGTGTGAGTGAGTGAGCGTGTGAGGCTGTGGCTGTGAATGAGTGAGTGAGTGAGTGTGTGAGGCTGTGGCTGTCAGTGAGTGTGTGTGTGTGTGTGAGGCTGTGGCTGTGAGTGTGTGTGTGTGAGGCTGTGGCTGTGAGTGTGTGTGTGTGTGAGGCTGTGGCTGTGAATGAGTGTGTGTGAGGCTGTGGCTGTGAATGAGTGTGTGTGAGGCTGTGGCTGTGAATGAGTGTGTGTGAGGCTGTGGCTGTGAGTGTGTGTGTGTGAGGCTGTGGCTGTGAGTGTGTGTGTGTGAGGCTGTGGCTGTGAATGAGTGTGTGTGAGGCTGTGGCTGTGAATGAGTGTGTGTGAGGCTGTGGCTGTGAGTGTGTGTGTGTGAGGCTGTGGCTGTGAGTGTGTGTGTGTGAGGCTGTGGCTGTGAGTGTGTGTGTGTGAGGCTGTGGCTGGCTGTGTGTTTGTATGTGCTGTGAGTGTGACAGTGTTGCTTGGATGCATTGCATCGTTGTCTTTTGACTTTTTTTGAAGAAGCTCAACCAACGGTCACTGTGAAATTACCTGAATGCATCATGGTTTTTAGGAACAGATCTATTTTAAGTGCATTATGGACTCTGCTCTATATGACAGAGAGGTCCTCACTAGATCCTTATCTGATAGGGCTGTTGCCAAATTTAAGGAGGTCATTCCTTCAGTATTTCAGCCAGTGTGTCCCTGTGCTGTGGATGACCCCCATGCTAATCTTAGCCCCTCCCAAATTGATTATCTGGTCGATAGTGCTGCAGGTTCACTGCGAATGACACTAGACTCTATTGCCCCTCTAAAAAAGAAGAGAATTAAAGAAAAGAGACAAGCTCCCTGGTATAACTCCCAGACACGTGAGCTTAAGCAACACTCACGAAGGCTAGAAAGGACATGGCGGGCCACCAAAGTGGAAGAATCCCGTTTAATCTGGCAAGATAGTCTTAAAACCTATAGAAAGGCCCTCTGTAATGCCAGAGCCGCCTACTACTCCTCATTAATAGAAGAAAATAATAGCAACCCTAGATTCCTTTTTAGCACAATAGCTAGGCTGACAAGGAGCCAGAACTCTATTGATCCTTGTGTTCCCTTAGAGCTCAGCAGTAACGACTTCATGAGCTTCTTTAATGATAAAATTCTAACTATTAGGGACAAAATTCAGCACCTCCTGCCCTTAACAGGGTCTGGTCCAACCTCAAACCTAGGAACCACAGAAACAGCTGTTAGACCTGATGTGTACTTGGACTGTTTTTCTCCAGTTGATCTTGCTGAATTGACCTCAATAATGTCCTCATCTAGATCGTCAACATGTCTCCTAGACCCCATTCCTACTGGACTCCTTAAAGAGGTCCTGCCCCTAATGAACACGTCCTTACTGGATATGACAAATCAGTCTTTACTAACAGGCTAT
Source organism: Pempheris klunzingeri (assembly GCF_042242105.1). Classification (NCBI taxonomy): domain Eukaryota; kingdom Metazoa; phylum Chordata; class Actinopteri; order Acropomatiformes; family Pempheridae; genus Pempheris; species Pempheris klunzingeri. The sequence continues at coordinate 29,367,184 of NC_092016.1, forward strand.
GTACCGCAGTCCTTTAAAGTAGCAGTAATTAAACCTCTCCTGAAAAAGCCTACTCTTGATTCAGGTGTGTTAGCAACTATAGACCTTCATCCAACCTTCCCTTTCTCTCCAAGATCCTGAAGAAAGTTGTAGCTAATCAGCTGTGTAATTTTTTAAACTGTAATAGTCTATTTGAGGATTTTCAGTCAGGTTTTAGAGCGAACCACAGCACAGAGACACTGGTGAAGGTTACAAACGACCTCCTTATGGCATCAGACAGAGGACTTCTCTCTGTCCTGGTCTTGTTAGACCTGAGTGCTGCTTTCGACACCATCGACCATCACATCCTGTTACAGAGACTGGAACAGTTCATTGGTATAAAAGGAACTGCATTAAGCTGGTTTAAGTCCTATTTACTAGATCGATTTCAGTTTGTACATATTAATAACGAATCCTCTGTCCACACTAAGGTTAGACATGGAGTTCCACAAGGTTCAGTGCTTGGACCAATACTATTTATCTTATATATGCTTCCTCTTGGTAATATTATCAGGAAGCACTCCATTCATTTCCACTGTTATGCAGATGATACACAATTATATTTATCAATAAAGCCAGATGAACCCAATCAGTTGGTTAAACTTCAAATCTGCCTTAAGGACATAAAGTCCTGGATGAGCAGCAACTTTCTGCTGCTAAATTCAGATAAAACTGAAGTTATTTTGCTTGGCCCCAGACACCTCAGAGACAGCTTTTCTACCAACATAACTGCTCTGGACGGCATCACTCTGGCCTCCAGCTCCACTGTGAAGAATCTGGGAGTCTTATTTGATCAGGATTTGTCCTTTAACTCCCACATTAAACAGATTTCTAGAACTGCCTTTTTCCATCTACGTAATATTGCCAAAATCAGGCCCATCATATCCACTGATGATGCAGAAAAATTGGTCCATGCATTTGTCACTTCTAGGTTGGACTCTTTATTATCAGGCTGCCCCAATAAGTCGTTAAAGACTCTCCAGTTGGTCCAGAACGCTGCTGCTCGTGTTCTGATGAGAACTAAAAGAAGAGACCACATTTCTCCTGTACTGGCTTCTCTTCATTGGCTTCCAGTAAAATCTAGAATAGAGTTTAAAATCCTTCTCCTCACCTACAAGGCTCTTAAGGGTCAGGCTCCATCATATCTTAAAGAGCTCATAGTACCGTACTACCCCACTAGAGCACTGTGCTCCCAGACTGCAGGTCTACTGGTGGTTCCTAAAGTCTCCAAAAGTAGTGCAGGAGGCAGAGCCTTCAGCTATCAGGCTCCTCTCCTGTGGAACCTCCTTCCAGTTTGGGTTCGGGGGGCAGACACCCTCTCTACATTTAAGAGTAGACTAAAAACCTTTCTTTTTGACAAAGCATATATTTAAGGGCTGGATCAGGCCTTAGACCAGCCCCTAGTTATGCTGCTATAGGCTCAGACTGCCGGGGGACTCCTATGGTGCACTGAGCTCCTCTATTCTCTCTCCTCCTCTTCCTCTCCATCGTTATGTCTCATGTCAGCCAAATGTCTGCCTCTAACTTGCTACCTTCCCCGGAGCGTTTCTGTGCTTTCTCATCTCTCAGGTTCCTGTGGATCCTGTGGATCCTGGTCCTGGCCCTGCTGATGTGGTTCTCTGGTTCCTGTGGGTCCTGGTCCCGGTCCCGCTGATGTGGTTCTCTGGTTCCTGTGGATCCTGGTCCTGGTTCTGCTGGTGTGGTTCCCTGGTTCCTATGGATCCTGGTCCTGGTCCCGCTGATGTGGTTCTCCACCAGCCAATGGATGTGCGTCTGTCCATGGCTACAGCCTGTCCGTCCTTGGGAGCTGGATCTCTCCTTCACTGTGGTGCTCCCGGAGGTTTCTCTTTTCCCACTGGGTTTTTTGAGTTTTTCCTTCCCGAAGAAGGAGGGTCATAAAGGGCAGGTGATGCCTCGGACTGATCCACCGGACTGATCCATTGGCCTCATCGACTGCTGGACTCTTTTTTTTTATATTGTTTGTTCGCTTACACTTGTTTATTTCAGTGAACTTTGTAAAGCACTATGAGACACTCTGTTGTGATATTGGGCTATACAAAATAAAATTGAATTGAATTGAATTGAATTGGAGTGTTTAATAATAAATGTGTACTGTGTGTAGTCACGTGCGTATTAATTTATCAAACTTATTTTTTTGGTAAATTCTCATTTATGTTAATGTAATAGAGGATTAGGTTATTTTGGACTTGTTGGTCATTTTAAACAGCTTGTCATGTTCAACAGTAAGTGTTACTGTTCAGCAAGTTCATTCTGCACTGTTGTATAATTGTTTAAATTAACATGATATGTTGATGGAATACAAATCCGCATTAAAGCTTAACATGTTACATTTTATAAGTTATAATTTTATACTAGGTTTTGTAGAGCTTTGACAGTCACGTTGTATTTAATCACCACATTTTGTTTACTGTAACAGTGAACACTTGATTGAGTTTCTTGTAGTAAGGTGGTTCATATAACATTTTCAAGTAGCATCATAAGGTAGACATTGAATGCAATTTTGATAAGTACTTACATGTCAGTAATATTTATGGGAGTAAATTGTCTTTCTTCTCTTTCAGTTGAGCTAACCATCAGGAAGGCAAGACTGTGACGCATTGTATCATTTTCTTGGACGTCATTTCTTCATTGAAGCAATGTGAGTAAATTATTAATTGTATGGGTGTTATTAGTGATGTGCCTAAAGGGAACATGGGGAATGCCAAATCAACTGAGGGCTAATGATGTAATTTTTACTTTATTGACCCCCCCATAAGGGGAAATTTGCACATTACACCAGTGTTGAGATGAGATGAGATAAGAAATTAGTAGTTAAAAGTTTAGTACAATATTTTGAGTATTTTGTTGACATTATGGAGTTTGTACAGTTGTCTTTTTTTTTTCAGCTTAAGTCAAATGTTTTGTGTTAATCTAAAACAAAAAATACTGTTTTGTTTAATGTCACCTATTTTATATTTAAATGTAATCATTAATCATTTGAGCCTACTTTTCACATTTGTTTTTTTAGATGCCTCGTGGCAAGGCATATCGTTGCTCCCTGGCAGCCAAGAAGAGACTGGCTGAGCGAGAGACGCCGCAAGTCACATTTGAGTAGTCCGATGCTACCCCTGCACGTATGTAGCCAGCCATTTTTCATTGATTGTTTTTATTATGTATGTAAATGTTTTTCCTGGCATTTTGTACAGTTTTGTTTCAGAAAAGGGTCCAGTTGTGTGGTTAATTTGTTACATGTAAAGAGTCTTACGTTGGGGACTTGTCTTTTTCTAAATAGGCAGGGGTACAGGACCTCGTCATCGTGTTAACAGATGGCCAATTTCACCATTGACTGGTCGCAGTCACAAATTGGTCATTCCTTCTGAGGTGCCAGACAAGAAGGTATTTATGATGTTCAATTTCTGAACGAAAAAACAGTGATGTACAGTGACTATTTTTTCCTATATTCCTAAGAAATCTTTTCTCTTGTTGTAGTTCGTTCTTCTTGTAGGTGACTCTTGACTCTTGATTGTGCAGATGCCAGAGGGCAGGCTGTCCTTTGGTATCATGTCAACGCCTGGTGCTGCTACGGATGACCTGAGGACGGAGCTCGTTAATGCTGTCGTCCCTCGGTGTCCTGATGCAGTGTGTCTTCTGGCACCCAGCAACAATCTGACGGCCAGCAGGACTGCTAGTGAGGCAGGGGCAGACTTCGCTAAGTTCCTTGCCAGTGCTTGCAGCCGATGGCCAAAAGTAGGCTTATTTTTTTGTTTTTTGCTATTGGTAGTATATTTTTGTTATTTTGTGTTTTTTAGATGATTAATGTATAATTAATGAACAAATCAATCAAATCATTTTTTTTAAAGGTGTACTTCATTGCACTCAAGTGCTTTTCTAATGAACATGTGGTATATTTTCAGGTGATTGTGCTGGACTTTCCTCCGCGCCTACAGATGGAGGTGTTCCCACAGGAACCACCGCATTGCAGCACGAATGGGTATGTTTTTAAAAAGGGTTAATACACCTGCATGTTATATTTTGGGCAAACAGAGTAAATATAAGAATTTGATGAATATTGATCATGGTTTTATAATTAATAAAATGTGAAATACAATTATGTGGTCATTTTTTATTTTAGTATTTAATGTTTTCTCTTTTTAAGGGGTGAAGTACTTGTCTTCCTCTGAGCACTTTCCGTTGAACCACCTTGATCTGTGGAGCAGAGATGGCGTAAGTTGAATATAATGCTGGTAAATGGTAGTTGGTGTAAAATTCTTTTGTGGTTGTGTTCAGTTGGCATGGCAGACGTTATTAAATGTGTTCATAGACTTAACTTGAGGTTTTCATTTTGTAGATCCACTTGAGTGACACTGTTGGGATGCCAATTCTGGCCCAGTTGCTGTGGTCTGCATCCCATCAGTCACTCGAAACGGCCCCACCAAAGCCGCTGGCCCCTCCCAGGCCATGGACGCCTAGATTTGCTCCCAAGGTGGCTGTTAAAGGAGAGGAAGTGTCACCCCGTCCACCAGCAGACCCGTTTGCGTGGACAGTAGTTGGACAGGGCAAGAAGGTAAAGGGATTCTATAAGTGATATGACATAAGCACTGTACATTGCTAATGTGTATATAAAGTAGTTTTTCCTTTTAATATATAATCTATGCTATTTGTCATTTCAGAGGTGTCAACCTGGACAACCTGAGGTGTCCTGTGTTGTACCGAAGAAGAAAAGGATGGTTCAGCACCAGGTTTGTTTGTTTTGAGTTGTAGAAGTAGGACATGTTGATTATATGTACATGAATTGTTTTTACAAATTCTTCTCTTTCTGCATTGTTATGATTTAGGTGCTGAGAGACTCTTCCATCCCGCCATCCAATGTCCTGTTTAGTGCTGCCATGTTGGATGCTATGGATAAAGTTGTTCCATCAGACTGCAGTTCTGTGGAATCAGTGGAGCCTGTTGCTTTTGCCACAAAGGTATTTTGCATATAAATTGTATGTGGTGTTTAAGACATGTTCTTATTACTGACACATTCTAACAATAACTGTTAAGATGGCTCCAACAGACCTGTGGCCCAAATATGGATTTACAATGTGTATTTTCTTTTTATTCATTAGAAACCTAAGGTGGCCAAGCAGCAGAGATCAGTTGCCTCCAAGAGACGACCTGCTAAGCAGCAGGTTTGGGTTTTTATTAGTGTGACTTAATCATTGAATTGTTTGAGTAGAGAAGCAGCAGTTACATTTTTACATAATCAAAAGGTGTTTGTTTTACAAATTCATTTTTATTGCATTAAAGTGTTTCTTTGCAGGTCGAGGTAACAGTGGTGTCTTAGAATTAAATTCTTATGTGTTGTATTTGCCCAATACTGTAACCATTTTATCTACTTAACTCAGACATTGTAATGACATTTGATCTTATTTTAATGTCATTCATAGTGTGTGTGTGTGTGTGTGTGTGTGTGTGTGTGTGTGTGTGTGTGTGTATGTAAGTAAATCAAACTTTGTTTGATTAAGAAAGTCATTCAATTTTTGTTTTGTTGTAGATGGAGGCAACATCTAGTACTTCCACAGAGCCATCCTGTGGAAGTGGTGAGATTGCGGCTGCATGCGTGGAGGTTGGTCTTGGTTGTGTAAAAGATGTTCTACAAATTTCCATAATGTGTTTGAATGTTGTTGTCAATGCAACATAAATTAGGAAAACACAGTTAAGTGTGTAATCTTGTTCAGTAGTAGTTTGGCTAGTGGTGCCTAAAGTCTACATGGCATTGAGTGTACCAATTTAAGTGGCGGCTAACATTTCATGTCATATAATTGCATTGTAAAACATTGTTCTTGTTTATGCTGTTTATTCAATTGTTCATTGTTTGTAGGTGGATGGAGCATCAGGTGTTGTGGAGGTGCCTGCAGAGCTGTCCCCTGCGAGTCCTGTTGACATGGCTGTGGAGGAGGATGGTTCCAAGACGCAGTGTACTACCGTATCCACCACAAGGCAGACTGATGCTACAGCACCACATGTTGCAGCTGAGCGAGATGACTGTAGTTCAGTCAGGGTTTGTATGAGTGTAAGTGGTTCGTTTCATCAGGGCAATAATCTATTTGAAAATGCAGGAGTTCAGTGTATGGCAGTAGGTCTGGCTAGTATAGCAAAACATTCAGGTGACAGTGTTTTCTCCTGGAGGACTAAAGATTTGGACACAGTTCTTTTTCTAGGTGACAGGTTGTATACGTATTTGAGTGATAACAACATGATCAGTGGAGGATCTGATCTGTTGTGTGTTCCTGATCTACCCAAGCAGGCAGTGATTGATGGACAGAGTTATCAGTTTAAGTATGGTGACTATGTAAGCGGGGATGTAAATGGTGTTGATGACCTTTTCATCCAGTCTGGTGCTTGCATGTCACTTAGGGATGGATTGAATTTCATGTTTGGTAAATATAGCACGTGTTTGTTCACTGTGAGTCGGAACATCATTTGTCAGAATGGACGGTACGCAGTGGTTGACTCTCATTCACGTGATGCTGCTGGAATGCCAGATGTAGATGGAAGTAGTGTTGTTGTATATTTTAGCTGTGTTGATGATCTGCATGATCATCTTTGTAATTTGACTGCATTGCTTGGTGCAAATGACACCATGTTTGAGATTGCTGGAGTTTGTGTTGTAGGCTCAGTTGAAACCAGCCCCAGGTCTGTGTGTTTAGGAGAGGGAAGCAGTGCAGGCTTTAATAAGATGCATGGATCTGCTGGTGTGGTTTTTGATTTAGTGGAAAGTAGTGTGCTGAGTAGCTTTGATAAAGGTATGGTGGGTACGATTTCATTTGGAAGTTCAGCATCTGAAATGCTTGATGGAAGAGACGTTGAAGTTAACTCAGATGTTGTGTTTGTCAGTGATGCAACTTCCAGACAGTTACATTTTAACCCCATTAGTACAGAAGTTGCACAAAGTTTATGTAGACAGTTGAATGTAGAGTTTGAAAGATATGATTCACCCATGTCTGCAGTAGTTGGTTTGTTGGGAAGTCCTTGTAAGACTGAGACTATAGTGGCTGATGGTAATTGTTTCTTTAGAGCACTGTGTCAAGCTGTGAGTGGTACACAGAAGAACCACAGGAAAGTAAGGCTTGCTGTGGTTAAACAAATAGAAAACAATGCAGGAGATTATCAGAGTTTTTTGAGAAGTGAGTATTCCTCAGTGGTAGAGTACATAACCAAATCAAAAATGCGATATGTTGGCAGTTGGGCCACTGAGGTTGAAATCCAAGCAGCAGCAGATTGTTTAGGAGTGAGTATTTATACGTATTGTGATGATCGTTGGCTGGAATATAGCAGCAAGGAAAGATGTTTGTCAAAGCAGGGGATCTATTTATTGGTAATGGTAACCATTATGAAACAGTTGTTTGTGTTCTTCAGCCTAAAGTGCAGATGTGTTATGGTTATTGTAAAGGGAATACACTGTATTCTAGAGCATACAATATTAGACGGCAAAGTGTAGAGAAAAGGACAGTTTCAAATTCAGGTTTAGGGAGTAACGGAGTAGTTTGTATTGATGTATCGGATGGACAAACATTGAGTAAAGCAAATGTTAGTAATTACTGTTTTTCTAAGTATTTGAAAAGGAAACTGAACTTACAAACGAAAATGAGATCTCACTGTGTGCCATAGGGAAACAATTAAAGCAATGGTAAAAAAGAAATATCAGGCAAATGTATTGCTTAGGGAAAGAGTTAAAGAAAAGAAACGACAGAAATATCAGGAGAATGTGTTATTTAGAGAAAGAGTTAAAGAAAACAAAAGACAGAAATGTCAGGAGAATGTGTTATTTAGAGAAAGAGTTAAAGAAAACAAAAGACAGAAATGTCAGGAGAATGTGTTATTTAGAGAAAGAGTTAAAGAAAACAAAAGACAGAAATGTCAGGAGAATGTGTTATTTAGAGAAAGAGTTAAAGAAAACAAAAGACAGAAATGTCAGGAGAATGTGTTATTTAGAGAAAGAGTTAAAAAAAATGGAGAGACAGAAATATCAGGAGAATGTGTTATTTAGAGAAAGAGTTAAAGAAATGGAGAGACAGAAATATCAGGAGAATGTGTTAGTTAGGAAAAGAGAAATGAGAAAAAGGACATATTGGGATAATGTGTTTCATAGACAGACACATAAGGAAACTAGTGTAATGAAATATCAGAGTAATGTGTTGCATAAGCAGAAAGTTAAAGAAATGAGTAAAAAGAAATATCATGGAAATCCAGAGCATAAGAAGCAGGTTCAAGTAGGTAACAAGTTGAGGATGCAACAGAGGAAAGAAAAGTCACAGCAGTTTGATTTTGTAATGGAGCAGTTTTTGGATCAAGTAAAAGACGGGCCAGATTTTGTGTGTTGTGTTTGCCATCGACTGTTATTTAGACATCAGGTTTTGAATTGTAAAAGGGATGATTATTACAAGAGGAAACAAGTGGCTTTAGTGGCAAATAAGTGTATTACTGAGGAGTATTTACACAAATGTAGTGATGACTGTATAATGCTAGAGGTCAGTTGTGGATTTGCTACACATGTCATTATAAGATCAATAGAGGTGAACTGCCACCTGAGTCTGCAGTGAATAATTTGGGAGTTGATTTTGTTCCACCAGTATTGGCATGTCTTAATAGCTTAGAACAGCATTTAATTGCTTTAAACATTCCATTTATGAAAATGTTAGCATTACCTAAAGGTGGACAAAATGGAGTACATGGGCCAGTGACATGTGTGCCAGCTAATATTGTTCAGACTAATAATCTGCTGCCTCGTTCCAATATGGAAGGATCTTTGTTGCGTGTGAAATTAAAACGTAAATTGACTTACAAAGGGCATTATGAATATCAGTTTGTAGACACCTTGCACATTAGACAGGCATTGAAGCATTTAAAACCGACAAATGTACACTATGAAGACGTGCAGTTTAATGAGGGTTGGTTGAATGAATTTTGCAGGGAACAGAATGATGAGGTTTTAGTGAAGGACAGTAATGGTATTGTAATTGGTGAGGCCTCTACTGATGTTGTTGAAGATGAGCTTCTACATGACAGGCAGCAGCATTGCATGTTCCAGGATACATGTTTAATGCCTGTTGACATTGGTCAGGAAGCTCTTGATCAGTATTTTGATGGTGTTTTGAATGTGGCACCGGTAGAAGGGAACAATCCTGTTAGACTTCTTGGTGATCCGACAAATGAAGCTAAATGCTTCCCTGTGTTGTTCCCACAGGGTCGTTTCACATATCATAGTAGTCGACCAAATCGTCTGACATTGTCACGGTACTTTAATAACAGGGTTCTACATGCTGATGGCAGGTTTGCTCAGAATGTAGAGTATATATTTTATGCCCAATACATGTCGGAAATAGAACAGGTGAAATCCAGTGTATCGATTGCTTTACGGAAAGGAAAAGGAGGTTATACATCTTTAGTGATAAGTGTTTGCAAGATGACAAGTCTAAAACAAAGACCAGAGAGAAACACATATTACCAAAGAGCACTTATTTACTTACCTGAGTGACTGAGTGAACTGACTGAGTGACTGAGTGAACCTAGGAACAGGACCCAGTACACTAGACGGAGACTGGACACACATAATTACACCCTATAGCGTTAAGCCTTATTGGCTCAATGGAGGGACTGGAAGCTGGTGAAATGTCTCCGTCTGGCGGCCAAAGAGGGTAATTACCACTATAATCCCATCAGCCTTACAGCAGTACAGGCTAAAATGGAATCCACAAAGAAGGATATCTTTCATGAATTCTATTCATTTATGTAGTTATTGCTTTTCTGTTTATGATTTTATGATTGTGTACATATGTGAGTAGCATGTTTTATGGAAACAGGATCCCTGTTCCTTTTATATACTTACCTTGCATGTTGTTTTATTGTGAGACACAGTCCTGTGTGCCATATCCCCTATGTTGTTGAATTAGAATTTAATATGACCATAGAATGTTTCAGGCCTTCTCAAATAAAGTTACTCTCTCCTCATGAGAGTGAACAGAATATGTCAATCTGACCCCCAGAATGTACCAGACAGACCTTGATTGTAGTGCTTTTGTTGTGCAAAACATATTCTGAAGTTTGATTATAGATACACGCCTTGCAACCAACATCCAACTGTTAGATTACCATAACATCACTACAGGAACGTGCTATCTGTGACGCACCGACCTAAACAGTTAATCAGAAATGGTTACATACTTTATGATATCCAACAAGCATTTAAACATGAGATGTCTGGAAACAGAGACAGGACAGGACACACCAGAGGGACACACACACCAGAGGGGGCTCCTCTGACCGGCCCCTCGGGGTCCGTCATGATTCCAGCGCTGCAAGTATTTTACCTGTGACCTGTGACCAGAATAAACTGCTTGTGAGACCAGACTGAAAACCTCTGTTGAGTTCTTGAGCTGCCAATATAAGAACCTAACAATGTGAACACCTACAACAAAGAACAGAGAGAAACACATTTTACCAAAGAGCACTTATTTACTTACCTGAGTGACTGAGTGAGCTGACTGAGTTGACTGAGTTGACTGTGTGACTGAGTTGAATTAGAATTTAATATGACCATAGAATGTTTCAGGCCTTCTCAAATAAAGTTACTCTCTCCTCATGAGAGTGAACAGAATATGTCAATCTGACCTCCAGAATGTACCAGACAAACCTTGATTGTAGTGCTTTTGTCTGTGGTCCTAGGGATCCTCCAGAATGGCTGTGCCCAGCACAGCATACCCCTGCCTTACCAACAGGAGTAAGCTGTACTGGGCACAGCCATTCTGGAGGCCTGTGCATTACATTATCTCCTAACCTAACCCTAATTGTCCGAAAGTCTTTTCGCTTAGTGCTAGAATTTCCCAGAAACGTCTCATCATGTGAACCGCACGTGAACAGTGGATGCAGCACGCTGCCCTGTTGTTCGTGCTTGGGGACTATAGCAGACACGGAGAACTATCATTCCTTGTTTCTGTGTGCGTTTATGGACAACAAGTAAGTTTATTGCTGCTGTTACATGTTCCATATTATTATCAAAATCTTAAGTTTATGTGTATTAACTTGAGGTATTTGTGTTGGTCTGCATGACTAATTAGTACTTTTCAATGCTGTGTTGGCCTGTTCATAACCTGAGTGTAATTAGAGCTAGACTCTTTTTGTGTTTTATATATATATATAACTGTGCATTTACTGTTCTTTGGGTTTACTGCACTATGTACATATTTAACGTGTTTATAGGTACAGTAATGATATTGTATTACATCTGTATTACAAAGTTGTTGTTTATTTTATACAACTATCATACTCGTTGTATTATTCAATTTTCTCTTATTGTTTCTGTTTAGACCACAACCACATAAACCAATAAAGCTGATAAAAGGGATTCTCTGGCCGGAATCTGTCCTTAGTGTTCGCATCCCTAACCGAACCCTGTCCATATTCTACACTAATAATTTATTAATTTTTAGTTAATTTATTTAATGTAATTTGATTTGATTAAAAGACTAAACCTCAGGGGGAGACTCATTTGGATGGTGATTCTGAGGTGGCAACAGCTCACAGGAAATTTGAAGGAATTTCTTTATGTGCCAGTGCCTGAAGAACATAAAACACTTCAACCTACTCACACACTTTTTTCAACAATACAACATTATTAACAATGGCTGTTAATAATGACTTGCTTGATGTTGGGACAATCAACAGCATAAATATTTTGCATGCCTACAAAGACTTCCCTGATGTTGAAGCCTTTTTGCATGCTGATGTAAATATTGGGATACATTCCACAACAGTGTCCAACCCTGCATCCTTTTTGAATTTTTCTTTTGATACTGACGGGCTTGTTGTGGAATTTGAAAAGGTGCAAGGACTTCAAGGTGGTCTACACTACCTACTTCTGCCAAGATTTACCACCGGATTGATGAAGCCACACTATAACTTTCTTAAAAAACACGTGGATCTTACTACATACATACAGTGGCGCCCTGCGTGGCGAACGTGTTTGCTACGTCTTCCCGACACCAACTTTTACTCTTGTTCTTCTTAATGCTATTGTGTGTATCCAGAGTTCGGTGCTTGCACCCAATGATAGCCTATGACAGAGAAGTGCTTTTGGACATCGGAAAAGTTCACCATGAGCTTTCCATCGAACTTCTGGGCTGTAACTTTTTGCTACGCCGGGACTCCACCAACTCTAGCCGGCAGGAGGCCACTGCGGCGCTGCAGGACTGTTTTCACACCACGGACTGGGATGTGCTGTGCAGCCCCCACGGAGAGGACATCGACACTATGACCCACTGCATCACAGACTATATCAATTTCTGTGTGGAGAACACTGTACCCACCAGGAGAGTACGGTGCTTCTCCAATAACAAACCCTGGGTGACCTCAGAACTGAAGGCCCTGCTGAAGGAGAAGAAGAGGGTCTTCAGATCTGGGGACAAGGAGGAGCTGAGGAGGGTGCAGAAGGAGCTGAAGAAGAAGATCTGGGAGTGCAAGGCCAGCTACAGGACCAAGATGGAGAGCCACTTGCAGACTAACAATGTAAGGGCAGTCTGGAGAGGACTAAAGACCATCTCTGGTCACAGCAGAGGCCATGAGAGGGGGCTGGAAGGAGACCAGGAGAGGGCAAACGAACTTAATCTGTTTTTCAACAGATTTCACTCTGCCCCCGCCCCTCCCCCCACTCATCAAAGCACGGACCATCCCAGCACTCTGACACCCCCCTCCCCCTACACCCCCACCTCCACCCCATGCCTCTCCATAACAGCTGACCAGGTGAGAAGTGAGCTGAGGAAGACCAAGGCGAGGAAGGCCGCAGGTCCTGACTGTTGAAGGACTGTGCAGACCAGCTCTGTCAGGTGCTCCTGCACATCTTCAACCTGAGCCTGAGTCTGGAGAGGGTACCAGCTCTGTGGAAGACTTCCTGCGTGGTTCCAGTTCCAAAGACAACGCACCCCAGGGAGCCCCACCACTTCAGACCTGTGGCCCTCACTTCTCACCTGATGAAGACCATGGAGAGGATCATCTTCAAAAACCTCGGCCCCCTGGTGAGCCCACATCTGGATCCACTGCAGTTTGCCTACCAACCGAGCACTGGAGTGGATGATGCAGTCATCTACCTGCTTCACAGATCCCTGACTCACCTGGAGAACACCGGCAGCACTGTGAGGGTCATGTTCTTTGACTTCTCCAGTGCATTCAACACCATCCAGCCGTCACTGCTCAGGGTGAAGCTGGAAAGAGCGGGAGTGGACTGTCACCTGGCTGCATGGACAACGGACTACCTCACCAACAGACCGCAGTACGTGAGGCTCCAGGACTGTGTGTCTGACATGGTGGTCTGCAGCACAGGGACCCCACAGGGGACAGTACTCTCCCCCTTCCTCTTCACCCTGTACACCTCGGACTTCAAGTACAACTCTGGGAGCCGTCACCTCCAGAAGTTCTCCGATGACACAGCCATCGTAGGGTGTGTGTCAGAGGGGGACGAACAGGAGTACCGGGAGGTCGTCTCCAGCTTCATTGACTGGTGTGAGCTAAACCATCTTCAGCTCAACACCAGCAAGACAAAGGAGATGGTGATTGACTTCCGCAGGAAGACATCCCAGACTGCACCGGTGAACATCCAGGGACTGGACATTGAGAGGGTGGAGACCCTCAAATACCTGGGTGTTCACCTAAACAACAAACTGGACTGGTCTCACAACACAGACGTCCTGTACAAGAAGGGTCAAAGTCGTCTCCACCTGATGAGGAGACTGAGGTCCTTTGGAGTGTGCAGGACTTTCTATGACTCCATGGTGGCGTCTGCAGTCCTCTATGCAGTGGTCTGCTGGGGAGGAGGGAGCACGGAGAGGGACAGAAAGAGACTGAACAGACTGGTCAGGAGGGCCGCTTCTGTCCTGGACTGCTCCCTGGACTCCATAGAGGAGGTGTGTGAGAGGAGGACATTAACAAAACTCAAGTCCATCATGGACAACCCCTCTCACCCCCTGCATGAGACTGTGGGGGCCCTCAGCAGCTCTTTCAGCAGCAGGCTGAGGCCCCCACCCTGCAAGAAGGAACGCTACCGCAGGTCATTTCTCCCATCAGCCATCAGACTCTATAACACCAGCATCACTGGCTGATGTTAATATACTGCCTACCATCCATGTCATTCCATTCCTGTCTAAAGTGTAAATATCCTATGGTGTAAATATTTATTTCATTTGATCACAATCCATATATTTATATTTATATTTATATTTATATTTATATTTATTTTTGCTATTTTTTGTCTTTTCTATTGCTTTGTTTTTTTCACTCTCCCTGTTTATATTGTTGCTGCTGTAACAAGAAAATTTCCTCCTATGGGGGATCGAATAAAGAAGTCTAAGTCTAAGTCTAAGTCCAAGTCTATGCATTTCGCCTCAAATTTAAAATGCTAAAATCCCAAACATCCGAAGAGTGGGAAAACTAAATTACAGAAAGACAGGACAGAACGGGAACTTAGATTTTGTGTATAGTTATTATTGTGTTTCTTTAATATAAATAAGGATTGTCAATTTACATTACTTTGTGAGTTTGTAATTTTATTTGGAAAAAGAATTAAGAAAAAACAATCCCACAGTCACACACAGACACACTCAGACAGTAACACACGGCCACACACACACACAGACATGTCCACAAAGTCATTAATACCTTGAATTATTTACCGTCACAGACACTGCATACACTCACATTACACTGTTTGTCGCACATAACCTTGTAAATAGTTTATTAGTAGTTTAGTATATAGTATATAGTTCTTCTAAAAAAACAAAAAACGAGTAAAAAAATACCCCCCCGAAAAAAAAAAAAAAGACCAAAAAAAAAAAAAACCCCCACATGGACTCTGCCTTGACGTGGCGTGGGGGCTTGAGTGCCTCTGTGGTCCTGGGGATCCTCCAGAATGGCTGTGTCCAGCACAGCATACTCCTGCCTTACCAACAGGAGTAAGCTGTACTGGGCACAGCCATTCTGGAGGATCCCTAGGACCGCTGGGGCCAGACTAAAGAGTCCAAAAGTTACCTGCAATACTCTTATCTTGATCAAGTTGAGATTGATGAAAAACACTTGTCCGCCAGCGGAGGCCAATCCATCAAGTGATGTTTACCAGGCATCCAGGGATCAGCAGTTGGCACTTTGCCAACCTAACCCTGTGACAACACAAGTTAGAGTAGGGTCCAATCCACTCCAAGTGGCCTGAAACATGCTCCTCCTCCTGCAAACGCTCTCCGGCCCGGAGGTGGAGTAGGTTCTTTTCTGTTGTTGGGTTGGGTTGGGGGGGGGATTCACACTGTATTTTCGTTTTCCCTCCCTCCCTTCACGTTTGTTTTTTTGTTTTATTTTTCCCCCTCGCTCCCCTGAGTCATTCTCTGAGTCATTTCCCGCTCTCCTTCTCTACTTCCCGTCTGTCTCTCGTTCGGGTCATTCTCACCTCTTCTCACCTTCATTCTCTGTGTCGCACGCACACACACTTCCTCACGGGCCTCGGGTCTATCCGACCCTGCCTCCCTCCCTCCCTCCCGGTCCCCTCCTCCGCGTTCTCCGGGTCTCTACGACCCGACGACGACGACGACGACGGCGGCGAGGCCTTGCTCCGGGTCTGTCCGACCCGCTTCCCTGCCTGCCTGCCTGCCTCCCTCCCGGTCCCCTCCTCCGCGTTCTCCGGGTCTGTCCGACCCCTTCCCTTCTCTCCTTTGATACTACTTGTACCGTATGTACTGTATATATGTATTTGTACTGTTTTGGTTTAGGTTTCACATCATCAACACCATCATCATCACGGCCAGGGGACTACAGATGACAACTAGCCTTCTGGCTAATTTTTCTTTTCTCTTCCAACCGTGTGTGTTATCATGTGTTGTACGAAATGGTGTACAGTTCCCTTCAAATAAAACCTGTATATCCTTCCCTCCACTCGTTGCTTCTTCTTCTTCTTCTCCTAGTCTCTCTTGCCCTGTATTATGTTCTCCCTCCCTCCCTCCCTCCCTCCACACACACACACACACACACACACACACACGTACGTCCTGGAACTGTCTGGCTTCCTCGTGTCCTCCTCCTTCTGCTGTTAAAAACAAACAATAAAAACAAACGATGGACTTTAGGACTTTAGACTTTATTTGACTTTATTCTCACGTTACAGCAACCATAACACAGGGACGGCGAAAAGAGGCGATGGGATAAAGACAAACAGTAGCGATAGCAAAATAAAGGGAGCGGTCCGGGACAGAAGCGGCCCTCCCGACCGGCCTGGTCAGTCTCTCTCTCTCCGTCCCTCTCCGCGCTCCCTCCTCCCCAGCAGACCGCCGATGAAACGGATGTAACAACGAAACTCCTCACGGGCCTCGGGTCTATCTGACCCCTTCCCCTCTCCTTCTCTCCCTTTCTCCCCCTCGGTCTTTTTCTTCTCGTGTCTCTGACATGACGACGGCGCGGCCTCGCTCCTTTCCTTCCCTTCACTGGTTCCCTCCTCCTCCTCTTCTTTCTTGTTCTTGTTCTTGTTCTTCTCCTTCTTCTTGTCCCTGTCTACACGCGCGCACGCACATACACGCACACGCTACTCCTCATATGCCTCCGGTCTATCTAACCCCTGCCCGTCCCTTCCTTTCCTTCTCTCTCCCCCCCCCGAAAAGCTTACCGGTGGGGGAAGCGACCCCCGCGTCCCTCAGCAAGACGGCGGGTACCGAAAGCGCGGTGGAGAAGGCTTCCGAGCGAGGGGGGAGAGGAGAGCCCTGGCGTTCGAGGCGCACCACGCCTTTCGCCGTGGCTTCGGCGAGCCGTTCCCCGAGCGACGCGCTCAGGTTTCCGTAGACGTCGCGAGGGCGCAGGGACATGTCCTCCGAGATCACCTTGAGGCAGGCTTCCAGTTTCTCACCCGGCAGACGAGTCACGGTCTCTCTGTTTTTCCTGATGCGCTCCAACTCTCTGGCGTCGCAGGCGGGCGTCATGTGCTCGGGGCAATTGTTTATCACGGCCTTGAAGGCCGCACCGGCCCTCGCCAACCTCTCTCTGATAGAGGCCGCGTAGGCGAGCAGGTGCTTTTTGCAATCGTCCAGGCCGCGGTGCGTGCCCGGAGCGCCGCTGTACATGTAGCGGGGCAAGCAGTAATCTATGATGCAGTGAGCCACGAGCTTGCCGGAGCGGTTGACCAAGGTGCTGTCCGCTTCGTGAGCCATCAAAACCCTAGATCCCGCGAAACATTCGCTGTGAGGCTGGTGGGGGTGACGGACGATCTCGGCGGAGCCGGAGGAAGAGGACGACGGCTCTAAGCGACAGCGAGCGGAGAGGTGGCCGCCGTCGGAGCCGGAGGAAGAGGTCGACGGCTCTAAGCGACAGCGAGCGGAGAGGTGGCCGCCGTCGGAGCCGGAGGAAGAGGTCGACGGCTCTAAGCGACAGCGAGCGGAGAGGTGGCCGCCGTCGGAGCCAGAGGAAGAGGACGACGGCTCTAAGCGACAGCGAGCGGAGAGGTGGCCGCTTTCGGAGCCGGAGGAAGAGGAAGAGGACGACGGCTCTAAGCGACAGCGAGCGGAGAGGTGGCCGCTTTCGGAGCCGGAGGAAGAGGAAGAGGACGACGGCTCTAAGCGACAGCGAGCGGAGAGGTGGACATTACGACCTCGTCATTTGCGTGAAGAGACCTCAGACGCAGTCTTGTTACGAGTACTGCAAGGTAGATACGAGCGGGAACGAGCGGGTCACGCGGGGATTTCCGTCCCTACCCCGAGAACGTGCCGCAAACCCTACCGAAGAGGACCACGACAGCGACGCGAATCACGCCGAGGAAGGCCACGACAGCGTCGCGGATCACGCGGAGGAGGACCACGACGAGAGCTACGCGGATCGTGCCGAGGAGGAGGAGGAGGAGGAGGAGGACTACGACAGCAACGCGAATCTCGCCCAGGAGGACCACGACGAGAGCTACGCGGATCGTGCACCCGAGGACGCTGAACGGCGGATGCTAGAACAGTTTTCCTGGTCTACGCTGAACACATCCTGGTTCGCCTTTTTGGCATGGCTTGGCAAGCGCTGGTGGGGCCAGGTGTCCAAAGACGAGATCGGCTCCTTCATGACCAAACCAAAGCGTCGAGCCGGGGATATCGTCATCGCGGCGCCCTTCAGTGACACACCCGGAGCGGTGTGTTCGATCACCGTAAAGAAACGGACCTCGTCATCGGCGGAGGGTTTTACACGTGCACCGAGTTGGTCGAGGGTGAGTTTTCGGATCCCATCAAGGTGATGAGACATCTAGTTCGCAAGTTGAAGTACGTGCACTTGCAGCCTAAGCCACCGACAATACCCAGCGGCCCCGAGCGCTTCTCCGCGGCGCACGTAGCGCAAGAGCTGCGTGCCATGACGGTGACGGTGCCGCGAGCTTTCTGGGGAACCTACAACAGAGCCGAGTCGTCATCGCTGTACCGTAAGACGACAGAGCATCTCCGAACGAACGCGGGAAAGTACGGGACCTCGGGTGCGATAATGCATTGTAGGAAGGATCTCAGTTCGGGATACCTGTTTGAGGTTATAACTGACCAAGGGGGGAAAATCAAGGTGACGTTCGATAGATTCGGGTTCACGATCGGTAACGGTTGCCATTTCCACCGGGTGGTAGGTGTACTGTCCTACATCAACAAGGCTCAGGGAGTGACGCTCCTTAAAGCGCCCAGATCCCAGGGTTGTAAGATACCGCCCGCGCCTCAGACGATGGACACCGAAGAAACGAGCGGTTCGCAGTATTACTAGCGATGTACCCTGGTATCGTGGTGTATGTGATCTTCTTGTTTTCTTTTCCATCGTGTATAAAATCAAAATAAACTTTACCTTATCCCTTTCACTGTGTGATTTCAAAGTTGTTACGTTATGTATTAGACGTGCCCGGCATCCGCATGTGAATAAATACAAGTTTTGAGACTCGCAGATGACTGTTGACTCTTTATTTTATTTGCCAGAGTACATTGCAACCACGGTTTTAAACCGGACCAAACGAACATTGAACACAACGTCCCATCCGCAACTGAGGAAGCGGGGGTAACCGGGATAATTTCTGGACGGGTTCTCCGTCCCTAACCCTCTTTACTTTCTTCTTTGTCTTTTCCTTCTTCTTCCTTTCCTTCTTCTCCCCCTTCTACCTCCTCTTCGTCCTCCCCATCGTAGTACTCCTCGGAGTAGTAGTAGTAGTAGTAGTAGTCGTCCTCGTCCTCGTCCTCGTCGTCCTCGTCATCATCGTCGTCCTCGTCGTCAGCCACGTACTTGAGAGAAAACACAAATATATATCAACCGAGATATCGTACGTGGGGTGACTTCCACGTATTTCCACACTTTACCGTTTCGTCCTCTTTGTCGTTTTGCTCGCAAACATCAGGCACCTCTAATTGCGCCGGTTGCGGTGGCGGTTGCGCACAGATGAGACAGGCGGGTAACGGGAGCTCATTTGCGGCTACGACGGGCACCCGAGGTCCTCCTTCTCCTTGTCCTTCTCCTTCTCCTTCTTCTTTTTCATCAGACGACGGAAAGAGATTATCCTGAAACGTGACATAATGCGCGGTAGATGTGGGAAATGCGGTACACACACAACGGAACGCTAACGGCGATCACAGAGTCTGCGCGCGCGGGGTAGAAATCGGTCAATCGGTCAGAAAAGTGCACAGAAACAAAAGGACACGCGTTACGTGAGCGAGGTGATACGCCATACCGGGCTCAGCGAGCTGTCGTCGGTTTCTATGCCGCTCTCCATCCTCGTGATTATTCGTCCGAAACCGCCCGATTTACCTTCCCTACTGCCTTCTGAGCGTTTCCTCGCAGCGGCTTGACAGTGAAGAGAGAGTATACTTTCGGTCTACGTCTACGATACACCGTGAAATAAAAGACCGCGCACCTTTGGTTCATGTCTCTGAAATAAAAACGCTACCAACGTCCTCGTTTTTCCACACCTCGCTTTTATTCACAATACACATTCCATCACCACACAAAGTCATCACACGTGTCCGTCGAAATAAAAGACCGAGCACCTTCGGTTCATGTCTCTGAAATAAAAACGCTACCAACGTCCTCGTTTTTCCACACCTCGCTTTTATTCACAATACACATTCCATCACCACACAAAGTCATCACACGTGTCCGTCGAAATAAAAGACCGAGCACCTTCGGTTCATGTCTCTGAAATAAAAATACTGCCAACGACCTCGTTTTTCCACACCTCGCTTTTATTCACGATTCACATTCCATCATCGCACAAAGTCATCACATCCGCCGTAATAAAACTCGTACCAATCCCGTAAGGACATCTTGTAATTGCTCAACATAAACCCCATCCGCGTTCTCCTGATCAACACGTCGTCGCTCAGTTGCATGGCGTCGATCGGACCGTGTTCTCGCCGTCGCCGCTCGTCCTCCTCCTCCTCCTCCTCCTCCTCCTCCGCGCTACGCAAGCCGTGGCCGAGCGTCTCGTAAATGTCCGAGAGAGTCGATCCGTATATCACGGTCAGGGACACGAGCCCGGTGATTTCGCCTACGTTCGCCGAGGGGCTCTCGATCAAAACTTTGACGTTGGAGATCTTGCCGTCCACGACGGCGAAGGTGTCCGCGTATTCGCTCATGGTCTGGTACAGGGAGGTGATGCGTTTCATGACTCCGTACGAGATCACGACGTCCCCCGTGCGCACGTGTCTGGGAGGGAAATACTCGAGCGGCCCCGAGCGCTTCTCCGCGGCGCACGTAGCGCAAGAGCTGCGTGCCATGACGGTGACGGTGCCGCGAGCTTTCTGGGGAACCTACAACAGAGCCGAGTCGTCATCGCTGTACCGTAAGACGACGGAGCATCTCCGAACGAACGCGGGAAAGTACGGGACCTCGGGTGCGATAATGCATTGTAGGAAGGATCTCAGTTCGGGATACCTGTTTGAGGTTATAACCGACCGAGGGGGGAAAATCAAGGTGGCGTTCGATAGATTCGGGTTCACGATCGGTAACGGTTGCCATTTCCACCGGGTGGTAGGTGTACTGTCCTACATCAACAAGGCTCAGGGAGTGACGCTCCTTAAAGCGCCCAGATCCCAGGGTTGTAAGATACCGCCCGCGCCTCAGACGATGGACACCGAAGAAACGAGCGGTTCGCAGTATTACTAGCGATGTACCCTGGTATCGTGGTGTATGTGATCTTCTTGTTTTCTTTTCCATCGTGTATAAAATCAAAATAAACTTTACCTTATCCCTTTCACTGTGTGATTTCAAAGTTGTTACGTTATGTATTAGACGTGCCCGGCATCCGCATGTGAATAAATACAAGTTTTGAGACTCGCAGATGACTGTTGACTCTTTATTTTATTTGCCAGAGTACATTGCAACCACGGTTTTAAACCGGACCAAACGAACATTGAACACAACGTCCCATCCGCAACTGAGGAAGCGGGGGTAACCGGGATAATTTCTGGACGGGTTCTCCGTCCCTAACCCTCTTTACTTTCTTCTTTGTCTTTTCCTTCTTCTTCCTTTCCTTCTTCTCCCCCTTCTACCTCCTCTTCGTCCTCCCCATCGTAGTACTCCTCGGAGTAGTAGTAGTAGTAGTAGTAGTCGTCCTCGTCCTCGTCCTCGTCGTCCTCGTCATCATCGTCGTCCTCGTCGTCAGCCACGTACTTGAGAGAAAACACAAATATATATCAACCGAGATATCGTACGTGGGGTGACTTCCACGTATTTCCACACTTTACCGTTTCGTCCTCTTTGTCGTTTTGCTCGCAAACATCAGGCACCTCTAATTGCGCCGGTTGCGGTGGCGGTTGCGCACAGATGAGACAGGCGGGTAACGGGAGCTCATTTGCGGCTACGACGGGCACCCGAGGTCCTCCTTCTCCTTGTCCTTCTCCTTCTCCTTCTTCTTTTTCATCAGACGACGGAAAGAGATTATCCTGAAACGTGACATAATGCGCGGTAGATGTGGGAAATGCGGTACACACACAACGGAACGCTAACGGCGATCACAGAGTCTGCGCGCGCGGGGTAGAAATCGGTCAATCGGTCAGAAAAGTGCACAGAAACAAAAGGACACGCGTTACGTGAGCGAGGTGATACGCCATACCGGGCTCAGCGAGCTGTCGTCGGTTTCTATGCCGCTCTCCATCCTCGTGATTATTCGTCCGAAACCGCCCGATTTACCTTCCCTACTGCCTTCTGAGCGTTTCCTCGCAGCGGCTTGACAGTGAAGAGAGAGTATACTTTCGGTCTACGTCTACGATACACCGTGAAATAAAAGACCGCGCACCTTTGGTTCATGTCTCTGAAATAAAAACGCTACCAACGTCCTCGTTTTTCCACACCTCGCTTTTATTCACAATACACATTCCATCACCACACAAAGTCATCACACGTGTCCGTCGAAATAAAAGACCGAGCACCTTCGGTTCATGTCTCTGAAATAAAAACGCTACCAACGTCCTCGTTTTTCCACACCTCGCTTTTATTCACAATACACATTCCATCACCACACAAAGTCATCACACGTGTCCGTCGAAATAAAAGACCGAGCACCTTCGGTTCATGTCTCTGAAATAAAAATACTGCCAACGACCTCGTTTTTCCACACCTCGCTTTTATTCACGATTCACATTCCATCATCGCACAAAGTCATCACATCCGCCGTAATAAAACTCGTACCAATCCCGTAAGGACATCTTGTAATTGCTCAACATAAACCCCATCCGCGTTCTCCTGATCAACACGTCGTCGCTCAGTTGCATGGCGTCGATCGGACCGTGTTCTCGCCGTCGCCGCTCGTCCTCCTCCTCCTCCTCCTCCTCCTCCTCCGCGCTACGCAAGCCGTGGCCGAGCGTCTCGTAAATGTCCGAGAGAGTCGATCCGTATATCACGGTCAGGGACACGAGCCCGGTGATTTCGCCTACGTTCGCCGAGGGGCTCTCGATCAAAACTTTGACGTTGGAGATCTTGCCGTCCACGACGGCGAAGGTGTCCGCGTATTCGCTCATGGTCTGGTACAGGGAGGTGATGCGTTTCATGACTCCGTACGAGATCACGACGTCCCCCGTGCGCACGTGTCTGGGAGGGAAATACTCGAGCGGCCCCGAGCGCTTCTCCGCGGCGCACGTAGCGCAAGAGCTGCGTGCCATGACGGTGACGGTGCCGCGAGCTTTCTGGGGAACCTACAACAGAGCCGAGTCGTCATCGCTGTACCGTAAGACGACGGAGCATCTCCGAACGAACGCGGGAAAGTACGGGACCTCGGGTGCGATAATGCATTGTAGGAAGGATCTCAGTTCGGGATACCTGTTTGAGGTTATAACCGACCGAGGGGGGAAAATCAAGGTGGCGTTCGATAGATTCGGGTTCACGATCGGTAACGGTTGCCATTTCCACCGGGTGGTAGGTGTACTGTCCTACATCAACAAGGCTCAGGGAGTGACGCTCCTTAAAGCGCCCAGATCCCAGGGTTGTAAGATACCGCCCGCGCCTCAGACGATGGACACCGAAGAAACGAGCGGTTCGCAGTATTACTAGCGATGTACCCTGGTATCGTGGTGTATGTGATCTTCTTGTTTTCTTTTCCATCGTGTATAAAATCAAAATAAACTTTACCTTATCCCTTTCACTGTGTGATTTCAAAGTTGTTACGTTATGTATTAGACGTGCCCGGCATCCGCATGTGAATAAATACAAGTTTTGAGACTCGCAGATGACTGTTGACTCTTTATTTTATTTGCCAGAGTACATTGCAACCACGGTTTTAAACCGGACCAAACGAACATTGAACACAACGTCCCATCCGCAACTGAGGAAGCGGGGGTAACCGGGATAATTTCTGGACGGGTTCTCCGTCCCTAACCCTCTTTACTTTCTTCTTTGTCTTTTCCTTCTTCTTCCTTTCCTTCTTCTCCCCCTTCTACCTCCTCTTCGTCCTCCCCATCGTAGTACTCCTCGGAGTAGTAGTAGTAGTAGTAGTAGTCGTCCTCGTCCTCGTCCTCGTCGTCCTCGTCATCATCGTCGTCCTCGTCGTCAGCCACGTACTTGAGAGAAAACACAAATATATATCAACCGAGATATCGTACGTGGGGTGACTTCCACGTATTTCCACACTTTACCGTTTCGTCCTCTTTGTCGTTTTGCTCGCAAACATCAGGCACCTCTAATTGCGCCGGTTGCGGTGGCGGTTGCGCACAGATGAGACAGGCGGGTAACGGGAGCTCATTTGCGGCTACGACGGGCACCCGAGGTCCTCCTTCTCCTTGTCCTTCTCCTTCTCCTTCTTCTTTTTCATCAGACGACGGAAAGAGATTATCCTGAAACGTGACATAATGCGCGGTAGATGTGGGAAATGCGGTACACACACAACGGAACGCTAACGGCGATCACAGAGTCTGCGCGCGCGGGGTAGAAATCGGTCAATCGGTCAGAAAAGTGCACAGAAACAAAAGGACACGCGTTACGTGAGCGAGGTGATACGCCATACCGGGCTCAGCGAGCTGTCGTCGGTTTCTATGCCGCTCTCCATCCTCGTGATTATTCGTCCGAAACCGCCCGATTTACCTTCCCTACTGCCTTCTGAGCGTTTCCTCGCAGCGGCTTGACAGTGAAGAGAGAGTATACTTTCGGTCTACGTCTACGATACACCGTGAAATAAAAGACCGCGCACCTTTGGTTCATGTCTCTGAAATAAAAACGCTACCAACGTCCTCGTTTTTCCACACCTCGCTTTTATTCACAATACACATTCCATCACCACACAAAGTCATCACACGTGTCCGTCGAAATAAAAGACCGAGCACCTTCGGTTCATGTCTCTGAAATAAAAACGCTACCAACGTCCTCGTTTTTCCACACCTCGCTTTTATTCACAATACACATTCCATCACCACACAAAGTCATCACACGTGTCCGTCGAAATAAAAGACCGAGCACCTTCGGTTCATGTCTCTGAAATAAAAATACTGCCAACGACCTCGTTTTTCCACACCTCGCTTTTATTCACGATTCACATTCCATCATCGCACAAAGTCATCACATCCGCCGTAATAAAACTCGTACCAATCCCGTAAGGACATCTTGTAATTGCTCAACATAAACCCCATCCGCGTTCTCCTGATCAACACGTCGTCGCTCAGTTGCATGGCGTCGATCGGACCGTGTTCTCGCCGTCGCCGCTCGTCCTCCTCCTCCTCCGCGCTACGCAAGCCGTGGCCGAGCGTCTCGTAAATGTCCGAGAGAGTCGATCCGTATATCACGGTCAGGGACACGAGCCCGGTGATTTCGCCTACGTTCGCCGAGGGGCTCTCGATCAAAACTTTGACGTTGGAGATCTTGCCGTCCACGACGGCGAAGGTGTCCGCGTATTCGCTCATGGTCTGGTACAGGGAGGTGATGCGTTTCATGACTCCGTACGAGATCACGACGTCCCCCGTGCGCACGTGTCTGGGAGGGAAATACTCGAGCGGCCCCGAGCGCTTCTCCGCGGCGCACGTAGCGCAAGAGCTGCGTGCCATGACGGTGACGGTGCCGCGAGCTTTCTGGGGAACCTACAACAGAGCCGAGTCGTCATCGCTGTACCGTAAGACGACGGAGCATCTCCGAACGAACGCGGGAAAGTACGGGACCTCGGGTGCGATAATGCATTGTAGGAAGGATCTCAGTTCGGGATACCTGTTTGAGGTTATAACCGACCGAGGGGGGAAAATCAAGGTGGCGTTCGATAGATTCGGGTTCACGATCGGTAACGGTTGCCATTTCCACCGGGTGGTAGGTGTACTGTCCTACATCAACAAGGCTCAGGGAGTGACGCTCCTTAAAGCGCCCAGATCCCAGGGTTGTAAGATACCGCCCGCGCCTCAGACGATGGACACCGAAGAAACGAGCGGTTCGCAGTATTACTAGCGATGTACCCTGGTATCGTGGTGTATGTGATCTTCTTGTTTTCTTTTCCATCGTGTATAAAATCAAAATAAACTTTACCTTATCCCTTTCACTGTGTGATTTCAAAGTTGTTACGTTATGTATTAGACGTGCCCGGCATCCGCATGTGAATAAATACAAGTTTTGAGACTCGCAGATGACTGTTGACTCTTTATTTTATTTGCCAGAGTACATTGCAACCACGGTTTTAAACCGGACCAAACGAACATTGAACACAACGTCCCATCCGCAACTGAGGAAGCGGGGGTAACCGGGATAATTTCTGGACGGGTTCTCCGTCCCTAACCCTCTTTACTTTCTTCTTTGTCTTTTCCTTCTTCTTCCTTTCCTTCTTCTCCCCCTTCTACCTCCTCTTCGTCCTCCCCATCGTAGTACTCCTCGGAGTAGTAGTAGTAGTAGTAGTAGTCGTCCTCGTCCTCGTCCTCGTCGTCCTCGTCATCATCGTCGTCCTCGTCGTCAGCCACGTACTTGAGAGAAAACACAAATATATATCAACCGAGATATCGTACGTGGGGTGACTTCCACGTATTTCCACACTTTACCGTTTCGTCCTCTTTGTCGTTTTGCTCGCAAACATCAGGCACCTCTAATTGCGCCGGTTGCGGTGGCGGTTGCGCACAGATGAGACAGGCGGGTAACGGGAGCTCATTTGCGGCTACGACGGGCACCCGAGGTCCTCCTTCTCCTTGTCCTTCTCCTTCTCCTTCTTCTTTTTCATCAGACGACGGAAAGAGATTATCCTGAAACGTGACATAATGCGCGGTAGATGTGGGAAATGCGGTACACA
The DNA here is from genome assembly GCF_042242105.1 of Pempheris klunzingeri. NCBI lineage: Eukaryota > Metazoa > Chordata > Actinopteri > Acropomatiformes > Pempheridae > Pempheris > Pempheris klunzingeri. Next base: position 29,393,930 of record NC_092016.1, read on the forward strand.
CACAACGGAACGCTAACGGCGATCACAGAGTCTGCGCGCGCGGGGTAGAAATCGGTCAATCGGTCAGAAAAGTGCACAGAAACAAAAGGACACGCGTTACGTGAGCGAGGTGATACGCCATACCGGGCTCAGCGAGCTGTCGTCGGTTTCTATGCCGCTCTCCATCCTCGTGATTATTCGTCCGAAACCGCCCGATTTACCTTCCCTACTGCCTTCTGAGCGTTTCCTCGCAGCGGCTTGACAGTGAAGAGAGAGTATACTTTCGGTCTACGTCTACGATACACCGTGAAATAAAAGACCGCGCACCTTTGGTTCATGTCTCTGAAATAAAAACGCTACCAACGTCCTCGTTTTTCCACACCTCGCTTTTATTCACAATACACATTCCATCACCACACAAAGTCATCACACGTGTCCGTCGAAATAAAAGACCGAGCACCTTCGGTTCATGTCTCTGAAATAAAAACGCTACCAACGTCCTCGTTTTTCCACACCTCGCTTTTATTCACAATACACATTCCATCACCACACAAAGTCATCACACGTGTCCGTCGAAATAAAAGACCGAGCACCTTCGGTTCATGTCTCTGAAATAAAAATACTGCCAACGACCTCGTTTTTCCACACCTCGCTTTTATTCACGATTCACATTCCATCATCGCACAAAGTCATCACATCCGCCGTAATAAAACTCGTACCAATCCCGTAAGGACATCTTGTAATTGCTCAACATAAACCCCATCCGCGTTCTCCTGATCAACACGTCGTCGCTCAGTTGCATGGCGTCGATCGGACCGTGTTCTCGCCGTCGCCGCTCGTCCTCCTCCTCCTCCTCCTCCTCCTCCTCCGCGCTACGCAAGCCGTGGCCGAGCGTCTCGTAAATGTCCGAGAGAGTCGATCCGTATATCACGGTCAGGGACACGAGCCCGGTGATTTCGCCTACGTTCGCCGAGGGGCTCTCGATCAAAACTTTGACGTTGGAGATCTTGCCGTCCACGACGGCGAAGGTGTCCGCGTATTCGCTCATGGTCTGGTACAGGGAGGTGATGCGTTTCATGACTCCGTACGAGATCACGACGTCCCCCGTGCGCACGTGTCTGGGAGGGAAATACTCGAGCGGCCCCGAGCGCTTCTCCGCGGCGCACGTAGCGCAAGAGCTGCGTGCCATGACGGTGACGGTGCCGCGAGCTTTCTGGGGAACCTACAACAGAGCCGAGTCGTCATCGCTGTACCGTAAGACGACGGAGCATCTCCGAACGAACGCGGGAAAGTACGGGACCTCGGGTGCGATAATGCATTGTAGGAAGGATCTCAGTTCGGGATACCTGTTTGAGGTTATAACCGACCAAGGGGGGAAAATCAAGGTGGCGTTCGATAGATTCGGGTTCACGATCGGTAACGGTTGCCATTTCCACCGGGTGGTAGGTGTACTGTCCTACATCAACAAGGCTCAGGGAGTAACGCTCCTTAAAGCGCCCAGATCCCAGGGTTGTAAGATACCGCCCGCGCCTCAGACGATGGACACCGAAGAAACGAGCGGTTCGCAGTATTACTAGCGATGTACCCTGGTATCGTGGTGTATGTGATCTTCTTGTTTTCTTTTCCATCGTGTATAAAATCAAAATAAACTTTACCTTATCCCTTTCACTGTGTGATTTCAAAGTTGTTACGTTATGTATTAGACGTGCCCGGCATCCGCATGTGAATAAATACAAGTTTTGAGACTCGCAGATGACTGTTGACTCTTTATTTTATTTGCCAGAGTACATTGCAACCACGGTTTTAAACCGGACCAAACGAACATTGAACACAACGTCCCATCCGCAACTGAGGAAGCGGGGGTAACCGGGATAATTTCTGGACGGGTTCTCCGTCCCTAACCCTCTTTACTTTCTTCTTTGTCTTTTCCTTCTTCTTCCTTTCCTTCTTCTCCCCCTTCTACCTCCTCTTCGTCCTCCCCATCGTAGTACTCCTCGGAGTAGTAGTAGTAGTAGTAGTAGTCGTCCTCGTCCTCGTCGTCCTCGTCATCATCGTCGTCCTCGTCGTCAGCCACGTACTTGAGAGAAAACACAAATATATATCAACCGAGATATCGTACGTGGGGTGACTTCCACGTATTTCCACACTTTACCGTTTCGTCCTCTTTGTCGTTTTGCTCGCAAACATCAGGCACCTCTAATTGCGCCGGTTGCGGTGGCGGTTGCGCACAGATGAGACAGGCGGGTAACGGGAGCTCATTTGCGGCTACGACGGGCACCCGAGGTCCTCCTTCTCCTTGTCCTTCTCCTTCTCCTTCTTCTTTTTCATCAGACGACGGAAAGAGATTATCCTGAAACGTGACATAATGCGCGGTAGATGTGGGAAATGCGGTACACACACAACGGAACGCTAACGGCGATCACAGAGTCTGCGCGCGCGGGGTAGAAATCGGTCAATCGGTCAGAAAAGTGCACAGAAACAAAAGGACACGCGTTACGTGAGCGAGGTGATACGCCATACCGGGCTCAGCGAGCTGTCGTCGGTTTCTATGCCGCTCTCCATCCTCGTGATTATTCGTCCGAAACCGCCCGATTTACCTTCCCTACTGCCTTCTGAGCGTTTCCTCGCAGCGGCTTGACGGTGAAGAGAGACGGGGGGGGGGGCGAAGCGTCCGTCGCGCTGTATACTTTCGGTCTACATCTACGATACACCGTGAAATAAAAGACCGCGCACCTTTGGTTCATGTCTCTGAAATAAAAACGCTACCAACGTCCTCGTTTTTCCACACCTCGCTTTTATTCACAATACACATTCCATCACCACACAAAGTCATCACACGTGTCCGTCGAAATAAAAGACCGAGCACCTTCGGTTCATGTCTCTGAAATAAAAATACTGCCAACGACCTCGTTTTTCCACACCTCGCTTTTATTCACGATTCACATTCCATCATCGCACAAAGTCATCACATCCGCCGTAATAAAACTCGTACCAATCCCGTAAGGACATCTTGTAATTGCTCAACATAAACCCCATCCGCGTTCTCCTGATCAACACGTCGTCGCTCAGTTGCATGGCGTCGATCGGACCGTGTTCTCGCCGTCGCCGCTCGTCCTCCTCCTCCTCCTCCTCCTCCGCGCTACGCAAGCCGTGGCCGAGCGTCTCGTAAATGTCCGAGAGAGTCGATCCGTATATCACGGTCAGGGACACGAGCCCGGTGATTTCGCCTACGTTCGCCGAGGGGCTCTCGATCAAAACTTTGACGTTGGAGATCTTGCCGTCCACGACGGCGAAGGTGTCCGCGTATTCGCTCATGGTCTGGTACAGGGAGGTGATGCGTTTCATGACTCCGTACGAGATCACGACGTCCCCCGTGCGCACGTGTCTGGGAGGGAAATACTCGAGCGGCCCCGAGCGCTTCTCCGCGGCGCACGTAGCGCAAGAGCTGCGTGCCATGACGGTGACGGTGCCGCGAGCTTTCTGGGGAACCTACAACAGAGCCGAGTCGTCATCGCTGTACCGTAAGACGACGGAGCATCTCCGAACGAACGCGGGAAAGTACGGGACCTCTGGTGCGATAATGCATTGTAGGAAGGATCTCAGTTCGGGATACCTGTTTGAGGTTATAACCGACCAAGGGGGGAAAATCAAGGTGGCGTTCGATAGATTCGGGTTCACGATCGGTAACGGTTGCCATTTCCACCGGGTGGTAGGTGTACTGTCCTACATCAACAAGGCTCAGGGAGTAACGCTCCTTAAAGCGCCCAGATCCCAGGGTTGTAAGATACCGCCCGCGCCTCAGACGATGGACACCGAAGAAACGAGCGGTTCGCAGTATTACTAGCGATGTACCCTGGTATCGTGGTGTATGTGATCTTCTTGTTTTCTTTTCCATCGTGTATAAAATCAAAATAAACTTTACCTTATCCCTTTCACTGTGTGATTTCAAAGTTGTTACGTTATGTATTAGACGTGCCCGGCATCCGCATGTGAATAAATACAAGTTTTGAGACTCGCAGATGACTGTTGACTCTTTATTTTATTTGCCAGAGTACATTGCAACCACGGTTTTAAACCGGACCAAACGAACATTGAACACAACGTCCCATCCGCAACTGAGGAAGCGGGGGTAACCGGGATAATTTCTGGACGGGTTCTCCGTCCCTAACCCTCTTTACTTTCTTCTTTGTCTTTTCCTTCTTCTTCCTTTCCTTCTTCTCCCCCTTCTACCTCCTCTTCGTCCTCCCCATCGTAGTACTCCTCGGAGTAGTAGTAGTAGTAGTAGTAGTCGTCCTCGTCCTCGTCGTCCTCGTCATCATCGTCGTCCTCGTCGTCAGCCACGTACTTGAGAGAAAACACAAATATATATCAACCGAGATATCGTACGTGGGGTGACTTCCACGTATTTCCACACTTTACCGTTTCGTCCTCTTTGTCGTTTTGCTCGCAAACATCAGGCACCTCTAATTGCGCCGGTTGCGGTGGCGGTTGCGCACAGATGAGACAGGCGGGTAACGGGAGCTCATTTGCGGCTACGACGGGCACCCGAGGTCCTCCTTCTCCTTGTCCTTCTCCTTCTCCTTCTTCTTTTTCATCAGACGACGGAAAGAGATTATCCTGAAACGTGACATAATGCGCGGTAGATGTGGGAAATGCGGTACACACACAACGGAACGCTAACGGCGATCACAGAGTCTGCGCGCGCGGGGTAGAAATCGGTCAATCGGTCAGAAAAGTGCACAGAAACAAAAGGACACGCGTTACGTGAGCGAGGTGATACGCCATACCGGGCTCAGCGAGCTGTCGTCGGTTTCTATGCCGCTCTCCATCCTCGTGATTATTCGTCCGAAACCGCCCGATTTACCTTCCCTACTGCCTTCTGAGCGTTTCCTCGCAGCGGCTTGACGGTGAAGAGAGACGGGGGGGGGGGCGAAGCGTCCGTCGCGCTGTATACTTTCGGTCTACATCTACGATACACCGTGAAATAAAAGACCGCGCACCTTTGGTTCATGTCTCTGAAATAAAAACGCTACCAACGTCCTCGTTTTTCCACACCTCGCTTTTATTCACAATACACATTCCATCACCACACAAAGTCATCACACGTGTCCGTCGAAATAAAAGACCGAGCACCTTCGGTTCATGTCTCTGAAATAAAAACGCTACCAACGTCCTCGTTTTTCCACACCTCGCTTTTATTCACAATACACATTCCATCACCACACAAAGTCATCACACGTGTCCGTCGAAATAAAAGACCGAGCACCTTCGGTTCATGTCTCTGAAATAAAAATACTGCCAACGACCTCGTTTTTCCACACCTCGCTTTTATTCACGATTCACATTCCATCATCGCACAAAGTCATCACATCCGCCGTAATAAAACTCGTACCAATCCCGTAAGGACATCTTGTAATTGCTCAACATAAACCCCATCCGCGTTCTCCTGATCAACACGTCGTCGCTCAGTTGCATGGCGTCGATCAGACCGTGTTCTCGCCGTCGCCGCTCGTCGTCCTCCTCCTCCTCCTCCGCGCTACGCAAGCCGTGGCCGAGCGTCTCGTAAATGTCCGAGAGAGTCGTTCCATATATCACGGTCAGGGACACGAGCCCGGTGATTTCGCCTACGTTCGCCGAGGGGCTCTCGATCAAAACTTTGACGTTGGAGATCTTGCCGTCCACGACGGCGAAGGTGTCCGCGTATTCACTCATGGTCTGGTACAGGGAGGTGATGCGTTTCATGACTCCGTACGAGATCACGACGTCCCCCGTGCGCACGTGTCTGGGAGGGAAATACGCGCAGTCGAGCTCTTGAAAGGATCGGTCCACGGCGGTCATCTCCCGGGTGACTCTGCTCAAAACGTCGAGGTTGTCGAGGGAAGCGGATCACAAGAGAGCCAGGAGGTTTCGGAGAGCCACGTAGTCCTCGTCGGCGCAGGGTTGTCGGCGAGGTACGCACACGTAGTCGTCCTCGCACACCGGGAAAAGAGAAGCAGGGGAGCCCGTCGGGTCCCGCTCTCGTGACAGTAGCGAGGCCGATCTCCGAGCACATGTCGCAGGTGAATTCGAACTCTCCTCGGAAAGAGCCGACGAGGACGGCGAAAGCCCCTCTCGCTTTGTCCGAGACCCAGAGGCTGCTCGTGAATCATGAAAGCCAAGACGTTGACGAGCGCCTGCCTGTTCTCTTCGTCGCACACGGGCGGGGATCGCTCGAAAGGTACGGTGTCTGTACCCGCTATCTTCACGTGGGAGCCGCGGACGGTTCCGACCGGCCACTTCGAGGAAAGCTTGCACGGGTCGTTCGTCAACACCCTTTTCTTATTTTCGTCGAGGACGGTGAACTTGACCGGTATTTTTTCCAGGGTGCCTTGCTTGTGGGCGGTGAGGCTCATCTTGTCGATCGCGAACAGAGCGCTGCGCCCGCAGCAAGGTATGAGTTTGTGCAAATCGATTTTGAAAACGGCGGGCTGACCGGCCTGAGTGGCTTTGGTCATGGAGTGGGAGAACAGGTACTCCTTCTGACTGAAAGACATCTTCGACCGAGAGCGTGAGCCCTGCTGTGAGAGAGAGAGAAGGGCAGAGACCGAGAGGGTGCGAGGGACGCGCTAGCGAGGAGCGGTCGCCGTTACTCGAGAGAGACGCCTCGAGCGAATTGTATATACGCCGTGATTCTTCTTTCTTTGTTTCGCGCCCGACGCGGGTGGGGGTGGGAACGACGAGCTTCGGTTCAGCTCAGCCACAGCCTTTCGTTGACGCACCGTCCCATCTTTCTCTTCTTGTCCGGTCCATACATGCGCCGGACCAGCTCGTGGCCCTGCACGTTGTTCGCAAACAGGGCGCCGTAGAAACTTCTACAGCCCGCGCAGTGGTACGTGACGTCTTTGCCGTCGGCGAGAGACCGCTTCCTCTTGCCGAGCGTGACCGCGGCGGCCGTCTTGAGCCACCGCTTCTCTTTGAAGGTCTCGATCCACGTTCGCACGAGGTTCGTCTCTGCGCGGGAGTACGGCATGATACACAGAACGGAGTCCGGGTACGCGGCGGCCGCCGAGCCAAACGCCTCGGGAGCGTGTATCTGCAAGAGGAGCACGGTCTGGTACAGGAGACCGGCCAGTTCGACTAGAGTCCGCTCGCACGGCTCGCTTCTCGCCACGAAAAGCTTACCGGTGGGGGAAGCGACCCCCGCGTCCCTCAGCAAGACGGCGGGTACCGAAAGCGCGATGGAGAAGGCTTCCGAGCGAGGGGGGAGAGGAGAGCCCTGGCGTTCGAGGCGCACCACGCCTTTCGCCGCGGCTTCGGCGAGCCGTTCCCCGAGCGACGCGCTCAGGTTTCCGTAGACGTCGCGAGGGCGCAGGGACATGTCCTCCGAGATCACCTTGAGGCAGGCTTCCAGTTTCTCACCCGGCAGACGAGTCACGGTCTCTCTGTTTTTCCTGATGCGCTCCAACTCTCTGGCGTCGCAGGCGGGCGTCATGTGCTCGGGGCAATTGTTCATCACGGCCTTGAAGGCCACGCCGGCCCTCGCCAACCTCTCTCTGATAGAGGCCGCGTAGGCGAGCAGGTGCTTTTTGCAATCGTCCAGGCCGCGGTGCGCGCCCGGAGCGCCGCTGTACATGTAGCGGGGCAAGCAGTAATCCCGCGTTTCTCCGCTGCGTTCCTCCGAGGCGCGACCTCCGTCCCCGTCGCGTTCCGCCGCCACCGCGGCGCTCCTCGATCCGGAGGAGTCGACCGCGCACGCCAGCGAGCCTCCGAACATAGCCTTGATACAACCGGTGTCGGCCTGGAGGTTCAAGGGGTATCTGTAGAAAGCGGCTTCGCAAGGGTTACACTTGTGAAACTCGTTGCACTCCACAGGCTTGACGGAGAGTCCCGTGATCTGCTTCTGCCACGTCTTCACCGTTTCCACGTAGGTGGTTTTCACGCTGGAGTTGGCCGCCTTCAGGCGAACCAGCGTCTGCGGACTAAAGTGCTTGTTTTTCGAGGAGGGTACCGTCGCCGTAGCCCGGGCCCCCCGCTCGCTCCGGGGCGAGACAACACGGCCGGCGTGCGGACGAAGCCCCGTCTGGCGTGGTCGTACCTGAGGATGAGAGACGCGCACTCGAACCCCTCGGCTTCCCATCTGTAACACACGCAACCGGACAGGTCGTGGGGGAACGTCGCGGGAGGCCAGGGGACCGTGGTCTCGGGCGAGATGTTCAGAGCGCACATGATGGAGGGGTACATGCTCGAGAAGTCGAAGGAAAGCTCCGGACCCATGCCGGGTCCGGAGTAGTGCAGACCCGTGAGAGGATCGCACACGGCTCCCCCCTTCCACGCCTCGCGCTCCCCGGCGTCGGACTCGAAAGTCCACCGCTCGCGACTGCTCAGTCGCGCGGCCGAGGGTCCCGCTTTGACTCTGAGAGTGCCCAGCGTGAACTTGAGCTGAGGGACGTAGACCGAGTGAAAGCTCTGCACAAAACCGCCGAAACTGTCCCCTCTCCCGTGCACCACCACGTCTATGTTGAGAGTAGCCCTGCATCGGTGGAACAGAGTCGACACGGGGTCGAGGACTCTGGCCAGCCTCGCGCACAGCTGCGAGTCGACCAAGTTGTAGACGAGCACGGCGAAGAGGCTCTTTCCGCCCGCTCTGATCATCCCGTCCATTTCCGAGTAGCCCACGTCCGCCAGCTTGCAAAGCTTTCTCGGGTCCTTGGCGGGTTTTTCATGAAGCGCCCTGATCTTGGCGACGACGAAGGGGGCGACGTCGTTCAGTTTCATGCTGGTGCACGCGAACCTGATGTCCCTGGTCCCGGCCATCCTGTACAGGTCTACGACGTTCATCCCGCAGCTGTTCATCTTGAAATGACCCGGCTTCGCCTTGTCTTTGTTGAACATTTTTTTTTGTGTCCAACCAGGGGTGTTTTCAGTGGAAGGAATGAGTCATTGTGTCCAACCCAGGGTGTTTCCTTTTTTCTTTCCATTCCTACACTCTACCAGTGAAAACAACCCAAGGGCTGAGTCACTCGAGGGCTGAGGTATAACAAGTGGAACGTGTGCATATCCATACACTGTACCAGTGAAAACAACACAAGGGCCGAGGCTTTATTTCCAACAGTGGTATTTTTTTCTTTTATTTTCGTTTTTCATTTTATTCAACGCTTTTATATATATATATATATATATATATATATATATATATATATGAATACATACATAACCACATATATGTATATAATGTGTTTATTTTAAAAGTCCATACATTGTGCCAGTGAAGACAACGCAAGGGCTGAGGCGTGAGCGGCGGACCGTGTGCTTAAACCGAACAATTCTAAGCTGGCTGGTCCGGTGAGACACCACAAGCCCTGAAGCGGAGGAAGGCTGTGTGTGTGTGTGTGTGTGTGTGTGTGTGTGTGTGTCGAAACGGTCAAGGTGCCTTCCAACAGGAAAGCTCTGTTCTTGGCGGTCGAAAGCGAGGTGTTTCACGACAACCTGTCCGACGAGTTGTCCTTCAGCGCGTTGTCACCGAACGACAAAGCGACCTTTCAATTCCTCCTTTACCTGACGTATTGCTGCAAAGGAGAGTTTCTCCAGGTAACTCTGGAGAACCCCGATTTCCACAGTATGTCACCTCCCATCAGAGAGGATTTCACTCACGGGCGCCTATTCTGTTTCGTGCTAGACACGAGCGATGAGGACCTGTGCGAAACGACCTCGGACGCGAGCGATCCGTCCTCCGGCGCCTCGGACGAGCACCTGTCCGGTTCCCAGCTGCTGGATAACCTCGTGGGCGTAGACGTGGACTTGGCCGTGTTCGGAGGAGACGAGCTTGCCGCCGCCACCGCCGCCGATCTTCCCGCTCTTCTTCTTCTTCTTCTTCTTCCTCCTGTCCTCGCCGTCCCTCGGGCTGTCCCGCTCTCTCGAATCCCACGCTAGTTGTCGTCTCACTGCGTTTGGAATTTATAAGCTGTGAACGTTGTGATTATGCATCGCGAGAATAGTTCGAAGTAGGCTGACTGACTCCTTCTCCCCCCGTGTTCTGTCTCGACAGGCCAGCAGAGGACAGAGCGCCGATCTCATCCTCGTGGACGAAGTGGGCTTCGTTAATTCCAAGGTGTTACTGGCTGTGCTGCCAAACATTTCGTTCAGAGGGCGTAAGCAAGTGCACATCACCAGCCACGTCAACAACACCCCGTGGCTGAACAAAGTCGCGGACATCCGCGGCGACGACGGGGAGTCCGCTTACCACGTCGTGTCGCAGAGCTTCAAGTGCAGGTACCACGAGAGGGAGCTGGGACTGACGTGCTCCTGTCTCGGAGTCTACTGTCCGCAACACATATCGGTAGACAGCCGTCTGAGGGAGCTCATGAACATGATTGTACCGAAGGGTTTCGAGAGCGAAGTCACGGGCAGCGGCGGCGCCTCGTCCTCCGACACCAAGAGCGACAGCAGCACTCCCTTCGAACCCTCGGTCATCAACAAGTTCCTGTCGAACAACAGCGTCACCCTGGAACGCGTGAGCCGCGCGTCCGTGGTCCGAGCCTACGTGTGTCTGGACCCGACGTTCGGAGGAGGCTCCAAGTCGTGCGCCGGGGTGTGCTGCGCCGTGGAGTTGGCGGGCGGCGATCTAGTGGTGAGTCGGCGCGTCGTCCTCGTCAGCCGAGTCTAGGCCGGTCACCAGGAGGTCGCTAAACAGGTATCCGTAATCTAAAGGTCGGCGTCTTTTGCAGCGAGGCGAGGCTTCGCGCCCCGCGACGGGGGCGCTCAGGTCCAACAGGGTGCGAATGTAGTCGCACACGCGAGCCTCGTCCTGGATCGACAACGCGGTCTCCGCGTCGGGCACGAAGCACGATAACAGGTCCAGAGCCTGGGGCCAGACGCCGAGCCAGGGCGCCGAGAGAGTTTTGCCGTCCATCCCGTAACGGCCAGAGAGATTATGACGTGGAGAGAGCGAACGGACGACTGAAAGGGGCATATCCGATCCGCGAGACCGCGAGTCACGGGCAGCGGCGGCGCCTCGTCCTCCGACACCAAGAGCGACAGCAGCACTCCCTTCGAACCCTCGGTCATCAACAAGTTCCTGTCGAACAACAGCGTCACCCTGGAACGCGTGAGCCGCGCGCCGCCGCCGCCGCAGACGTGGTAGTATAACCAGGTGTGAACGTAGGCGGCCAGGAAGACGCCTCCGGCGGCGAGTTTCCGGGAGACGGACGCGGCCGGCGTCGGGCTTCGCGTCTCCGAGCTCTGCGCAGTCAGAAAGCACCCTCGGAGCAAGGCGGCGCACACCGTCAGAGACCACAGGGCTCCGAGCAAACCCCACGCGAACGGGTTCCACAATCTGACCGCGTGCAGGAGGAGGGTCGCTAGGACCAGCACGCTCGAAACAGCCGCGACCGCCTTGAAAACGACGTCCTTGACGCGTCGTCCTTGCACGCGGGTGCGATTGAGCCAGCACACGACGGGAGGAAGGTACAGGGGGTGAACGTTTGCGGTCGTCACGGTCCGGTTCAGAGACGCGCACAAGATCAGGTCCAGATCGGGTACAGACTTTCTGGGTAACATGTTTCCCCTCACCCCCTCCCTCCCTCCCTCCCTCTCTCCTCTCGAAGGTAGCGGTATCGACGATATCGCGGTCGGTTACGTTTAACGCGTTTGTCCCACACAAGCGCGAGCGCCCCTCTCCTCCTCCTCCTCCTCCTCCTCCTCTCCTCCAACCGCTTCAGGCACGGCTTAGCAATCTAGCCGAGTCTCCCGTGTTGCCGGCCAGACCGCTACTCCCAAACATCGACACTGTCTCCTGTCCGATGACGGTCATCCTGTCAAACAACCCGCGGTTGTAATAGCGCCATTCGCAAAACCCGTTGCACTTGAAGCTGTTCCCGTTCTTGGTGCCTATGTGCAAGTAGTAGCAGTCCCGAGCGTTTCGCAGGTGATCGTACAGTTCCTCTTCGTCGGCTACCCAGATGAGCCCTAGCGTGGCGCCGGCTTCATCTCCCAGAACGGTGACGTCGTTTCCCCTACCGGGTACGGATTTCGCTACCAGGTACAGTTTCGCGGTGCGCGCGTCATCCTCGCCCGGAACCGTGGTGCCTTCCACGTCGCCCATGCGGTGGATCGCGCCGGACGTCGACGCGACGGCTCCGACCAGCTGCACGACCTGCTTGACCAGGGACGGCTTCGACACGATAGTGTGTAGCACGAACCACAAGTGGTCGCTGAGGATGGGCACGTTCTTCAGAGCGATCTCTGTCACGTTGGAGACCACCGTCAGGCGACGCTGACGCCGAGTCCGGCGGGAGCCGGTGCCGTCGCACCTGATCATATCGTGAAAGTGCTGGAGCGATTTGTTCCACTCGGAAACGAACACGTGGATGGGGATCGCGGGTATGAGCAGCTCCTCCGACGCGCTGGCGTAGCTGTTTATGCACCTCTGGGCTATCAGAGAGCTCCCCTTAGCGATGTACGTGTTGTACAAGTCCACGACGGACGAATATTCCTCCCACCGATGGATAACCGGCACGAGTCCGACGCACACATCCCCGACGCGAGGACCGCGTTTGGCGATCGAGGCGATCAGCTGAGAGGGGACGTGCTTGAAATCGAGACTACCAAGGGCTAGGTTGTTCCATTGGCCTCTGCGCCCATTGAACCCCGAGGACAGCACGTCTTCTTCGTCGCCGTCGTGCTCCAGGAGCGCGCCGCGGACGCCCTCGTCCCGAGAGGCCGCAGCGGGTCTCACGGGCCGTCGGTTGAGCGCGTAGCAGCGAAGGCGAAGCCTTAGGGGTGTACGATCGTAGCATGTGCTCGAGCATCTGCTCTTGCTGTCTTTTGGAGGTCGCCTGTCTCTCCGACTCCTCTTTGTTGAACTCCATGGCGATAGCCCTCCTTTGCGCCTCGGTCAGGGTCCCGTACGGAAACGGGTCGCCGCCGGGATGCCATACACCGCTGGGATTGTAGAGAGCATCTCTTGCCCGGGCCGCTGCCGCTGCTGCTGCTGCTGCAGCAGGGTTTGAGGTTGAGTGAAATGTTGCAGCATTGGAGCTAACTGTACGAAACTGTCTAGAGTTGCTTGAGATGGCTGCTGCTGCTGCTGCTGCTGCTGCTGCTGCTGTTGCTGCAGCATCAGCTTGATCAAAGTATCCGCTTGGGTCTGATTCATGGGCGCTGTCGCCTCTTCCATCCGTTCCGGCTCAGGAGCTCGAGCGTCCCCTCCCATAGGGTCCGCCGCTTCGACGTTAGTATCTTCCCGAGTGGGTTTAATGCCCGCGCAGAGTTTAGTTTCCACCCCGGTGCGTCGAGTGAAATCCTCGGCTCCTCGCGCCGTAAACAGCGAGTCGGGATCGTGGGGACGTTTCAGTCTCTGAGTCAGTACGCCGTTCTGAACCTTCATCGCCTCTAAGACGTCCTTGAGCGCTTGCATCTCCGCGGCCTGCTTTAGCACGGCTTCCCTCAGGGACTCTCGCGGTCGGAGGGGTCGCCGTCCAGACCGAGGCCGGCGTCGAGGAGCGGGTCCTTGAGAGCGGAAAAGCCCATCCTGGTCATCGTCCGGGCCAGATCCCTACCGGTCACCAGGGTGCAAAAGCAGCCCGGTCTCATGGGCACGGGGACTAAACTGCACTCCTCGGTCAAGGGGCCGCTCTCGTTATCTCCCACCGTGCCTAAGCTGAAACCCATGCTCACGTCCGGTTTCACTACTCCGTCGGTGTATTCGTTGTCGTCGCACGCGACGCAGCAGTACAGGAAGGTTTTGTCGACAGACCTGCTGTGGACGTGCCAGTAACACTTGACTCGGCCTATGTCCCTTTCGACTTTGTGTAGGAACACGGCCTTGCCGGGTTGGGGGTGACAAGCTCCGGAGTACGACACGTCGTTCCCCACGACGAAGTCTCTCCGGGAGTCCGGGTACACTTCGCCCCGCGCCACGCCGAACACGCTACACATCCCCACGAGGAACCTGTCGCTCCCGCACGAAACGACTCCGGCCAGCGCCTCCGTGTAATCGCCCTCTTCGGTACCGTAGCACTCTTTGCAGTAGATCGGCACGAACAGAGACCGATCCGAACGCAGAGGAGCGTCCCCTTCGGGGTAGTCGCGCTTATCGACGTAGCAGACTAAAGTCATGGTGTCCGTGTTTACCACGGCCCTCCTGTTGTCCTCTTTCGACGTTTTCACCTACACGCACTGGTCTTTGGTGCAGAACACGGGACCCACCCTGTCGCTGTGGCCGCCGTCGGGGCTCGCCGAGTCGGAGGACATCGCGAGCCTACGCTTTCCGCTTTCGGTTTCCCTGCTGTGCGGAAAACCTGATCTCGTCTAATCTTTCTTTCTTTATTGTTTGTCTTTTTGTTTTGTTTTGTTTTGCTTTGCTTTATTTTTCCTCCGGGAAAGCTTTGCTCTCGGCGGCGGCCGACGATGAGTGAACGCGCCCCCCCTTCCGTTTCTCGTCCCCCTCCTCGTCCGGGGTCGTTCTCTCTCTCTCAGCGTTCATCGTCGCAAAGACGGGAAGTCCGAAAGAAGACCCGCGAACGCCGGGTCCGCCGTCGACTGTCGCCGCGGACGGGTTCCGTCGCGGGGAAACAACGAACGAGTAGAAGAAGAAGAAGAAGAAGAAGAAGACGACGTAGACGAGGAAGAAAATCGAGAAGAGTCGGGAGCGGTCACGGGCGTTAGTAATCGCGCTGTCAGTAACCGCGTCGCGCCCGGCCGTGGAGCCGCGCACCCCTTAGGAGACGGTCGACGAAGAAGCTCTGGCTCGCGACCTTCGTTGAAGCGGGGCTACTCGTCGGCCATGGCATCCGACGCTATCTTCGACATGTTCCCCGAGGCCGGAGAGCAACGGGTCGTGCAAGAGCCCGACAACATCTGCGAAGACGATCGCTTCATACGAAAACAGTACCCTATGCTGTACATGAACCTCAAGGCTGGCGAACATCCATCGATAGCGGAGGTGCGGTGCGCGAACGAGGGCGCGAGCTGTCCCCTGTGCCGATTAGACGCGAATACTTTGGAAGCTATCAAAGTGCTTAAGCCCCACGAGGTGGGGAGCTACCTCGCGCGCTACGAACGCCGCGACTTCACGCGGGAGCAGATCAACGTTCACTTGGCTCACACCGCGGGGGACAGAGACGTCATCGGGGTGATACAGAACATGTCCGTGGACCTGATCAGCAAGTCGTACTCGCTGGCAAACACGGCTTCTCTTCGCGTCATGAACCGCGTTACGACACACATGGGAAGACCGCTTTTGGTCCCGGACATGGACGCTGCTAAGGTCCACAACGACGCCGTCAAAGAGTTCATGGGTCTCGCGTCTACGTGTCAGGCTTTGATGAAATCGAATCACGTCGGTGATACCAAAGGCTCCCCCGCCGCGACGAGTCCTCTGTTGTAAATCCGTCGCCTACATAAAAGTACTATAGAACCTTGAGCTCCTCCGGTGAACCCGATGGATTGCTATGTTCTTTTTGTTTTTTATTTATTTTTTTATTTTATCGTTTTCTTTTGCGCGCGGGTGTGCGTGCGTGCGTGTGCGTCCCGTCCCCCTCCCCCCCACCACCCTCCTCTGACCCTCTCCCTCTGTTCCGCGTAAGAGTCCTACTTCGCCTGCCCCCGCCGCGGTACACGTATGAAGCGCCTAATAGCTCTCTCGCTGTTGTGGCTACCGCACCTCATGGGTTCCCCCGTCCGCAAGGACGGCGACGAACCTTACGGTTACGCTCCCTACGTTTGGATCGCGGTCCGCTCGTGCAACGGCCACACGGGCTGGTGCCAGGGTCAGAGCCGCAGTGGCTTCGCTTTGACCGTGGACAACCTTTACAACCGCACGAGCGACACGTGCACCCACTACTGCCCCGGCGCGATCCTCGCTCACTGGAAACCCTCCAGCGGCTCGACGAATCGCTCGTCCGAGTCGATGCTAGGAGCCTACGTCAAAAAGTTGGACAGGTTGTCCTGTCTCGAGGTCCCGGGGCGTTTCAAGTGTTCGGACCGCATCGTCGCAAACACGCCTTTGAACAAGATATCTATTCTGCTCCACGCCAGCCCTACCAACAGAGACTATTACTTCGGCGACGACCCCGGGGCCGACTGCGGACCGGATCCCCAGTGCGCGGCTTTCAAACTTCTGAGAAGGACGTTGCACGCGCCGGCCGAAAGCAGAACGTGGCCCGAGACGGACAGCATGCTGACCCTCCGAAACTCTCCTTACGCCTGCGTGCTCTCCTACGTGGGCCTCGGGGACGCGATGACGAGGAACACGGAGGCGGCTTTGCGAGACACCAACAGGAAGTTCTCGGTCTTGACCAGCTATCAGATGTGGTACTCTCAGATGCAGAGCGTAACCCATCAGATGATGCAGGCCGCCATGTACACCAAATTCATGGCTAGAGGGGTGGAAAACTGCCTGAGACAGATAGCGTCGAAACGTTCGGGGAGCTGCCCCAGCGGTCTGGCGGTCATGCAGGAGCACCCCGGCCTGGCGGAGTTCCCGACCATCGGCACCGTCCTGTACAAAGACAGGAAGATTTTCATAGTGCACTCCGTCCCCGGGAACGTCGAGAAGACCGTGGTCAGGGGGGTCATACCCATGCCCAAGATGAGCACGGACAGAGTCCCTTGCTGGCCCGACTACAAGGTGTGGTTGATAGACGGCAGGTATTACCAACCGTCCGACTGTTTCGGCAAGTACTGTCACAAGCCCGAGCCTCACGAGAGGTACGTGCGATGCCTCAAGGATCCCGACGAGTGCAAGACGGTGTGTTCCCCTTGTCACCGAGGGATTTGCTACAAGGATAGGAAATTCACTTGGATGGAGGGTTCGGCCGCGGTGGACATCGAGTCTCCTCCGCTCAAGCCCTTCTCCAGACCGCACATATCGGACGGACCCGTGTCTTTCTCGGACCTGCTGAAAGACGGCCTCCGGGAGATACCCGAAATGGAGCTGTTGCGGGCCGTGAACACCAGCGTGAAACTCGTTCACGTGCAAGAGGACTTGGACAACATCACGAGAAGCCTCGAAAAGTTCGACAAGCGATACGACGAGATGACAGCTAGCAGAGTCACGTTCGGCGGGTGGCTTTCGGGGTTCGCTAGCGACGCGGCCCTGTGGACCTCCGTAGCTATACTCACGGGATGGTGCACCGCGCTCTCTGCGGGCATCGGGTACATGTTTTTCTGCGGAGGCGGTGGTGGAGGAGGGGGGGGCGTACACACCACTCGTACAAAGAGGGGATATAAACTGTTGTAGGAAACCTTTGCCTTTGTCTTTGTACATTACACCTTTTGCGTGCTTGTGAGCTTGAATAAAGTGTTACTTTTCACTGTGTGTGTGTGTGTGCGTGTGTGTGTGCGTGCGATATGAAACGGGAACCACGGTTAGAAGTAGAAACCTGAGAAACGATCGCCGAACCTAAACAAAAAACCCTGTCGTAGGAATCCTTTGCCGCCTTTGTACATCACTACACCTTTTGTGTGCTTGTAAACGTGAGTGAATAAAGTGTTACTTGTCACTGTGTCAAAGAGTGTCTTCGTGCTTTCTTTTCGCGCTCCTGCGCGTGTCATACGAAAACGGGAACCCCGGTTAGAAGTAGAAACCCGAAAAACGATTGTCAAACACAAGTTTAGTCATGCAACAAATGCGTTTATTTCGATATACACGTAGCGGTGGTTTACGGGTTACAGTCTGGATAGAGACGGTTCCGCTGTCGTCTTCGGGTTCCGGAGAGATGTCATCGCTCGGGCTCCGCGGAACTCCGTCACGGTCACGGTGTCCGGCGCGACGGAGGAGCGAGATGGAAAACAGCAGAGTTCGCCGCCGACTTCTGAGGAAGCGACGGTTGTGGTGGTGGTGGTGGTGGAGGGGGTACACACCACTCGTACAAAGAGGGGATGTAAACTGTTGTAGGAAACCTTTGCCTTTGTCTTTGTACATTACACCTTTTGCGTGCTTGTGAGCTTGAATAAAGTGTTACGTTTCACTGTGTGTGTGTGTGTGTGTGCGTGGTGTGTGCGTGCGTGCGTGCGTGCGTGCGTGCGTGCGATATGAAACGGGAACCACGGTTAGAAGTAGAAACCTGAGAAACGATCGCCGAACCTAAACAAAAAAGAAAAACCTGTCGTAGGAATCCTTTGCCGCCTTTGTACATCACTACACCTTTTGTGTGCTTGTAAACTTGAGTGAATAAAGTGTTACTTGTCAGTGTGTCAAAGAGTGTCTTCGTGCTTTCTTTTCGCGCTCCTGCGTGTGTCATACGAAAACGGGAACCCCTGTTAGAAGTAGAAACGCGAAGGTCCGCTCCGAACGTACCGAGCGAATGATACAATGACGGATGTGCAAAGAACACCCTTTTGCGGTAGCTTCTCCGGGAGGTGTGTGTGGGGGGTGGGGGGGAGGGTTTCGCAGAAAACAGGATATCGTTCGATTTTTAATGTTTGCTTTTTTTCAGGCGACAAAGACCGCGAAGCGTCTCGTGAGAGCAACAGAGCGAGAGCGATTCGAGCTTAGAGCGGAGACGCTCGCG
Organism: Pempheris klunzingeri; assembly: GCF_042242105.1. Classification (NCBI taxonomy): domain Eukaryota; kingdom Metazoa; phylum Chordata; class Actinopteri; order Acropomatiformes; family Pempheridae; genus Pempheris; species Pempheris klunzingeri. The sequence continues at coordinate 29,412,400 of NC_092016.1, forward strand.
GGTCAAGAGGAATAGTTCATCTCCACCCTCTTGCGGTAAGACACAAGCCTGTCGTCGTAGAATCGTACGGTTCCGATCTCCTCCGCGAAGCTACAGTTTGTCATTTGCAGATTCTCCCTCGTCACCACTCCGGTGAGCGCGACGTACACCGAGGGCTTTATCGGTGACATGTTGAAATTCCTGGGTGGGTGGTAGAGCACTTTCCCCGTCACGGTGCAGCCTTGGCAATTGTACGTGTTCATGGCCAACAGACAGGTCAGCGGGTGCGTCGTCACTGTCCAGCCCATGTAGTGCCAACTGGAAGGAGCGCTGCTGATGTGAGCCGGGGGGGCTTCGATACCTTCCAGCACAGAGCGCAAGACTCTACTCTTGACGGAATGGGACCCTCCTTGGTGAGACTCGCCCAGAGCCGCGGGCCAACCCGCCGTGAGAGGCACGCGCACAAGGCAGTTCGCGTTCCGCACCCTACGAGCTCTCTCGCGCACGGGAGCGAACCTCTCGTGGGCCCTACATACGATTTCTCTGAACAGCGCCATGTACGAGCTGTACATGTGCTTGCTCGTGCACAGGGCCGCGGTCGTCACCCCTCCCTTGCCCGTGCTGTTGAGCACGTTCTGGAGCCCCGCCAGCACTTCGATCAGCGGAGTGTGCGCCCCGTACTCGAAAAAAAAGCCACGCGAACTCCTCGGTGTCCACCCTGTCCGTAGCTTTGTACCCGTTGCCGCGCGCGTAGGCTCTGCCGAAAGCGAAGCACTTGGCGTACCACTCGGGCTCGAGCTGAGACAGCATGATGTTTACGTTCTCTAACAGAAGGCTGAACGCCTGTGCCTGCTTATCGCCCACCCTCATCTCAAACAGCTTCTGCAACACCGCGACCGGAGTGACGGATTGACCGGGTTTGAACATACGGTCCTCCGGGAGGGACACTGCGAGGTAATGTCTCCCCACCCAGTCCAGGTGAGGGTGCGAGTCTCGGGTGTCGCGTGCCGCCGCCGCCGGTCGTTTCCTCGAGTTCCGCCGAGTCCCTGGCGATCCGTCGGCTCTCCGAGAGCTTCACCCTAAGGGCTTCTCGCTCTTCGCAGGCTTCCCGCAGGGCCTCTCTCGTATCCTCCAGGCCCCCTTTACACAACTCGAGTTCACGCAGCGCGTGCCCCAGCGAATCGCCCGAGGGCACCGCCGCCGCCGCCGCGCCTCGCCCTCCGTCCGCCGTCCGGTCCCCTTCCCGTTTCGCGCGAACTGCGCTCGAGCCTGCGGCCGCCGTCGCCGCTCGCTCGCGGAGAGTCTCGGTCACCTGTTTGCGCTCCAAATCCAGCGCCCTGTTGAGGTCCAGGATTTCGCGTTTCAAGTTCTCTATCATCTTTACGTGGGAACAGTCGTTGCACTGACCGGGCGACCCGTCCCGGGTCCTTTTTCTGCACAGAGACGAGTGCGCGGCAGGCATGTCTTTCCACGGGTCTTGGCCGTTTCGGGGGTGCGAAATCCGTAAACATCGCGGTTTAACCGCGGAGATACATCGTGACAGAGCGACCGCCCTGGTATGTCAAGTCTAAGAGCGCAAACGCTTTCTTCTGCGAGAGCACGCGAGGGTTGTTCGACAGCGTGGCCGCGCTGATGATACGCAAGCAAGAAGAACTGTCCGAGGGACAGAGCGGATACGCGCCCAAAACCGCGTACAAGATCATCAGGACCAAGGTGATCGAGGACGCCGCCGCGATAGAACAAAAGCCTTCGCTTTCTCTGCTGCTCGCGCTGATGGACCTGGTGGACGTGGAAGGAGGGAATGAGTTCGAGTCCGTAGCGAGCGTAGACAGAGCCGGCGTCAAACACGTGCTGCTGGCGTACCGCAACTACACGAGCTTCCACGTACCGAAAAAAGAGCTGACGTGCACCACCGGCGCGTCCGAGCGGTTCAAGGACCGCCAGGCCGGTACCCTGTTGTCTGGACATCACGGTCGAGATCGGGCAGTGTCTCGCGGAGTTAAATCTGAGAGCTTCTGGCTTTGCAGTTGAGAGCCTGAGTCATGTTCGCCTATTCGTATCGGCCTCGGACGATACTCTTCCCGTGCCCCGCTAAGCCCGGAGAGCCGGAGCCGCGACCCCCCGAGCCTCAACCCGTCCGCCAGCCCGAGGACAGGATTCTGGGAACCGTGCCGGACGACGCGGTCACGCTGGATTACTTGTTCGGAGTGGCGTCGTCGCGGGGTCGAGAGTGCTACTTTGTGCAATACAGGCCTACCGAAAAACACAAGAAGTGCGCGGGTCTAAAGGTGGACCCCGTCCAGCAGATCAACATGTTCGCGCAGACTCTGCGAGACGAGTCCGTGCAGGTCGACGCTTGTCTGCAAACGCAGGTGCCTTCTTTGAAAAAGGTTCTGCGGATGAGGGTGTCCCTCGCGGAGCTAACGGAGCTCAGCCTCGAACCTCTGTGGTTGATCAAGGGCAGGGTCCAACTGGATCGCTCGAAGCGACGGTGGGCCACGATCACGATAGACGACCGCTCGCTCGAGCCCTGCTTCCTGGACCCTCGGTCTCAGCTGCTACGCTCCCGTACCGATCGAAACCCCAACGAGGAATTCCTCGGTTTGGCCGAGGAAGGCGTAACGGTAACGGATCGCGACCGGGGGACGAGGAGAGAGAGCGACGACGAGCGAGACGAACCTCCCGAGGAGCGCTTCGAGATCCCATTCGGAGGAGGCACGCTAAAGCGCAAGGTGTGCGACGTCGAGGAGGAGGAGGAGGATGACCCGTCCAGGTGAGCCAAAGACGAGCGGTCCACGCCCGTGCTCGTGTACACGTGTCTCTTCGAGGCCGCCGTCAACCCCTGTATGATTTTACGGAAGAGAGTGGCCCAGCTCTCGACCGTCGGGTGAGCTCTCTTGGCCAATGAGGATACGTTCGAACCCCGCGCCCAGCAGCTACTATCCCACACGGAGATGTGCCTGTAGAGGACCCCGCCCACCGCGGCCGTGACGAGATCCGTCTCGGTGTCGTAGAAGGCCAGGCAGGAGCAAGCCCTGCACTCGGGTACGACCGGACATCGGCCGTGCTCGAAAGTCTTCATCACGTCCCACAGGGTCACGAGTGCCATTTTCAATTCGGTTTCCTTGATCGGGTCTCGCTTGGGCATCGTGTCCCGTTCCACCCAGACTCGAACGATCTTGCACATCACGGAGACCAGCGTCTCTGGGACCGAATTGGTCATGAGCAGTCCGAGCGTGGCCGCGAGCTGTTCGAGCGGCACGTCCAGCACAGAATGTAAAGCCCGCTCGCGAGCCTCTCGCTCCTGCACGGCTTCCGAAGCGGCCTCGGGCGTGCTGACGCCATCCTGCGCATACCTCAAACGAGGCTTCTCGACGTGCTGCTGCCACTGCTGCCGCTGCTGCCGGCGTCGTCGTCATCGTCGTCGTCGCCGTCGCCGCACCCCTGCGCGTTGTACGCGTCCCTGTGCACGGCCGGGTTGCACGAGGTGAGATTAGTCACGGTAGCTTTCCCGAATAAGCCCAGGCCGAGAGCCCTGACCTTCTTCCAAGGTAAAAAGACGCACGGTACGAAGCCCGCCAACACGGACCAGCGGATCATGTTTCTCAGAGTGGTCTTGATGTGTTCACACACGTGGTCGGAGGAGTAGTAGTTGATGAGGTACCGCACCAAGCAACTCGCGCTCTCGCTGTTAATCCCCAAGACGTTGTAAAGCAGCAGCTCCACGGAGAGAGCCGGGCTGAACGTGTTGACAATCTCCTCTATCGCTATGGCCAGCTGCGGATCCTCACTCACGTAAACCCAGGAGTCCACGTCCCGATGGATCGGAATCAGACCATAACGCTCGTAGTAGTCGACGCGGTGGTTGGACCGATCCCGTCGATGGGACTCTTTCTTTCCAAATATCTCTAATCCGCAGGGGCTCCCTCTGTCTTCCAAAGCGACCTCGGCCAGCTCTCTCTCCCAACGGTCCAGCTGCTCTCTGGTCTCGCTCGTTGCAGCTCTCATCGTCGCAGCTCTCCGCGCCGTCCGATCGGCGAGCCAACAGCAGAGACGAATCCTCTGGCCCACGCCCGCACACACACGCGCACGCACGCACGCACGCACATGAAAATCACCCCTCGCCCTGCAGTCCGTCCGCGGGCCCGTGGGCTCGGGATCGCATCACGATCGCATCATGAGCGTGGTGACCATGGACCCGAGCAGCTACACGCTGAAGCCATTGGAGGCGGTCACGCGGCTAGTGAAAGCTCCCAGATTCCTGGCCGATCCGAGCGGCGCGTTCGCGGAGTACATCGTCGACAGAGTGATCAGACCGTCGGCCGCCAACAGTTCCATCTCCGCCGACGCCACCGTCGTCGTGTCGCAGGCTCACATGGGAGTCACCCTGTTCAGACAACAGAAGAACACGAGCCGCCTGCTCGCCGGCTTCGTGTACAAGATGCTGGTGCCGGACGAGGCCGTGCCCACGGGCACGAGATTCCGCAGGTGCTACAGGATCACGGATCAGCGCGAGGCGCAGCGGGGCACCTACGACACGGTCACCAACGGGGTGCAGACCAGAGAGTACAGCCAAGTCTTCCAGCACACGTCTAAGGTGGTCACGATGCAATTCGGAAGCCTCCTGAACGCCACGGTGCCGGCCGTGGCCACGGATCGGATCAGACGAGAGCTGGACAGGGTCAGCACGTCGTGGGAGCTCACCAGGACCATCGAGGTGCTCCGGTATTGCACGGCTCAGCCCACCCTGACGGACATGGTCGCGCAACGGACCAGGACCCACGGTCCGGCGGAGAAACTGGACGCCATATTGGTGATGACGGAGCTCCTGTGCGGCACGGTCAACCTACAGCCCGACTCCTTCCTCTGCGTGCTGGAAAACGCTCGCAGGATGCTGGGGAGCGACGAGCCCGAGGTCGTCGTGATGGGCGACACTCTGTTTCGCATCATCTCACAGAGGAGCTCCAACAGCACCGTGTGTTCGCAGATCGACACCGAGGACGCGAAGATCACCCCCGAGTTTTCGGTGTACACCATGGCCAACGAGAACAGTCGAGTCGGCGGCGGAGGCTACGAGTTCACCATGCAACAGCTCACGCAGCACGCTCTGGGCGACAGGGACCTGCCCTTCACCAACGAGTCGTGCTTCCAGGACAGCTCCATCGACATGAAGGTGAAGACTCGGAGGACATGAACTACAAGCAGCTCGCCCAGCGATCGCCCTCCACCTCGTACATCCACCAGTACGACGGAGCGGTGGCGTGCGTCACTCTCCGCGACCTGCACCCCGTGGGTAACCCGAAAGAGCTGTTCGCCTCCGACCGTCGAACGACGCTGCAAAATCACGTGGACGTCTTGATGAGGGGCAATCCCGACGCCGTTCCCGTAGAGAAGCTGGCCTGTCTCGCGCTCACCAGAGACTGGTACGGTAAGATAAAGAACCCCGCGTCCGTGCTGGAGTTCGACGCCCGCAACATGGTAGTGCCTCGTAGCGGTCGGTGCCGGCGTTCCAATACCCGTGTCTCTTAGGTCCGTTTTGAGCCGGTCCGTCCGACGCCTTGGGGTGCCTCGGGTAAACGGGAACGTCGTGCGGGTTTCACACCGCCTCCTCTGCTCCATCTTGATCAGGGGTATGGGTACGCGATCTCCGGGCGTTAAACACTCTGTCAGGTCCACGCGATTGTGCTCCGTACCATCACGCCAGTAGTGAGCCATCTCCTGTATTCCATGTAGTATCGTCAATAAACTATTACGATCCTGAACTTGTTGTTGCTGGTGGTTTTTTTTTTAGAAAAAAGAAAAAGAAAAAAAAAACAAACGTAAAGGACAGAAAAGAAAACTAAAAAAAATAAAATAATAGTAATAATTATAAAAATCCTAATCCTACAGTTGGGTCTCTGGAGTCCAGCCTGGCGCGACTCGTCCGACCTCGCCCGAAACATCCAGCCGAGCTCGAGTCTGTCAAACACTCGCGACCTGATCAGATCCCTGTAATCCGCGACCTTCTCCTCGGAGCACGCCGTCGAATCGCCCGCGTCGTCCCGCGCCGCCTCCCCGCGCGGATCGTCGCGGCACCCGCACCACAGGGTGCGAGTTTCGCGTCGGGGCCAGCGGTCCGTGACATTTCGAACACGTCGAGCGCCGTTCCCTGCACCCGGAGGAGCACCCAGAGCACATCCAAACGCAACACAGCTTCTCTTTGAAGCCTTCGAAGCAAGCGCAGACCGAGCAAACGAAACCCCGTACGGTCGGACACTTCGTAAAGTGAGGCTTGGTCAGGTACCACTACGTCGTCGCCGTCCACGACTTTGCCGTTTCTGTAAGCGACCGCGGACACTCTCCTGTACAGGTTTGTCGTTTTTCAGGTCGAGCTCACGAGCGCGTCTCGGCGTCTCTTCTCGCAATCTCTCAGCAGGCCCTCCGGAACTTCGCCCGTGAAGGGAGGATCGTCGTCTCCCATGATGGAGGAGCCGGCGGTAGATCTGTGCTGCTCGCTGTACAAGGCTCTGACTCTGGACCCGGTGCCCGTGATAGGAAACGCGATATACGTGGCCGGAGCGGAAGGTTTGAGTTTGAGCGATCTGACGGAGGAGATCGTGAAGCCCTGCCCCGCTCGCTTCGCGCGACTGACCAAGCTGTGGCCCTCGGTTTCCTAGAGAAGCGACGTGAAACACCCGGTGTGTTCGAGAGACCCCAGATGGATAGGAGTCATGGTGTGTCTCGCGGAATGGGAAGGTCGGAAGCGGATCGGAACGGTCGATCTGTACGACTTCGTGTGCAGAGCCAGGTGTCTGGGAGTGGTGGATCCGCGGCTGCGGACGTTCGTGGACGCGTTCGAGGAGCCCAAGCGATCGTGCGCGACGCCCAGAGAACCGTGCAGCCGGCAGGTGAACGAATTCACCGTGTGGCTCTCCGTCCGAGGCGTCGAGAACGAAGACGCCATCGTCGCGAGACCCGATCAACCTCTGACGCTTTCCGAAGCCACCAGCGCCTACGCTGAACTGAGCAGGGATTTCATCACGTGCTCTCCCCAAGAGTCCCTGAACACCTTGGACGCGCTGCGGGACTTCTTTTCGCTCGTGCTCCGGTACCCCGTGGTGCCGCGGCTGGCCGTGGACACCAAGGAGTGTCCCGAGTGTTACTTCGAAGCGGAGATCACGGTCGACACGTGAAAAGACGTGAGGAGGAAGATTTCCTGCTACCACTTCACGCTCAGGCACGAGCGGTTCGCCGACGGCCGGGCGAGCGTCCTCGCGGACCCCGCTCTTCCGGACGAGCGCGATTTCCGCGCTGGCGACGGGAGCAACAGCGAAATGGTGAGAGCGGGGCCTTGCGGCGACGTGTTTCTGAGCGACACCGCCGAGGACCGCCGCGGCGCGTTGGCGGCGGCGGGCGAAAGCGCGAGACCAATCGAGTTCCTGGAGCAGTTGGATTCGCTCAAGAGACGGGACGAGATCACCAAGCAGAGGACGCTGGGTAAAGAAATACAACACCAACTCAAGTCGCATAGCCGCATGCTGGAGGAGCTGGAGGCGCCCAGGTACTTGAGCGCCTACCCCTTACGTTGCCTCTACCAGTATTACGGCCGCGAGAGGGCCCGGTTCCTCTCCGAACCGTACCCGGGCGCGCAGGGCGACAGGAGCAGGGCTCGGCCGAAGGCGGAAGAGTTGAGAATGAGCCTGAGGTCCACAGCCTCAACGGGCACCAACGACAAGCTGCTCTCGTACGTGTGCATGGCGATGATAGGCCCCGTACGCAGATACCAGCGCCGGTACAACGTCACGGCCGAGAGGGTCGTGTTATTCAAGCACCTGATAGCCTCGGGCCTTCCCATAGAAACGGCTTCGAGTCTCGTGAAGAACATAGCGGCGTCCAAGAGAGCGTCTATGATCGCGGTGCCGTTGGACAAGGGCGTTGAGCTGCAGTTGCAAAAAACGGCCCACCCTACCGCGTACAACAGAAAAATAGCTTCCCTCATATGGCTATTCTCGCACATCACCGCCTATTGTACGCTGCGACAGTTGAAGCACGACTACGTACGAATGGGAGACTCGCCGGAGGACGTGGCCAGCGATGGAATCTACGTCTTCGACCGAGATCACGTGGGCTTCAGGTTGTCTCGAGCAACCCGGGGGCTGTCGGACGCGAGAGCAGCGGCCGCAGCCACGGCAACAGCAGCAGGAGCAGCAGGAGCGGCAGCAGCAGCAGCAGCGGCAGCGGCAACGGGAACAGCACCCGCGTCCGCGTACATGCCCTTCGCACACATTTTGGAACTGCTTGCACTGCGGGATAGCGTTCGAGAGAGACTTTGTCGATAGAGTCGAGCGGACGACGACGACGGCGGCGCGGCACCGCGATCGAGAGGAAGGGCGGAAGCGGGAGCGAGAGGAGCGGGAGGGCGCCGCGCGACGGATAGAGTGACAGCGAGAGGAAAAGGACGGCGAGACGGTTGCGGCGGCAGCAGCAGCCGGAGAAGCGAGGAGAGCAGGAGGAGGAGGAGGAGGAGGAGGAGGAGGAGGAGGACGAGGTGGCGGCGGAGGATGAAGAGGAGGCAGAGGACGATAGCCCTACGCAGCGGCGGGAGCGAGAGGAGCGGGAGAGCGCCGCGCGACGGATAGAGCGACAGCGAGAGGAAAGGACGGCGAGACGGCGGCAGCAGCCGGAGAAGCGAGGAGAGGAGGAGGAGGAGGAGGAGGAGGAGGAGGAGGAGGACGACGACGACGACGGCGACGATGACGCGGCACCGCAACCGGGAGGAGCGCCGGCGGTGGGAGCGAGAGGAGCGGGAGAGGGCCGCGCGACGGATAGAGCGACAGCGAGAGGAAAGGAGGGCGAGAGGAGCGCCCAGGAACAGCGATCGGGAGCCGGAGCCGGAGGAAGAGGAAGAGGACGACAGGTCTACGCGACAGCGAGCGGAGAGGTGGCAGCCGTCGGAGCCGGAGGAAGAGGTCGACGGCTCTAAGCGACAGCGAGCGGAGAGGTGGCCGCTTTCGGAGCCGGAGGAAGAGGATGATGGCTCTAAGCGACAGCGAGCGGAGAGGTGGCCGCCGTCGGAGCCGGAGGAAGAGGACGACGGCTCTAAGCGACGGCGAGCGGCGAGGTGGCCGCCGTCGGAGCCGGAGGAAGAGGACGACGGCTCTAAGCGTCAGCGAGCGGAGAGGTGGCCGCCTTCGGAGCCGGAGGAAGAGGAAGAGGACGACGGCTCTAAAATCGCCACGACTCTGAGGAGGACGAAGGGGAAGAAGAACCGTCAGCGGCCGCGAGCGACCGCCGCTGCCGCCGCTGCCGCCGCCGCCCCCGCCGCCGCCCCCTCGTCCTCCCGGCCTCGGCCACCGACGCGAGATGCTTTGCGGGCAGAAGGGTCCTAGGGGAGACCTGGCCCGGGCGAACCGCGGTCGAAAGAGCGAGGGCGGGCGAACGCAAAACGACGCGACGAGGGGAAGGAGAAGGGGAAGGGGAAGGGGAAGGAGAAGGACACGAGGAGGTCGGCGCCGGCGACGCGTTTCGCCGCCAAAGGGGTCCTGCGAGAGATCCTGCGCGACGAGCCGCGGAATACGACGACGGAGGAAGAGAAACCGCCCCCGCTGCCGTCGCGGGAGAGACGTTCCCGTCCAAAAACGGCGTGTCCTCCTACAACGCCTTCGTGATATGGAGGGAACTCAACCCCGAGTGGATGCTCCGCAGGCGCAACAAGAGGAGGGTGTTTCTGCAGCGCCTGGGCGAGGCGCTCGTGGCCCCGCTCTTGGCGCGGAGGGCTCGCCTGCCGCGCTCCGAATCGGCCTCCGCGGTCGTGAAAAACGCTTGCCTGGCCGCCTCCACCGCCGCCGCCGCTTCTTCTTCTTCCCGCTGCGTCCCCCGAAGTCGGAAGCCCGGGCCTCCCGCTTCTTCTGCGGCCGCCCCCGTCAAATCCCCGTTACCCGCGAGCAAGAGGAAGAGGTGTCAGGTCTGCCCTCCCAAGAAGGACTGCAGCTCAGTCCGGGCTCCTCTCCCGCGTCGTCCGCCTCCCGCCTCGCCGCCGCCGCAGGACTTGGGACGCGGGACAGTTTGACCCGCGCCAGGACACTGGGTGTGTACGGAATACGGAGGGGGACGGAAGGGTTATATCTGAGCACTGAGAATTTGACCAAGTGTTTTTTGTCTCCAGAAAGTGTCTAGGAGCAAGTTTCAGGCCATTTGGAGTGGATTGGACCCTACTCTAACTTGTGTTGTCACAGGATTAGGTTGGCAAAGTGCCAACTGCTGATCCCTGGATGCCTGGTAAACATCACTTGATGGATTGGCCTCCGCTGGTGGACAAGTATTTTTCATCAATCTCAACTTGATCAAGGTAGGAGTATTCCAGGTAAGTTTTGGACTCTTTAGTCTGGCACCAATGGTCCTAGGGATCCTCCAGAATGGCTGTGCCCAATACAGCTTACTCCTGTTGGTAAGGCAGGAGTATGCTGTGCTGGACACAGCCATTCTGGAGGATCCCCTGGACCACAGAGGCACTCAAGCCCCCACGCCACGTCAAGGCAGAATCCACGTGGGGGTTTGTTTTTTTTTGGTCTTTTCTGTTTTTTTTTGGTCATTTTTTGTTTTTTTAGAAGAACTATATACTATATACTAAACTACTAATAAACTATTTACAAGGTTATGTGCGACAAACAGTGTAATGTGAGTGTATGCAGTGTCTGTGACTGTAAATAATTCAAGGTATTAATGACTTTGTGGACATGTCTGTGTGTGTGTGTGGCCGTGTGTTACTGTGTGAGTGTGTCTGTGTGTGACTGTGGGATTGTTTTTTCTTAATTCTTTTTACAAATAAAATTACAAATTCACAAAGTAATGTAAATTGACTATCCTTATTTATATTAAAGAAACACAATAATCAACTATACACAAAATCTAAGTTCCCGTTCTGTCCTGTCTTTCTGTAATTTAGTTTTACCACTCTTAGGATGTTTGGGATTTTTTAAGTCTCTTACGAAATGCTTCGTAGCTTCTGATGGGAATCTTCATGTCCCTGCACCTTTCGCTGTACTCTTTGTACACTGCCTTTGTTGTCATGCTCCTGTCTGTAGGGATTACTGAAATCTCCTGAGCTGTCCACTGTTTTGAGGAGTTTACAGGGAGGTACATGGCCTGTGACCTCTCCATTGGCCTCAGGTCATCCTGCAGCTCGACAACCTGCACATCTTCCTCAGGGACAGCAGGCTCCTCGTTTCCAGCCTGTCTTTTTGGTGGGACTGGAAGGTGAGGGAGAGTCGAGACCATCAGACGGTAAGGAATGTCCTCATGGAGCTTCCAGATAATGACATTGTATACCTTTGGCAGGGTGAATTTAGAGAGAATCTGCATTTTCTGCAGGTCAGCCTGTGAAAGTACCTGGCTCATCTCCTGCAACAGATCCTTCAGGTGGTTGTAATTGACAAAGTCACCATTCATCACCAAGCCGATACACGAGACGAATGTGACAACCCTCAAGTGAGTGTTTACATGTTTTTTGAGGTGAGGAGGAAGGCGAGCGAGGACCTTGTCCATCCAAACCATGCCATGGTCCCTGTACTTCTCCAAGTTCCTGGAGTAAGTGAGGGATCGCCTCTCAATCTCCACACAGACTTGCAGGGTCATGGCAGCAACGGTGGAAATCGGAAAGGGCTCAGTGTCACTTCGGTGGATTTGGACATAGTCCTTGAAGTTCCACCAAACCCTTTTTGTGCCCCTGAAGTCCCGGAATTTGAATGCTGGGAGGAAGTTTAGCTGTAGCTCGGTGAAGCCTTGTACCAGACAATCCTTCACATCTTTGCCGGAGTTCCTCACCAACACGCGAGCCCTGGCAAATGTGTTTGGCCCTGGGAAGCAGTCCTTGACTGAAAGGTCCTCACAAAGGGTGTCAAGAGGCCAGGCACCAATCAGCCTTCCAGGTGGCTGTGTGGATGTCAGAGCAGCCAGGGGTATTTCTGTGTTCCGTTGATACAGATCCCCTAGCAACACTCTGACGAGGGCAGCTCCGGTCACCGATGGTGCTGCATCGAGTGTCTGGCAAAGTGGAAAAAGACGCTCAATGCGCAACATCTGCAGGTTGGATTTAGTCCAGTGATGAAGCGGGGGTGGCGTTTCTTCAGCACTTGCACTCGAATGCGGTGCCAGGCCAAGAAATCCTCTCCGTTTGCTTACACTCTTGTCACTTACTGTATTAGTGCCTAAGGACACACTGAGTTGAAAATCCAGTGGTGACAGAGGACGCCCGTAGAGGATTTCTTCGAGTGCAAGCTCGCACTGAAAGGCCTTCCATGTGGCATCGTAGCGTGCCACCCCTCCACTGTTCTGACACAAATGGGTTAGGGTATCCACCAAAAAACCAAGCACTTCACGGACCATGGAAACCACACTCACAGTCATCTTCTCCTGGAATGGAACAAGGATTGCATGTTGCTGGAAGAGGCAGGTCAACCTCTCCACACTGAAGTGATGTGATGGTTCAAGGACACACGGAAGTTCACCCTCAAACCTCACAACCTGCTCAATCCGACATGCCAGCTGACCCACCATCCTCTCTTTTAGGTCCCTCATGTGAGTCAAATACGACCCTGCCCGCGAGAGAATGGAAGTGTGATAATTTGGGTGAGCCAGCCCACATGTCACGATAGCACCGCTCACAGGATGCTTGAATGGCATTGTAATGTGAGCATGTGGTGAGTCCACATACAGCTGAAGAAAGGTGAGCTTGCCTTGTTGCCCAAGAACAGCACGTAACTTGTCGCTTACGTCCATCTTATTGTTGTCCAGATTGCTTTGAAAATTTGTGGCCTCGTGGATCCCCAGTGTCGTGAAAAGTGCGCCCCTGAAACCCACAAGGTCTTGCAAACCATACCTGGAGAAAAGGATATGGGTTTCAGGGTCCTTGGGTGCTATGTTGCAAGCAAAGTGGACAGACATAGATCTCACTTCAGATGGGTCCAGGATGTCAGTGACATCCAGTGCTTCTACATCTTTCTGGCCAAACTGATTCAGTAGAAGCACCACCTTCATGAATGGACAGTTGTTGGACTTCTCCACCGCTTGATCAAGGAGAGACAAAATGAAAGTGGCATCCTTTTTCAATATGTGGAACCTTGAAGTATCGGCAGTGCATTGTTTGCGTATGGTGGGACGGGATTTGTCTGCATCGGAGATGCTGCGGAGCAACTGTTTGAAGCTTTGGGTCACGTCATTCAGGAGCTCTGTTGCCATCACGGTGTACAGGTCCTGTCTGAGAAGCCTAGTGTCCGGTTTTGTTTTACTTTCTGGGACCACAGTCATCAGAAGATGGTAGCCACCATCTACATAACTGACTGTGTGACCCACAGCGTGTCTCAGGGCAATGATGCCATTTTTGCTGTATGTCGTAAGATCCACGTGCTTTTTAAGAAAGTTATAGTGTGGCTTCATCAATCCGGTGGTAAATCTTGGCAGAAGTAGGTAGTGTAGACCACCTTGAAGTCCTTGCACCTTTTCAAATTCCACAACAAGCCCGTCAGTATCAAAAGAAAAATTCAATAAGGATGCAGGGTTGGACACTGTTGTGGAATGTATCCCAATATTTACATCAGCATGCAAAAAGGCTTCAACATCAGGGAAGTCTTTGTAGGCATGCAAAATATTTATGCTGTTGATTTTCCCAATATCAAGCAAGTCATTATTAACAGCCATTGTTAATAATGTTGTATTGTTGAAAAAAGTGTGTGAGTAGGTTGAAGTAGTTTCAAGTGTTTTATGTTCTTCAGGCACTGGCACATAAAAAAATTCCTTCAAATTTCCTGTGAGCTGTTGCCACCTCAGAATCACCATCCAAATGAGTCTCCCCCTGAGCTGCTGCTCCTTTTATACCCTGCTCTACTTGGCTTTTTATTTAACTTGTTTTTTTAGAAACACTCTTTTTAGGTTTCACTTTCCATTATGTTAACCCTGTAAATGCCAAATGAAATTAACTACTATGTAATTTTAACTTGTTTTAGCTTATTTATTGATAGTAGGTTTAGTCTTTTAATCAAATTAAATTACATTAAATAAATTAACTAAAAATTAATAAATTATTAGGGTTAGGTTAGGAGATAATGTAATGCACAGGCCTCCAGAATGGCTGTGCCCAGTACAGCTTACTCCTGTTGGTAAGGCAGGGGTATGCTGTGCTGGGCACAGCCATTCTGGAGGATCCCCTGGACCACAGAGGCACACAAGCCCCCACGCCACGTCAAGGCAGAGTCCATGTGGGGGGTTGACTCTGACGTGGCAAAGAACCGAGGTGTATGTATCCTGTCTCCGTGGTAAGTTGATCGGTAGACAGCTCTGCTGAAAATGCTAAATCGATTGTTTATAGTGGCAAAACTTATAGCTTTTGCAGGTGATATGTTTGTTAAAACATATATGCCAAATGCTTTTGTGAAAATATCGGCTTGTTTATAGTAATAACTTACAAGTACGCTACGTTGGCGGCAACTTTGCTAGCACCAGTGTAACTTTACAAGTAATCTCTGTCAATGCTAATCAACAGTTAACCACATGACTTCTTTTCTGTTTTAGTATTTTCTGGAGCTTGTTACCACGAGGGTGGCTGTGAGAGACCTAACATCAATGTATTTTACCAGGTAAAAGGTTTAATATTGTGTTAATATGCAACATTACGTTAGCACTCTGCTGTACTCAGTCAGGTCACTCAGTCACACAGTCACACAGTCTGGTCAGTCACTCAGTCAGGTCACTCAGTCACACAGTCAGGTCAGTCACTCAGTCAGGTCACTCAGTCACACAGTTAACTCAGTCACACAGTCAGGTCAGTCACTCAGTCACGTCACTCAGTCACACAGTCAGGTCAGTCGCTCAGTGAGGTCAGTCACTCAATCAGGTCAGTCAGTCACACAGTCTGAGTGACTGACTTGACAAACCTGAAAAGGAGAAAATTAGAAACAAACGATCATACTTACCAAACCTGTAAGGAAGAAAAATATAAGATGATGATATTGATGGGAATTGAGAGCTATTGCGACGTGCGTAGGCCCGTGCCTTGCCTTTGACTCCCCATTTCAACTGCCGAGTCAACGGACGAGGTGGGGGGAGTCATCGAGATAGTTTTCACCATCCTAACCCTATTAAAATTGTAATTAAATTTTAAATTAATTGATAGGCTGCAAGAATAAAAAAAATTATTTAATAGATAAATAGGCTTAAACTAGTCATAATTAATCTCATACAGTATTTAAGGGGTTAAAAACAGCTAAAAGCTAAAACTTAAAATTTAAAATTTAAAATTAAAATGAATAAATTAACAATAATTAAGAAAGTAATGTAATTCATTTGTAAATAACCAACTATACTAAATACAAAACAATTTCATGGAAGTAAAGTAAATTTATATTTATAAAGATTAAAAACAACTTTTCAATTCATTTTAGTTAGTAATTTAAGAGTTAAAACATTAGAAACCAAAAAGCCAAGTTAATTAAAAGAAAATAACATTCGATTAAAATTAAAAAATTTGCGGGTATAAAAAGGAAGCCAAGTGCTAAGGAATTCATTTGCGCTCAAGCTTTCAGAGAGGTAACACCTATTCCTAGTTGGTCTACAAAGAGTATTAAGTTAATTACTGTGTGCCTAGGCCCGAAGAAGACCCATCACAAGGTTAGGGTTATCGTCGTGATAGGCACACAGTATTGCATTAAAATTTGATATATAATTGATTGGAATTAAAATTAAAATTAAAATTCGGATTTAAAATTTGGAGAGTTTAAAATTTAACCATCAAAAGCCTAAAATTTAAAATTTAAGTTAATAGTTAAATATTTTGATTTCATTAAATAAATAAATAAATAATTGAAACAACAAATAACTTAAAACAAAGCCCAAATTATCAGAAGATGTGGAACTCTGGGGAAGATTGGACGGTGGAGGTTTACAGCAGGAGACGCTGGCACCGTCCCCCCACAGGGGACTCTGAGAGAGGGATGGACCATGCACAGGGACAGGTTCAGTTTACCCTACCTAACTGGCCAGTGCCTCCCTCAGGAGGGGCTCGTTGTGGTGATCCTCAAAAACCAACTGATCCACAGTTTGGACAGCTGGTGCGAAGGATTCACATGGTGATCAAAATGACTTACCATTTACAGAAGGTGGCTCCAAAGCCTGGGAAGCCACAGCCGAAGACAATTTTACACACGGTGGAGGCTTTGACCACAATGATAAAGCCAGCTGGTCCCATGCCACATACATTGGCTCTCATACAGGAAAATGCCAAAAATTGGGGGCATTCTACCCTGATGATTTTAGAGGACCACTACAAAGTGGCTCTTGGGAACAAGCTAGAAGAGCTGGTTCCCATCATGGTTCCAGACTGGAAACCAGCATTCCACGTGGCAACCAAATGGGCCCGTAGGAATTTCCCCCGGATCACACAAGATGTAATTGACCACGCAGAGGCACTGATCACAGCCATAGTGGATGAAGGCAAGGACTTGGAAGTCCAGCAAGGTAGACAGAAAAGAAAGGGGGAACCACAAAAGGAATGTGTGTTGGCAGAGGACAGTCTTCCTCTGAAAGTTGAGGACCAGGGTAAAAACTCCTGTTCTCAACTCAATTCCAATACTGGAAAGAGAGGGTCTACAGGAAGGTCACTGTTGGAGTTGGAAGTCAAGGAATTGATTGATGAGGAACCCACCTTGACACCTCCTCGAATTTTCTTGACCTCCAAACAGATGACCCAGGAAAACCAACTTAACATGGAAAAAGTACTTAAGGATAGATTGAGGCCCTTGGATCACCACTCCCAACAGGGGATGATGGTAACCAGGGCCTCTCATCCTGAAAAAAAGAGCCCAAGATAATGACTTACTATTAGTACAGAGAGGAAACTGAAAAAATTGAGACACACATTACAGTTAATGATTGTGAAAAAAATTTAAAAACTTCAAATTAAAAATTAAAATTAATAAATTAACAATAATAATAATAACAATAACAATAACAATAATAAGAAAGTAATGTAATTCATTTGTAAATAACCAACTATACTAAATACAAAACATTTTCATGGAAGTAAAGTAAATTTATATTTATAAAGATTAAAAACAACTTTTCAATTCATTTTAGTTAGTAATTTAAGAGTTAAAACATTAGAAACCAAAAAGCCAAGTTAATTAAAAGAAAATAACATTCGATTAAAATTTAAAAATTGGCGAGTATAAAAAGGAAGCCAAGTGCTAAGAAATTCATTTGAGCTCAAGCTTTCAGAGAGTATTGTATCAAAATTTAATAAATAATTGATTGGAATTGAAATCAGAATTAAAATTAAGATTTAAAATTTAAAATTTCAAGCTCTGTCTTGCTCTTTTTTTTTGTTGTAGATTAGTTTTTTCAGTTGTTACTTTGTATCGTTTTTTTCAGTTGTTACTTTGTATCGTGTTCGTAGTTTTGCCTTTTGGCCTGAGTATTTCTGTTAACGTTTTGATTTTGTTTTGTCTTATCGCTCCTGTTTTTTCCCGGAGTCGCCTTTTGTTAACTTAGCCTTAGTATTTTGCTTTTGTTCCTGTTTTGTTCCCCATCACCCCCCCACATGGACTCTGCCTTGATGTGGCGTGGGGGCTTGAGTGCCTCTGTGGTCCAGGGGATCCCCCAGAATGGCTGTGTCCAGCACAGCATACTCCTGCCTTACCAACAGGAGTAAGCTGTACTGGGCACAGCCATTCTTGAGGATCCCTAGGACCACTGGGGCCAGACTAAAGAGTCCAAAACTTACCTGGAATACTCCTACCTTGATCAAGTTGAGATTGATGAAAAACACTTGTCCGCCAGCAGAGGGCAATCCATCAAGTGATGTTTACCAGGCAATACCTAGGAATGTCACACAGACACCATTCAAGTATGCTACCTGAGCTACCTGACTCTAATTTCAGCGCCATAGCGCCAACTAGTGGTCACTCACTTTTCCAAAAAACTCAGGTTAGAGTAGCATCCAATCCACTCCAAATGGCCTAAAACTTGCTCCTAGACACTTTCCGGAGACTCTTTTTTCCAAAAAACACTCAATTCTAAGTGCTCAGATTTAATAGATCTTAAGTTCATAACTTTGGCTAGGAATGTCACACAGACACCATTCAACTATGCCTAGACTCACCCTAACCCAAGCTACCTGACTCTCTAATTTCAGCGCCATAGCGCCAACTACTGATCACTCACTCCAATCAACTCCAAATGGCCTGAAACGTGCTCCTAAACACTTTCTGGGGGAACTTTTTTGGAAAAAAACACTTTTTCAATCATCCACAGACTTGGGACCACCACTCCAGGAGGCCTTAATGATTTTTAAATGAAAGGCCTAACGGATCCATCTATCCCTGGATTGGCTGTCCCAGCCCTGAACCTACATTTACATGGCAATAAATACCACCATAGCAGAGCAAAAGATCACCCCGTAGGCCGCTCTCCTTCTCTCCCTCACGGTGCTCTGCCTGGGGATTAAACCCAGGTCCCTGGTGTCGGCCACCACGGCCTTCCCCACTACACTACACATTAGATCAATAGGCCAGTGCTACTTACCCTATTTGGTACCCAGAACCCCAACCCCAACCCAACCCTAACCCTATGCTTGCCGTGTTGATCGACCGTGCACTTCCGTCTCCTTAGGGAGGTGGCTCAGTTTAAGTTTCCTAACCCTATTTTTCAAAAGGGCAGATTACGTTTGACAAAAAAGAAGTGAAGTTTAGGATTGATCAACATCTGGCAACGTGGAAGAAAGAAACCAAACAGGAATCACCAGCAACTTGGCAACATCTCTTCTCTCCCCTGGCTCTCCAGTGTGTAAGGACACCGCCCCATCCATCCATCCATCCATCCATTTTCAACCGCTTATCCGGGGTCGGGTCGCGGGGGCAGCAGTTTTAGCAGAGATGCCCAAACTTCCCGGGCCCCAGACACCTCCTCCAGCTCATCCGGTGGGACCCCGAGGCGTTCCCAGGCCAGCCGAGAGACGTAGTCCCTCCAGCGTGTCCTGGGTCTTCCCCGGGGCCTCCTTCCGGTGGGACATGCCCGGAAAACCTCCCCAGGGAGGCGTCCAGGAGGCATCCGAAACAGATGCCCGAGCCACCTCAGCTGGCTCCTCTCGATGTGGAGGAGCAGCGGCTCTACTCCGAGCCCCTCCCGGATGGTCGAACTCCTCACCCTATCTCTAAGGGTGAGTCCGGCCACCCTGCGGAGGAAACTCATTTCGGCCGCTTGTATCCGAGATCTTGTTCTTTCGGTCATGACCCAAAGTTTATGACCATAGGTGAGGGTAGGAACGTAGATCGACCGGTAAATCGAGAGCTTTGCCTTTTGGCTCAGCTCCCTCTTCACCACGACGGACCGATACAGCGACCGCATTACTGCAGACGCTGCACCGATCCACCTGTCGATCTCACGCTCCATCCTTCCCCCACTCGTGAACAAGACCCCGAGATACTTAAACTCCTCCACTTGAGGCAAGGACTCTCCACCGACCCGGAGATGGCAAACCACCTTTTTCCGGTCGAGAACCATGGCCTCGGACTTGGAGGTGCTGATTCTCATCCCAGCCGTTTCACACTCGGCTGCAAACCGCCCCAGTGCACACTGGAGGTCCCGGCCTGACGAAGCCAACATGACAACATCATCCGCAAAAAGCAGAGATGCTATCATGCGGTCCCCAAACCGGACCCCCTCCGGCCCCTGGCTGCGCCTAGAAATTCTGTCCATAAAAATAATGAACAGAACCGGTGACAAAGGGCAGCCCTGCCGGAGTCCAACATGCACCGGGAACAGGTCTGACTTACTGCCGGCAATGCGAACCAGACTCCTACTCCGGTCGTACAGGGACCGGACAGCCCTTAGCAAAGGGCCCCGGACCCCATACTCCCGAAGCACCCCCCACAAGATGCCACGAGGGACACGGTCGAATGCCTTCTCCAAGTCCACAAAGCACATGTGGACAGGTTGGGCAAACTCCCATGAACCCTCGAGCACCCGATGGAGAGTGTGGAGCTGGTCCAGTGTTCCGCGACCAGGACGGAACCCGCATTGTTCCTCCTGAATCCGAGGTTCGACTATCGGCCGTATCCTCTTCTCCAGTACCCTGGAATAAACTTTCCCGGGGAGGCTGAGGAGTGTGATCCCCCTATAGTTGGAACACATCCTCCGGTCCCCCTTCTTAAAAAGAGGGACCACCACCCCGGTCTGCCACTCCAGAGGCACTGTCCCCGACCGCCAGGCGATGCTACAGAGACGTGTCAACCAAGACAGTCCCTGTACATCCAGAGACTTGAGGTATTCAGGGCGGATCTCGTCCACCCCTGGTGCCTTGCCACCGAGGAGCTTTCTGACCACCTCGGCGACTTCGGCTTGGGTGAGGAACGAGTCCACTTCTGAATCCCCAGCCTCTGCCTCCTCAGTGGAAGACCTGGCGGTGGGATTGAGGAGATCCTCGAAGTATTCCTTCCACCGCCCGACGACATCCCCAGTCGAGGTCAACAGCTCCCCACCCTCACTGTAAACAGTGTTGGTGGGGTACTGCTTCCCCCTCCTGAGGCGCCGGACGGTTTGCCAGAATTTCCTCGAGGCCGACCGGTAGTCCTCCTCCATGGCCTCCCCGAACTCCTCCCAGGCCCGAGTTTTTGCCTCCACAACCGCCCGGGCTGCAGCACGCTTGGCCTGCCGGTACCTGTCAGCTGCCTCAGGAGTTCCACGAGCCAATAAGGCCCGGTAGGACTCCTTCTTCAGCTTGACGGCATCCCTTACTTCCAGTGTCCACCACCGGGTTCGGGGATTGCCGCCACGACAGGCACCAGAGACCTTACGGCCACAGCTCCGAGCGGCCGCGCCGACAATGGAGGTGGAGAACATGGTCCACTCGGACTCAATATCTCCAACCTCCCCCGGGATCTGTGAGAAGCTCTCCCGGAGGTGGGAGTTGAAAACCGCAGCGACAGCGGGTTCCGCCAGACGTTCCCAACAGACCCTCACGATACGCTTGGGCCTGCCGAGTCTCTCCGGCTTCCTCCCCTGCCAGTGGATCCAACTCACCACCAGGTGGTGATCAGTTGACAGCTCAGCCCCTCTCTTCACCCGAGTGTCCAGAACACACGGACGGAGGTCAGATGACACGACAACGAAGTCGATCATCGACCTCCGGCCTAGGACGTCCTGGTGCCACGTGCACCGATGGACGCCCTTGTGCTCGAACATGGTGTTCGTTATGGACAGTCTGTGACTAGCACAGAAGTCCAACAACAGAACACCACTCGGGTTCAGATCGGGGAGGCCGTTCCTCCCA
Source organism: Pempheris klunzingeri (assembly GCF_042242105.1). NCBI lineage: Eukaryota > Metazoa > Chordata > Actinopteri > Acropomatiformes > Pempheridae > Pempheris > Pempheris klunzingeri. The sequence continues at coordinate 29,433,674 of NC_092016.1, forward strand.
ATCACGCCTCTCCAGGTCTCACTGTCGCTGCCCACGTGGGCGTTGAAGTCCCCCAGTAGAACAATGGAGTCCCCAGTCGGCGCACCATCCAGCACCCCTCCCAGGGACTCCAAGAAGGCTGGGTACTCTGCACTGCTGTTCGGCCCATAGGCCGAAACCACAGTGAGAGACCTGTCCCCGACCCGAAGGCGCAGGGACGCGACCCTCTCGTTCACCGGGGTAAACTCCAACACATGGCGGCTGAGCTGTGGGGCTATAAGCAAGCCCACACCAGCCCGCCGCCGCACACCGCGGGCAACACCAGAGAAATGGAGAGTCCAGCCCCTCTCGAGGAGCTGGGTTCCAGAGCCCAAGCTGTGAGTGGAGGTGAGCCCGACTATATCTAGCCGGTACCTCTCAACCTCCCGCACAAGCTCCTGCTCCTTCCCCCCCAGCGAGGTGACATTCCATGTCCCTACAGCTAGAGGCTGTCTCCGAGGCCCAGGTCGTCGGGGCACTCCGCCTCGACCGCCACCCGTGCCACATAGCACCCGACCCCTACGGCTCCCTCTGCGGGTGGTGGGCCCACAGGAGGTCGGACCCACATCATCGATTCGGGCTGGGCCCGGCCGGGCCCCGTGGGCAAAGGCCCGGCCACCATACTCCCCCATACTCACTCACCACTAGTGAACCCAAGCCGGTCGCCTGGTCCTCGAAGCCCCGTAAACTCTCCTGGACCAGAAAATGGCACCGGCCTTCCCTCCCCCAGGCCACAGCGTACCTCCAGGAGGTCGCTCTTGGTCCAAGCCTCGGTGGAAATAGTGAGACCCAGGGACCTCCCGTTAGCCCTGCGGGGGAACACAACATCAGCCGGCGTTAGCTCAGCTACTAGTTTGGAGACTGGCCCGGCTACCGACGCAGCGATCGGAAACAAAATGTCCGCCGATCCAGTAATTGGGACCGAGCTAACACCTGGACCGATTGCTGCCTCGGTACCGGCCCTAGCAATTAGCCCACCGGCTAGCATCCACCTCCCCCCACACCAGATAATCCACTCACCTCAAACCCTCACCTGTAATAGCACTCCAATAAACAAGAACAACAATAATAGAACAGTACTTACTTCATTCTCCAACGTTATTGCCATGGATAACGACTCCATCTTGCCTGCCTCTCTTCCAGACCCCGCACCAGAGGGACCCCGGCCAGCAGTGGAGCGGTCACCCGAAATAGCCATAATGACGTCGGGAGGACACTCAAAAATGATGATGGGCTATACAAAAGACAATAACTCGTGTCTGAATAAAACCCAATCTGAGTCCTCCTCGAACACGAGCTTAATTGGCTCACCGGAAATGACCGCTCCACCTGCGCACCGGGTACCGTTCATACACCCACGCACGCATAGGAAAATCCAAGAATGGTCCCTCATGGTGCACAAACCAATACTTATTCTGGGAGATTCTAATCTGGCACGAATACCTTCTTTTAAAGACGAGGAGGTCCAAATCGACAGCTTTCCAGGGGCCACGTTCTACCACCTGAATGGGGTCCTGGAAAAGCTCGGTCCAAATCCTGACGTCCGAAAGTTGGTCATTTCAGCAGGCCTTAATAATTGCCTGCAAAAACAGCAGGAATCAACCACCTGGAAGCAGTTACTACAACTGCTGAGGACGGCTGCGAGCAGGTTCCAGGTTCCCTGCGAGTATGTCCCTGTCATTAACTTCTCCCCCAGGCTGGATGTGCAGCAGCGGACCCTCCTGGAGGCTCTTAATGAGAATATCAGCAGGAAATGCAAATTCTTACCTGAAATTAACCCCCTCATTTTCAGAACGCAGCCACACGACCCGGTCCACTGGACACCGGGCACAGCAACCAAAATCCTGAAAAGGTGGCTGGCGGATTTAAACATGTGAGGGGGGTTAACTGTATTAACCCCGCCCCCCTCGGGAATATAACCAATCTCTCCAGGTCCCTTGAACTCACCGCGGAGCAGAAGGAGGTCCTGGAAAGGGGTCTGACGTTTATCCCCACTCCGGGCCCACGTAGCTGCGCGGAGCTGAGGAGGGACCTTCATACCTTCCACAGGAGGCTTAAAATTTTGGATCATTTTAATTACACCAACAATTACACCTACCAACCGTTCACAAATCCCTCCACATGGGACCCCAGGCTAGATTCAGTTTCAGATTCCATTCAATTACTCATCCACAAGGACCTAGATAGTTTTAGTCACTACAGACCCAAACCACCCACCCAGTATAATCTTTCTCCGGCACAATTACAGGCAATTAAATCACTTAGCAACAATCAGGATATAGTCATCAAACCAGCCGATAAAGGATCACAAATAGTTATAATGGACAAATATCAATATCTTTATGAAGCACACAGACAATTAAACAATAACAAACATTACATCCCATTAACTCAGTCAATTCAACCTGAAACTCAGAAACTCATTCATAACATTTTATTCAGAACAATAAATTTATAACAACAAAACAACTACATTATCTCTCAGGCCCGGACATCCCCCGACCCAGAACATTCTACCTGTTACCTAAGATCCACAAGCCTCCTGTGAGTTGGACGATCCCCTCCGAGGTCCCGTGCGGCAGACCCATAGTGAGCGATTGTGGCTCAGAGTCGTGTCGAGTAGCAGAATACATCGACTTCTACCTCAATCCACTTTCTCAAAAACATAACAGTTACATTCAGGATACATATGACTTCGTTAATAAACTTAAAGGAATCCAGGTACCACATCATGCATTTTTATTTTCAATAGACATTAATTCCCTTTACACAAACATCGACACGACTCTGGGCCTCCAAGCCATCAGGGAAATTTTTAATAAATTCCCTGACCCTAAACGCCCGGATGGGGATATTCTGGAGCTGTTGGAGCTGAGCCTCACCAGGAACGATTTCCAGTTCAACAATAAACACTATCTACAAATACACGGGACGGCCATGGGCAAAAAATTCGCCCCAGCCTATGCCAACCTCTACATGTGCCTCTGGGAAGCTACAGCCTTCACCAAATGCATACATTTACCACTCACATATTACAGATACCTTGACGATATATTCGGGATCTGGGGGGGCTCCAAGACGGAGTTCGAGGGGTTCCTCCAGATCCTGAACACACACCACCCATCCATCACCACTACTCACAATACACACACCGAAAAAATAGAATTTCTGGACACACAGGTTTTTTTCACTCCACACACCGAAACACACAATAAACTGGCCACTAGAATACATTTCAAAGACACAGACAGACACGCACTATTACATAAATCCAGTTTTCACACACTTACAGAGGTCTCATTAAATCTCAACTCATCCGTTTCCATAGAATCTGTAGCTTCCCAGAGGACGTAGAGGTGGCAACATCAACACTATTCACAGCGCTCAGACCTCGGGGATACTCCAAACGATTCCTGAGGACCATTAAGGGGGAGGTTAGACAAATATTTCAAGGGGAGGGACAATATATCAGGGTACCGGATCACAAAACCATCATCCCATTCGTTGCCACTTTTTCACGGGACCTGGTGAGGCTCAGCTCCAAAATAAAGTCCCACTTCCGTGAGGCCCAGGCGGAGAATGGGGACCTGGAGAGATACAAAATAATCTCAGCCTTCAGGAGGAATAAAAATCTAAAAGATATCCTGGTGCACTCCAGCCTAACTAGGGGGAGTGAACGGTTGCAGGCCCATCACGCATGCCTTTTAAAGCCCAAATTTGTTTTTAATAATAGAACAGGGATGGGATCCCCAGTATGGCAAATCATGGACCTGAACACTTCCAACCTGGTCTATGGTATAAAGTGCAAGAAATGCAACATCATTTATGTGGGGGAGACAAAGAACAAACTGGTAGAAAGACTCAAACAACACATATATCACTCAAAGAAAATGGACAGGGACACTACTCTATACACTCATTTCCACCAGCATTCACCCAATAACATTACCATCTTCGGACTAGAGACAAATATTAACTGGACCAAGGAACAGAGACAAAGAACGGAAAGGAAATGGATTAACAAACTAAAAACATTCACCCCAGATGGTCTTAATGAGAGACTGGGATGAAGGGCAGCCTGTCTCCATCTGGTGGCCGAATGGAGGAACCACGGTCGGCCTCCCCGGGTACCTCCACAAACTGCTGGAGGAGTGTAATAAAAACAAAAAGGAAATTAACCAACACCAAAGGGAAATCAAGGATAATGCCATATGAATTTATCTGATTTATTTATTCACCTTTTCACCATTTATTTATTTATTTATTTATTATGTTATTTGTTTGGTTTTATGGATAATTATGATCTGCATGACTTCTTTCAACCTCTTTTATTCCTTTTTTAAATGCATGTCCCCTTCTATATGAGCAGGACCCCTGCTGATCAGCACTTATTACATGTATTTTTGGCACTTAATTTTCTTAATAGAGGTGAAACGCATGATTTTATATAAATACACTCCTGCCTCCGGAGTACTTTTTATCCACTACTTGCTCCTTTTATGATGTCTGTCCCCTTGCTTTCTATGTGTCTTACCCTGGCACATATCCTTGACCCCTTGACCTCTTGGCTCACGAACCAGGTGGACCCTCGGCCTCCTCCTAAATCCAGGCATCCGGACCGCTCAACAGGGGATGCCCTTATCTGCTAAATCACAGGGAGAAGGGTCACCGCCTACTTTACACAATCATTCTTATCCTGTCTACTTCTATTACATTTTACCTTTGTTTTATTATATTTTATTATGTTTTATTATTCGAGTGTGTTTTTGATTGTTTGTATATGATGCACTTTTACATAGCACTTATTTTACTCTTGCATGCACTTTTTTACCCCAACTTGCACTTACCCTGACAGGATCTGTTGATTGTCCCCTGATGGCACTCTGACCTTCTCCCTGGCTCTCCTCCTCTTCTCCTCCCCTCCGGCGGCCGAGATGCCTGGCCTGTGGCCCTTCCTTTTTTTCCACAACTTAACATGTTCCGGCACGCTCCAGCCCGGTCTCTGGGACCCAACCACTCTCTCACTCCCTCCCTCAGACCCAACTCTAACCCTTCCTAACCCCCTCCCCCCACCCCCCACCCCTGTGAGGCAGGCCCTTCTGAGGTAGCCTGCCCCCCCCTACCCCCCCTTCTCCTCCCTCTCTCCCATCCCTACCACCTATCCTGCCCTATCCTCACCCTAACCATCCTTCCCCCCACGCCTAACCTTAACCCCTCCTAACCCCTCCCCCCACCCCCCACCCCTGTGAAGCAGGCCCCTCTGAGGCAGCCTGCCCCCCCCTACCCCCCCTCTTCTTTTCCTACAACTAACCCCGCCCTACCCTAACCCTAACCACTCCTCCCCTACGCCTAACCTTAACCCCTCCTAACCCCTCCCCCCACCCCCCACCCCTGTGAGGCAGGCCTCTCTGAGGTAGCCTGCCCCCCCCACCCCTCCTCCTTCCTTTCTCCCATCCCTACATCTAACCCCGCCCTATCCTTACCTTAACCAATCCCCCCACTATGCCTAACCTTAACCCCTCCTAACCCCTCCCCCCACCCCCCACCCCTGTGAGGCAGGCCTCTCTGAGGTAGCCTGCCCCCCCCACCCCTCCTCCTTCCTTTCTCCCATCCCTACATCTAACCCCGCCCTATCCTTACCTTAACCAATCCCCCCACTATGCCTAACCTTAACCCCTCCTAACCCCTCCCCCCACCCCCCACCCCTGTGAGGCAGGCCTCTCTGAGGTAGCCTGCCCCCCCCACCCCTCCTCCTTCCTTTCTCCCATTCCTACATCTAACCCCGCCCTATCCTTACCTTAACCAATCCCCCCACTATGCCTAACCTTAACCCCTCCTAACCCCTCCCCCCACCCCCCACCCCTGTGAGGCAGGCCCCTCTGAGGTAGCCTGCCCCCCCCTACCCCCCCTCTTTCTTCTTCCCCCTCCTCCTTTCCTACAACTAACCCCGCCCTACCCTAACCCTAACCACTCCTCCCCTACGCCTCACCTTAACCCCTCCTAACCCCTCCCCCCTCCCCCCACCCCTGTGAGGCAGGCCCCTCTGAGGTAGCCTGCCCCCCCCTTCCCCTCTCCCTCCCCATGTCTGTCTGTCTGTCTTTTTATTAATTTCCCCCTCTTCCTCTTTTTTCTCCCCTTCCTTTTCTGATTTTATTTCAAAAACCCAGGCCTCCGGGGAGCAGCCAAGGACTGCACCAGCCCTGTGGCCAGTGCATACCCAGCACCCCTTCGGGGGCGCTGGGAAGACCCAGAACCTAACCTCAGCCCGTGCCCAGGGCGGCCTCCAGCTGCTCCCCTCCTGCCATCCCCCCGGGCACGACTTCACTCCTGGGTGAGATGACGGAGAGAGGCACAAGCACCAGCACCACTATAAATTCCCACCCACATATATATAAAAAATATATATAAACATGAGATAAAACTTATGTTCCATAAAATATATACACACCTGAGAGGCCAGAAGAACTCCGCACCACTAGGGGGCGGAAGGGGGCACAGGCTGTGGCATCCTACAAAGGAAATAACAACAAAATGGGAGGGGGGGAAAAAAGGACCAATGGGAAAGCTGACCTATCAGAAGCATTCCCTCCAACTTTAAAATTTAAACCCCCAGTGGTGCTGGGGCTCTCCCTTGTGTGTTTTCTCTGAAGAAGCCGATGTAGGCGAAACGTCAGAAAACCTTTTTTATCTTTCTTTTAAATTGTTTTTACACGGTTTTTAATGGTTCTTTTATGAGTGAGTTTTTTTATGGAATGGCCTAGCTTCCTCCTTTATTGTTCTTATGTGGCCCTTTAACGGCCAAGGAATAAGACTTACTGAGGACTAAGATCCAGGACTGCTTCATTCCTCCCCTCCAACTGGATCCTCCCAACAAAACTTCTACAAACAACAGGAACTCCAGGTAAGGCATCTACCAAATCAAGATCAAAGAGTGTGTACACATGAAGATCAACTTACCTGGATGATTAGGGGATCCAACCACCTACTCCGGGAGGACAACAGCCTGGAAGGAGCCTCTGGTGGGTCTACTAGGCCACAAAATAACCCATCTTACCCCACCATAATCGATCCTTAAGCACTGTGTTTTTTATTGTCTCTTATTTTTTTATTTGTGGTTTTATGGCTTGTCTTATCCTGTATTTTTAATTGTGTTTTATTACCCTTGTGTGTCTCTTTTATCTCTCCTCTTTCCCCCTTCCCTTCATCCCCAGGGCTTTTATTTTGTTTTTTAACAGGGGACCTGCTCCCGGCCGTCCAGCCACTCCTGCACAGAACCCTTTTTTTTACTGCCTTTTACCGGCTTTTAACAGCCAGAAAACGCCACAATGGCTATCCCACTACAAAATAGATACGGGATACTAACCCAACTCTCAAACAGGGGTGAGTCCAGGAGTAAAATCAACCATCGACCACCTCTGTCCCCTAATGACCTGACCACGTGCAAGGGTTACTTCAAATTACTACAAGCGGTTCATCATGCTGAGATCTTGAATAATGCACTCAGCACAGGTTCCCTACCGGTGGGCATGCAGAGGCAGGCGGAAAGACTAGCGGCCTTCATCAAGCCTTCATCACCCTCGGAGGATACCCTGGCAAAGGTCAAGCAGAATACCAACCAGTGGTTATCTAACAACCTCCATATCCTCACCACTCACTACGACACTATTATAGCCACAGCACTCAGTAAACCACTCCCATTTCACCCAGAAGCCTTTAATAAAGCCATAACCTGGGGCAAAAACCGGTACAAAAGAAAACTCACCCTCACCTCCATCAGCACTCTCAGGTCTCTGCTATCACCACCACAGGGCCCCCCACCCACTCACACTCCCCCCACGGTTCATACCCCAACAGAGGCCCCGGTGTTGCCCCGGAACAACCTACCGACTGGGCGGTTATCATATGCACAGGCCCTGAGGAAACCCTCACCTACTAGGACCACCATACAGAACCACCCAATAGGCAAACCTCTCCCCCATACTCACTCACCACTAGTGAACCCAAGCCGGTCGCCTGTTCCTCGAAGCCCCGTAAACTCTCCGGGACCAGATAATGGCACCGGCTTTCCCTCCCCCAGGCCACAGCGTACCTCCAGGAGGTCGCTTTTAGTCCAAGCCTCAGTGGAAATAGTGAGACCCAGGGACCTCCCGTTAGCCCTGCGGGGGAACACAACATCAGCCGGCGTTAGCTCAGCTACTAGTTTGGAGACTGGCCCGGCTACCGACGCAGCGATCGAAAACAAAATGTCCGCCGATCCAGTAATTGGGACCGAGCTAACACCTGGACCGATTGCTTCCTCGGTACCGGCCCTAGCAATTAGCCCTCCGGCTAGCATCCACCTCCCCCCACACCAGATAATCCACTCACCTCAAACCCTCACCTGTAATAGCACTCCAATAAACAAGAACAACAATAATAGAACAGTACTTACTTCATTCTCCAACGTTATTGCCATGGATAACGACTCCATTCTGCCTGCCTCTCTTCCAGACCCCGCACCAGAGGGACCCCGGCCAGCAGTGGAGCGGTCACCCGAAATAGCCATAATGACGTCGGGAGGACACTCAAAAATGATGATGGGCTATACAAAAGACGATAACTCGTGTCTGAATAAAACCCAATCTGAGTCCTCCTCGAACACAAGCTTAATTGGCTCACCGGAAATGACCGCTCCACCTGCGCACCGGGTACCGTTCGTACACCAACGCACGCGGAGTAAAATCCAAGAATGGTCCCTCATGGTGCACAAACCAATACTTATTCTGGGAGATTCTAATCTGGCACGAATACCTTCTTTTCAAGACGAGGAGGTCCAAATCGACAGCTTTCCAGGGGCCACGTTCTACCACCTGAATGGGGTCCTGGAAAAGCTCGGCCCAAATCCTGACGTCCGAAAGTTGGTCATTTCAGCAGGCCTTAATAACTGCCTGCAAAAACAGCAGGAATCAACCACCTGGAAGCAGTTACTAACACTGCTGAGGACGGCTGCGAGCAGGTTCCCTAATGCATGCGTGTATGTCCCTGTCATTAACTTCTCCCCCAGGCTGGATGTGCAGCAGCGGACCCTCCTGGAGGCTCTTAATGAGAATATCAGCAGGAAATGCAAATTCTTACCTGAAATTAACCCCCTCATTTTCAGGACGCAGCCACACGACCCGGTCCACTGGACACCGGGCACAGCAACCAAAATCCTGAAAAGGTGGCTGGCGGATTTAAACATGTGAGGGGGGTTAACTGTATTAACCCCGCCCCCCTCGGGAACATAACCAATCTCTCCAGGTCCCTTGAACTCACCGCGGAACAGAAGGAGGTCCTGGAAAGGGGTCTGACGTTTATCCCCACTCCGGGCCCACGTAGCCGCGCGGAGCTGAGGAGGGACCTTCATACCTTCCACAGGAGGCTTAAAATTTTGGATCATTTTAATTACACCAACAATTACACCTACCAACCGTTCACAAATCCCTCCACATGGGACCCCAGGCTAGACTCAGTTTCGGACTCCATTCAATTACTCATCCACAAGGACCTAGATAGTTTTAGTCACTACAGACCCAAACCACCCACCCAGTATAATCTTTCTCCGGCACAATTACAGGCAATTAAATCACTTAGCAACAATCAGGATATAGTCATCAAACCAGCCGACAAAGGATCACAAATAGTTATAATGGACAAATATCAATATCTTTATGAAGCACACAGACAATTGAACAATAACAAACATTACATCCCATTAACTCAGTCAATTCAACCTGAAACTCAGAAACTCATTCATAACATTTTATTCAGATTACATAACAATAAATTTATAACAACAAAACAACTACACTATCTCTCAGGCCCGGACATCCCCCGACCCAGAACCTTCTACCTGTTACCGAAGATCCACAAGCCTCCTGTGAGTTGGACGATCCCCTCCGAGGTCCCGTGCGGCAGACCCATAGTGAGCGATTGTGGCTCAGAGTCGTGTCGAGTAGCCGAATACATCGACTTCTACCTCAATCCACTTTCTCAAAAACACAACAGTTACATTCAGGATACATATGACTTTGTTAATAAACTTAAAGGAATCCAGGTACCACTTCATGCATTTTTATTTTCAATAGACATTAATTCTCTCTACACAAATATCGACACGACTCTGGGCCTCCAAGCCATCAGGGAAATTTTTAATAAATTCCCTGACCCTAAACGCCCGGATGGGGATATTCTGGAGCTGTTGGAGCTGAGCCTCACCAGGAACGATTTCCAATTTAACAATAAACACTATCTACAAATACACGGGACGGCCATGGGCAAAAAATTCGCCCCAGCCTATGCCAACCTCTACATGTGCCTCTGGGAAGCTACAGCCTTCACCAAATGCATACATTTACCACTCACATATTACAGATACCTTGACGATATTTTCGGGATCTGGGGGGGCTCCAAGACGGAGTTCGAGGGGTTCCTCCAGATCCTGAACACACACCATCCATCCATCACCACCACTCACAATACACACACCGAAAAAATAGAATTTCTGGACACACAGGTTTTTTTCACTCCACACACCGACACACACAATAAACTGGCCACTAGAATACATTTCAAAGACACAGACAGACACGCACTACTACATAAATCCAGTTTTCACCCTAAACACACTTATAGAGGTCTCATTAAATCTCAACTCATCCGCTTCCATAGAATCTGTAGCTTCCCAGAGGACGTAGAGGTGGCAACATCAACACTATTCACAGCGCTCAGACCTCGGGGATACTCCAAACGATTCCTGAGGACCATTAAGGGGGAGGTTAAACAAATATTTCAAGGGGAGGGACAATATATCAGGGTACCGGATCATAAAACCATCATTCCATTCGTTGCCACTTTCTCACGGGACCTGGTGAGGCTCAGCTCCAAAATAAAGTCCCACTTCCGTGAGGCCCAGGCGGAGAACGGGGACCTGGAGAGATACAAAATAATCTCAGCCTTCAGGAGGAATAAAAATCTAAAAGACATCCTGGTGCACTCCAGCCTAACTAGGGGGAGTGAACGGTTGCAGGGCCATCACGCATGCCTTTTAAAGCCCAAGTTTGTTTTTAATAATAGAACAGGGATGGGATCCCCAGTGTGGCAATGCATGAACCTGAACACTTCCAACCTGGTCTATGGTATAAAGTGCAAGAAATGCAACATCATTTATGTGGGGGAGACAAAGAACAAACTGGTAGAAAGACTCAAACAACACATATATCACTCAAAGAAAATGGACAGGGAAACTACTCTATACACTCACTTCCACCAGCATTCACCCAATAACATTACCATCTTCGGACTAGAGACAAATATTAACTGGACCAAGGAACAGAGACAAAGAACGGAAAGGAAATGGATTAACAAACTAAAAACATTCACCCCAGATGGTCTTAATGAGAGGCTGGGATGAAGGGCACCCTGTCTCCACCTGGTGGCCGAATTGAAGAACCACGGCTGGCCTCCCCGGGTACCTCCACAAACTGCTGGAGGAGTGTAATAAAAACAAAAAGGAAATTAACCAACACCAAAGGGAAATCAAGGATAATGCCATATGAATTTATCTGATTTATTTATTCACCTTTTCACCATTTATCTATTTATTTATTTATTATGTTATTTGTTTGGTTTTATGGATAATTATGATCTGCATGACTTCTTTCAACCTCTTTTATTCCTTTTTTAAATGCATGTCCCCTTCTATATGAGCAGGACCCCTGCTGATCAGCACTTATTACATGTATTTTTGGCACTTAATTTTCTTAATAGAGGTGAAACGCATGATTTTATATAAATACACTCCTGCCTCCGGAGTACTTTTTATCCACTACTTGCTCCTTTTATGATGTCTGTCCCCTTGCTTTCTATGTGTCTTACCCTGGCACATATCCTTGACCCCTTGACCTCTTGGCTCACGAACCAGGTGGACCCTCGGCCTCCTCCTAAATCCAGGCATCCGGACCGCTCAACAGGGGATGCCCTTATCTGCTAAATCACAGGGAGAAGGGTCACCGCCTACTTTACACAATCATTCTTATCCTGTCTACTTCTATTACATTTTACCTTTGTTTTATTATATTTTATTATGTTTTATTATTCGAGTGTGTTTTTGATTGTTTGTATATGATGCACTTTTACATAGCACTTATTTTACTCTTGCATGCACTTTTTTACCCCAACTTGCACTTACCCTGACAGGATCTGTTGATTGTCCCCTGATGGCACTCTGACCTTCTCCCTGGCTCTCCTCCTCTTCTCCTCCCCTCCGGCGGCCGAGATGCCTGGCCTGTGGCCCTTCCTTTTTTTCCACAACTTAACATGTTCCGGCACGCTCCAGCCCGGTCTCTGGGACCCAACCACTCTCTCACTCCCTCCCTCAGACCCAACTCTAACCCTTCCTAACCCCCTCCCCCCACCCCCCACCCCTGTGAGGCAGGCCCTTCTGAGGTAGCCTGCCCCCCCCTACCCCCCCTTCTCCTCCCTCTCTCCCATCCCTACCACCTATCCTGCCCTATCCTCACCCTAACCATCCTTCCCCCCACGCCTAACCTTAACCCCTCCTAACCCCTCCCCCCACCCCCCACCCCTGTGAAGCAGGCCCCTCTGAGGCAGCCTGCCCCCCCCTACCCCCCCTCTTCTTTTCCTACAACTAACCCCGCCCTACCCTAACCCTAACCACTCCTCCCCTACGCCTAACCTTAACCCCTCCTAACCCCTCCCCCCACCCCCCACCCCTGTGAGGCAGGCCTCTCTGAGGTAGCCTGCCCCCCCCACCCCTCCTCCTTCCTTTCTCCCATCCCTACATCTAACCCCGCCCTATCCTTACCTTAACCAATCCCCCCACTATGCCTAACCTTAACCCCTCCTAACCCCTCCCCCCACCCCCCACCCCTGTGAGGCAGGCCTCTCTGAGGTAGCCTGCCCCCCCCACCCCTCCTCCTTCCTTTCTCCCATCCCTACATCTAACCCCGCCCTATCCTTACCTTAACCAATCCCCCCACTATGCCTAACCTTAACCCCTCCTAACCCCTCCCCCCACCCCCCACCCCTGTGAGGCAGGCCTCTCTGAGGTAGCCTGCCCCCCCCACCCCTCCTCCTTCCTTTCTCCCATCCCTACATCTAACCCCGCCCTATCCTTACCTTAACCAATCCCCCCACTATGCCTAACCTTAACCCCTCCTAACCCCTCCCCCCACCCCCCACCCCTGTGAGGCAGGCCCCTCTGAGGTAGCCTGCCCCCCCCTACCCCCCCTCTTTCTTCTTCCCCCTCCTCCTTTCCTACAACTAACCCCGCCCTACCCTAACCCTAACCACTCCTCCCCTACGCCTCACCTTAACCCCTCCTAACCCCTCCCCCCTCCCCCCACCCCTGTGAGGCAGGCCCCTCTGAGGTAGCCTGCCCCCCCCTTCCCCTCTCCCTCCCCATGTCTGTCTGTCTGTCTTTTTATTAATTTCCCCCTCTTCCTCTTTTTTCTCCCCTTCCTTTTCTGATTTTATTTCAAAAACCCAGGCCTCCGGGGAGCAGCCAAGGACTGCACCAGCCCTGTGGCCAGTGCATACCCAGCACCCCTTCGGGGGCGCTGGGAAGACCCAGAACCTAACCCCTCCTAACCCCTCCCCCCACCCCCCACCCCTGTGAGGCAGGCCCCTCTGAGGCAGCCTGCCCCCCCTACCCCCCCTCCTTTCCCTTCTCCTATCCCTACATCTAACCCCGCCCTATCCTTACCTTAACCAATCCTTCCACTATGCCTAACCTTAACCCTTCCTAACCCCTCCCCCCACCCCCCACCCCTGTGAGGCAGGCCCCTCTGAGGTAGCCTGCCCCCCCCACCCCTCCTCCTTCCTTTCTCCCATCCCTACAATCAACCCTGCCCTATCCTTACCTTAACCAATCCCCCCACTATGCCACCCCTGTGAGGCAGGCCCCTCTGAGGTAGCCTGCCCCCCCTCCCCCCCTCCCTCCCCATATCTGTTTGTCTGTCTTTTTATTAATTTCTTTTTTTCCCCCTTTTTTTTTTTTTTTTTTTCCCCCCTTCCTTTTCTGATTTTATTTCAAAAACCCAGGCCTCCGGGGAGCAGCCAAGGACTGGACCAGCCCTGTGGCCAGTGCACACCCAGCACCCCCTCGGGGGCGCTGGGAAGACCCAGAACCTAACCCTGGACTAAGGACAAGATCCACGGATTCTCAACCTTGATTGGTCAGACCAGGGATACCTAGCGGTGTTAACGAATGGTCTGACTGGGCAAGGGGTAAGTATGCGGCCCCCCTGGGTTCCGACTCTAGGAACAGCATGCAGGGTGTGGTGGTCCAGGGTGGCAGGACCTTAATCGTGACCGTGTCTTCTATGAGGGTTAGCCTCACCATTGCTACAGCCCATTCTTACACCACATACGTCAGTTTTGACAATTCCCTTATCCAATTGGAAATCTTCAACCACTACCCCTCTAAATTTACATCCCCCAGTCCGGCTTAGGTGACTGGGCCGAGGATGCACTGGGACCTAGACACGGCGATGGCACCTTGTTCACCTTTGTTTACCTACCTGCTGGAAGAACTTTTACCTCTTGGACTTGGATACTTAACTTTATTGAGCTTTGAACCCGACCTAAAGATACTGATCTCTATTCTTTTGGACCTGCAAAATGGATGGAAAAATAGGTTAAAAACTTACTTTAGTACTTACCTTAAAACCTGGATAAAAACCTGAAAGTATTAATGGTACCTAACCTAGATACTTACCTTTACCTGTGGAAAAAAGTACCTACTTACCTATGACCTGAACTTACCTAATATGGGTTGAAAGACTCATAAAATAATACTTACCTGAGATCCACAGACGCCGGGACAAGAGTTGGCGATGGGATCAGGACAGACAGCGCTCCTGGAGTGGGAATACTGCTTGGAGACAACGTTCCTGGAGTGGACATGACTTTGATGATGGACAGTGGACAGTTGTCCGTAGACCAAGGCGCAACCGCCAGCGGAGTGGGGGCCGCGGCGGTGGATTCCAGAGGGGGAGTGCCCGTGCACCTCCATTCCCTGCTAGGGGGAGGGCTCGGGCGCCTCGGTCCTTCAATGGGCGGGGTGCTCGGGCTCCTCGTTCCTGGTCCAGGGGACGATCTTGGGCCCCACGTGGGACCTTTAATTCTAACCGGCCTGTGCCTCCTCCGAACAGGAATCGCCGCCGAGGTCCTCAACCCCGTTCCTACACGGCAGTGGTCTGCGGTGACAATCAGGGACAGCGGGAGCAACCGACTGATCCTGCATTTGGAAAACTGGTACGTAAGCTGTACGTGGTGGTCAAGCTTGTTCACCATCTATGGAACATAACTTCTAAACCTGAACCGTGGACGATCTCCCGGATGGTCGAGGTCCTGTCTTCGATGATTACTCCAGCTCTCTCCACGCCTGAGATGATGGATTTCGTCCATGGCAACGCAATGAATTGGGGACATAACACTATCAGTATTCTGGAAGACCAGTATACCAAAGCACTGGAAGTCGCTATGGAAGAGGTGACTTCTATTTTGGTTTCTGATTGGAGACCGGCTTTCGAGGTAGCATCTAGATGGGCTCATCGAAATCTACCTCGCATCTCACAAGAGACCCTCCACAGCGGCGGATATACCGGACAGAGATCCTGTTATACAACTACGGTCTTCTACCTCAGACCAAGGACAAACCCCGACTGGGAGTTTACAAAGAATTCAAGTCATACAACCACGGTCTTCTACCTCAGACCAAGGACAAACCCCGACTGGGAGTTTACAAAGAATTCAAGTCATACAACCACGGTCTTCTACCTCAGACCAAGGACAAACCCCGGCTGGGAGTTTGCAAAGAAATCAGGTTGTACAATCTACACAAACGCAAGTACAACATGATTCAATTGAGACGGTGCAACCTGTACAGGTGCAGGTGCATGATGTTCCAGTTCAAGTACCTGTACAGGTGCAGGTGCATGATGTTCCAGTTCAAGTGGAACAAACCACGCAAACATCAGTATAAGAGATTCCAGAAGGACAAGACGTTCCAGAGATGGATCTACAAGTACAAACTGTCGCCTTGATCCAACTTGATCAGGAACCAATTGTACAGGCACCGATACAGGATGATCCAGAGATGGATGGATTCTTGGTCCAGATAGACCAGGAACAAGGTCCTACGGGACCAAGGACAGAATCACCAAAACCTCAACGGATACCAAGAGTGGCCGGAGGATGCGTGATTCCGGAGAACAGTACTTTGTTGGACATTGATCCTGATGACCTCTCTCAAGTTGTTCGGGAGGCACCTACTAGGAGTCCAACAGCTAGAGATGGAGAAGTTATGGGATCTCCACAACGTACGGATGTTCAGGCTCACTAAGAAGGAGAGCCTCTTGAAGAGGAGCTTGAGGAAGAGCTTGAGCTTGTGCTGGATACCTCAAGAATGCACACCTCAACTCCACTTCGCGGTGGATTTAGGGTCACACAACACATTCGTACGAATCGGAAGATGATTGACTGGGACTTGATTGTGGACAGGAAGTGGCTCATCATAGGGGATTCAAACCTATCCAGGATCCCGGAACACAAGGTCCCGGACCTGCAGATCGATAGCTATCCTGGGGCCAACTTCCGCCACGCACAGGCAATCATTGAAAAATCCAGGAGTACAGTTAAAGTCGAAAAAATCCTGTTATCATTCGGGATGAACCCCAGGGATCAGGAAGCGAATGAAACTGCCATTAGACAGATGCAAGCCGCATACAGGGCTACTACTAGGAAGTTTCCTGACACTACAGTTTATATCCCTGTGATTAATTTTTCCATGCAGTTGTCCGGTAGGGAGCAAGCTACCCTGATTACACATCAAACACAACACCCAATTCCTCCCTCCCTTGCAAAGAAGTGAATTCTTCACGGTCAGGGACGGAATTCATTGGACCAAGCGAACGGCCATGACCATGTTAACCCATTGGATCAGGTGTTTAAACATCCTTCCCCAGTAAGCCTGAATCAGGAGGGGACGGGGACAACGGAGTCCTTGGTCGCAAAGAATGTTGTTAATTTGTCCAGGGTGTTTCAACTGAGTTTCCAGCAAAAGTCTCTCTTGGAAAGAGGTTTGACATTTGTTCCAACATTGGACATTACCAAAGACCAAAAAGAGCAATTTCTATTGGATATGAAACAACACCACAGAAGAATTAAAATAGCAGTGTTTTTCAAGGACTCTGAACGACAAGAAGCACTGCCCTTTGTGGGACCTTCTACTTGGTCACCATCAATGGTAGAGTTGCCGTCCCAAGTAGGAGAACTCATTGAAAGAGACTACGAAACTTTTCATAAACTCTACAAACCTCTTCAGGAACTTCATAATTTATCAAGGGAAGAGACAAAGGCCTTATGGGAACTCAGGAGAAACAAACAAATTGTAATCAAGTCTGCCGACAAAGGCAGTGCAGTCGTTATCCTGGACAGGGAACAGTACATTTTTGAGGTTGAGCGACAGCTCAACGACTCAGTTTATTACAAGGCCCTGACAGAGCCAATTTGTAAGGAAACTGTTCTGATCGTTAGGAATATTCTGACCAAATTAAAAACTAAAAAGTTCATGACAGAGAAACAAGAACGGTATTTGAGGGGAACACCAAATCCAAGGGAACGTAGATTTTATATCTTGCCCAAAATTCATAAAGATCCAGAAAAATGGACAGTTCCTTTTCAGATACCGCCTGGACGTCCTATTGTATCAGACTGTCACAGCGAGACTTATTTCACGGTGGAATTCATTGACCATCATTTCAATTCTCTATCCACTAGACATCCGTCCTATGTCAGGGATACGTATCATTTCATTTCAATTGTTAAAAATTTTAAAATACCCGTGAATTCATATTTTTTCTCCATGGACGTGGACAGTCTGTATACTAATATTGACATTCCAGCAGGATTGAATTGTGTTAAAAAGATCTTCCAAATTTAACTGCCACGAAAAATTATGGACTTGGAGAGGACCTGGACAGTCTTGGCTGTAAAAGGTGCATCATCGTGGGGAACGGGGGCATCCTGTCCAACAAGTCTCTGGGCTCCCGTATAGACGAGTATGATGTTGTAGTGAGGTTGAATGAAGCCCCAGTAAGCGGTTATGGCAAAGACGTAGGCACCAAAACCACCCTGAGGATCACCTATCCAGAGGGAGCTATCCAGAAGCCTGAAAACTATGAAAAAGACTCTCTTTTTGTTTTTTCCGCTTTTAAACCACTGGATTTCAAGTGGTTCAGACAGATGGTCTTCAAGAAGAAGCTGTGTATGATAAGCAGGGCTTTCTGCTGCAGCTGGACACAAAACTGCCACCAGAGTTGGCATACAAGTATGGCAACCTCAGCGAAGGAGCGTGCAAGCCAGGATACGCAGCAGCCAAGATGACCACCATCTATCCCAAGTTCATGAAACCAGCACCCACGTTTCTTGATCGGAACTTCAAACGTCGAGCAAAAGTCAGCAATTACTTACCTCCATTTGGATTCAAATGCAAGAGAGAATCATAGACAGCATGATACCCTGATGATGCAAGACCAGATGAGGAATTGTTGGAGCTGTTGGACATAAATTTGACAAGAAACGATTTAGTTTTCAACGAGAAATATTATCTCCAAATAAAAGGCACGGCCATGGGCAAGAAATTTGCGCCTGCCTATGCAAACATTTTCATGGCTGATTGGGAGGAACAAGTCTTTGCCAAATGTCATCACAAACCACTACATTATTGGCGCTATTTGGATGACATTTGGGGAATATGGGCTGGGACCAAAGATGAATTTAAATTATTTGTAGACACATTGAACTCCCACGACCCATCAATTCAACTTAAATACGAATTGGATGACAAAACAATCGATTTCTTGGATACAACAGTATTTAAGGGTCCAGCATTCCTCACGTCTCACACATTGGACATCAAGGTGCATTTTAAGATCACTGACACGCATGCACTCTTGTTCAAGTCGAGCTTACATCCTAGACATGCCTTTGCCGGGATCGTGAAGTCTCAACTCTTGCGCTTCAAAAGAATATGTACACGAGAAGAAGATTTTCATGAAGCAAAGAGGATATTGTTTACAGCACTGTTAGAGAGGAACTACTCTAAGTCCATGCTCAGACATTGTCTGCAGACTTTTCAGACTGTAAAACAGAAGGATGATAAGAAATTGCTTCCTCTAATTACCTCCTTCTCAAGGACTTGCCGCATCTTGAACAACAACTTGAGGGCCAATTTTCAAGACGTGTTTTCAGGAGTAGAGATACTCCCTGACGTAAGGGTTATCTCACCTTACACAAAGCATAAAAATCTTAAAGATTTGTTAGTGAGAGAAAAACTGCCACCTTTGAAATGAGGATGAGTGGGAGAGACAAATTTGAGAGAGTCTCACCTTGTAAATATTCTAGCCCTCTCCCTCTTTCCTAATCCCTAACCCTTACCATTCCTAATCTTAAATCTCAATCTCAATCTCAAAGGATACGCCTAATCCTAACCATCTTGGATAACCTTAAACTCAATATGAAAGGTTAAACCTGCCCTCAACGGTTACCCTAACCTTAGCCATAATCTTAAACCACGCCTAATCTTAACCCTCTCAGAGGGCACGCCTAATCATAACTGTCTCAAAGGATTTACTTAACTGGAAGAGAAGAGATGATACACCTAACGGGAACTGAGAGCTATCGCGACATGCGTAGGCCAGTGCATACCTTTGGTTCCCCAATTCAACTGCTGAGTCGGAAGACGAGGTGGGGGGAACCATCGAGATAACTTACTCCAACCTAACCCAGCGAGTGCCATCAGACAGCATACTCTCTGTAAAAACCAAATGGTGTCATCTTCATCTTCCTCTAATATCTACAGTCCAACCCGAGAGTAAGAGAAAAGAACCCAGACTCTGTCTCCATCCGACTCAACATCAATTCTCCTATACGACTCTCTTCCAACAACTTCTCACAGTGGTGAGGAGTTGGAGGAGGCAGAGTGACAAAGCCCAGTCAGGCACAGGGGGTGGCTGTGGTCCATACAGACCCTCCACCCCAGTCTCTGTCTCCACCCGTCTTCTATACGGCTCTATACTTCAAAAGCTATGAGAGCTAAACAGAATTAAATTTAAAATCTCAACGATTCTTCACGAAAAGAATAATAATAAAAAGGAAAATGACCTGAACAAGATATATTTAAAAACCATAATTGGAACATTGAATGGAAAATGAAAAAATCCTTAATTTGACCTCTTGACCTCCATTAAGGAAAAAACCTGAATGGAACTAAAATCATAAAGGAATCAGATCTCAGCTGAAGAGTAATAACCCACAAGGAAGGAAATAGTGAGATGATATACTTAACTGGAGGGGAGAAGTATAATGGCGTGCGTAGGCCCGTGCATTGCCCATTTTCAACTGCCGAGTCGATGGACGAGGTGGGGGGAGCCATCGAGATAATTTACACCAAACCTAACCCAGCCAGTGCCCTCGGAAGGTATACTCTCCTTAAACCAAGCAAATATCATCTCACCCTGATTAAAAAACCTACCACCGAAAAAACCAATAGAGAGATCACACACTGCTCTCCTCCGACAGATCTCCCACTACCGTGGGAGAGTTGGAGGAGGCAGAGCGCCTAGCCCCGCCGGGCATACGAGGTGGCTTTGGTCCCTACAGACCTGCCACCTCAAGCTCTGTCTCCATCCAATAGAGATATACACACTGCTCTCCTCTGACAGCTCTCCCACAGTAGTGGGAGAGTTAGAGGAGGCAGAGCACCTAGCCCCGCCGGGCATACGAGGTGGCTTTGGTCCCCACAGACCTGCCACCTCAAGCTCTGTCTCCATCCAATCGAAGGATTTCATATCTCTCATCAAGTAAAGGAGTCCTCCTCTGCTACCAGTCTACATCAAGAAGAATAACAAAAAGGAAATCCCTTATTAAATTAGACTACAAAAATGGAGGTCTCAACTGTAAAATAACCAATCTATAGGAAGAGAAAAAAATGGAATCCTCCATTTAAATCTTAAAGAAAACCAGACTCACCATAAAGAGGAGTGGAGTCCTCCACTTAAGCCCTAATAGAACCAAGATCAATACAAGTGAGTATAGCTCACTGGAACGCGCCGGCCAGCCGTGTATACCCGTAGAGGACATTTTCAGGACGGCGTGTTCGATTCCTCCAGTTGGCAAACAAAACGTCCCATAATTGTTTCAGATTATACTGCTACAGTGGGTGTGCTTCACACAAAACAACCACACTGAACTCTGTAAACATGTAAAATGAAGTGTAATCACATATTTTTATGCAAATCAGGTGGAAAGAATATTTGGAATGATGAGATAATAATAAAACATGATTTTCCTTCACATTGCGCATGTGCGTGCAACAAAAGAATAACCCTCGTGTTGACCCTTGGGTCACTGTGACCCGGTGGTCTACGATGTGCCTTTGCGCATGTGCGTGCGTGCAACAAAAGGTTTGTTTGACGAGGTTTGAGCAACCCGACCGTAGCCGTCGTCGCCCTCGTCTTCGCCGTCGTAGTCCTCCGAGGAGGGATAGAACGCTTCAGTACACGAGATGAGGCCGAGAACATCGGACGGCTCAGAGGCGGAGGATGAGTCCGGGCTGTTCTGTCCCCGTGGCCTTCCCAACCGCGCTCGCGGCCGTCTTCGTCGTCATCATCATCGCACGCAAAGAATTCCGTGGTGTTCTCGGGTGCCCATTCCAGAAGGTCCTTTCCCTGAGTCGCGGACACGAGGGGGACGAGCGGAGCGTCCGCAGATGCTCCGGTAGCGACGGGGTCCCCGTCCACGCCGTAGCAGTTCGCGTCGCGTGGCTCAAAGTCGTCGAGCGCGGAGAATGCGCTTGCGCACAGCGCTTTTATCTTGCCGTGCAATTTGCCGTACTTGACCACAAACTCGGCCCCGTACGGCCGGCACTGATCCGGGGACATGCGGATGAACTGGGTAAAGTTGTCAAACTCGTCGACGAAACGATGCATTCCCATGGCTACCAGGCACTTGCAGAGCAGAGGGTCGCGCTTCTTACTTTTACACTCTGGGGGACATTCCCGTGATCTCCAAGCACGTACAGGCTGCTGCTGCTGCTGCTGCTGCCTCTTCATCCTCATCACCAGCCTCATCCTCGTCCTAACCATCTCTTCCTCCTGCTTGTGCTGCTGCTGCAGCCGCCGCCTCCGCCGCTGGCGGTTGCGCTCGCTCTCCTGAGTCGTAATCACCCTCTCTCCCTTCTCCTCCACTCGCGGTGGCTGACGGCCGCGAGACCAGGAAACCGGGCTTGTAGTGGTGGTGGTGGCGGCTGGGGTCCTCTCTCCATCTCTCTTTCTACCACACACGCACCCACGTTTCTCCTCATCGGACATCGGCTCTCTTCAACTCGGCACAATGATGCCGCTTGTCCTTTCCTCACTTTTTTGTCGTCGTGCTCGTCTCTCTCTCTCTCTCTCTCATAAATGAAAAGGTTCAGTACACTGTAAAAACTGGGACTGGGCTTGATTAATATTTACTAAATAATTAATATTAACCTTTACATAATAAAAAAGACTTTGTGTAGTTTTGAATCAGATTGAGCTGGATTCAACAAATCTGAATCATTTCTCATTGGATTTCACAAGGTTTTTGGCCAAATAAAATTAGCTCTGATACATCTAATACAATTTAATTAAATTTTATGAGAAATGCTAAAAATTTAAAAAGATCAATAGATTTTAATCAGTGGGGACTCCTTTCTTTCAATGATTTCACACTTCCGCCATTTGCATTTTGCGCAACCGCCACATGGCCTGCAGTCAGGATTCAGTACAGCAGATGAAGTCGTCCAACTTTTCAAAGGTAAGTCCTCTTCAGCTATTTGGGAATGTACGAACTATGATAGCTGGCAGTTATTCTGTATTACTAGAATTTACCAAACATTTCAGGTATACTGTGCTTTAGGCCAGAGTTGGAACAATGGTGGTCACAAAGTTTTTATGTGCCAAAACAGCATGCTATGAATGAAAGGCTGGACTCAATGTTGAAAATATGGTATCTGAAATTCACACAGCTTTTACAGCGTTCGCTTTTCGGAGATGACATAATTAAACTGTGTGCAATGATAGAAGCTCATTTTCAAATCTCCTTGGCTTCGGCAGAGTATCCACCCCTCCCCCACTTTAACGGGTGAAGTTGCAAGTTTGAACTGACCGGAGACACAGAGGTGGACAGCTAGCTAGCCTAATACGTGAGTAATATCAATATAATTGTTGTGTTGTTCTAAGTGTTTTAAGTGATACCCAAGTAAATCTTAGGGAAACATAGCGATTGTCTCCTTATAGTCTCGTACAAGTCGCACGTTTTCATCTACGGTGTGGTATTTTGTTGGGGACGTCTCATATTAAGAGGTCGGTGGATGCTTAGCTAGTTTTACATCAGTTCAAGGCATTATGAGGAAGCGATACAACTGGAGTTTTTTTCGGTCGGTGTCTCATTTTAGACTGTGACTGCAGCAGAGCGCCGCTGGCCGAGCCGCGGTGACAGACGCAGCTTTGAGATGGGTAACTGACTGCATGCAGTACTGACAGCGACGTCACGCTACACAGGCCTTACACAGGCAGCATCATGTCGCCCCGCGCGCCATCCGTTTCCTCTTGTAGGTATCAACACAGCGCTCGGACTCAGAGTTTTGCGCTGCACAGAGTCACAGAATGCTGAGGGGGAAACGTGTTGTGAAGTTTGATGTCGGTAATCCCTAAATTCCATGGTACTGCCCCAACGCGTTTGGTGGAATTTGGGGATGAGGGCACGATTGCCAGGGATTAAAACTGGCAACCTTCAAGTTTGTCTGTGTGTTTGTGAATCAGATTGTTAGATGTCATGCTTATTATATCCAAAAGCAATCCTTTTTTTCTCAAAATTGACCACTAACATTTTGAATTTACTGATGTTTAATCACTCTGTTGTACGACCAAATAACTTTGTTTTCTCCTTGTAAATTATTTGAATGGTATTTCAACAAGTGATTTTTTTAAACACAGTTCTGTACTCAGTGAATATCATAGACCTCTTTGGCTACTTCTTTGTCTCAGTATGTAGATGTTTTGTGATTGTTTTGGTGATTTGGACATTGATTTGGGATGACCCTCTGAATCTGATAACAATATGCCTGCAATAAGGACATGTAACTCTTTTTGCTGGACTTTTCCATTATATGTGTGTTTTGAAAAGCCTTTGTAGCATTTTAATTGTTGTTTTGTTACTTCAAATATGTACAATATAGTGTGTGTATACAAAATATGTCATCCAAATGGAATTGAATTTAATGTTATTATATTGTTTCTTTTAAGGTGCATAGAAAATCATTGGCAGAAATCTTTGGAACAGGTATGTATCTCATTTCATATACCATGCATTATATGTGGTGTCTTGCAACACAAGGTTTTCACTGGAGAAAAACAGAAAATACTGATTAACTAAACAGTATTTACATTTAATGTAAATTCTATTAACTCATTGACCAAACATGCGAGTCATTGTCAAGTAATAGTAAAGTGAAGGGTGCCCAATTTTTAGTTTTCAACCTCTTATTTAGTTTTTAGTGAGAGATATAGATAATTGCTTATGCATTAAATGAATAAGACCTGTTTTTATTACCTCAGGATTTGGCTTATGGGATGGCTGTGTAAGATCTGCAAATCTTCATCAACTACGAAGGGGAATCTTCTAAAGCATTACAGACTACAGCACGCAACATTTGGTCGCGGACAACTCCAGCCATGTCTGTATGGCAGTTGCCCATGCACATTTAAAACACAGAGTGCCCTTCGCACACATTTATCCAGATATCATACAGCTGAAGAAAGTTCAAGGCCTGGAAGCTGCACTATTTTTAAGTGTTTAGCTTGCAATGCTTCCTGTCCTAATGAGAAGGACTATTTTCAGCATATTGGAAATCATCTAAAGAGCCACGAAACTGTTTTTTGTGTATTTGAAGGATGCGATTTCCGGACAAATATATATAACACATTTCTAAAACACAAAAGTAGAAGACACAACTCCTATTCTTTAAGTGATTTTAAGCAAAGCGTGCTTGATAGTCATCATAATCAGACTGTTAGTCATTCTGATGTACTAGAGACTAATTATATTGAGGGCACTAATTTAGATTGTGATCCCGAAGATGCATCAGACATAGTGGTTCAAAGAATTGGCGTACTTTTGCTGAGGCTAGAAAGTGTCTATAATGCCTCTGTGAGATGCATTGATGCCCTGGTGGAAGACCTTCAGTTTATTTCATCATCAGCATCTGTTGCTGTAGTTAGAAGCATACTTAGTTCAACACTGAACTCTCACAAATGCATTGTTGATCAGGCCATCATAACTGACTTGGCTGAACAATTGTGCAAATTCCATCCTATCAGCACGTCACTAGGGGCAGGTGGTTCATTTGGTTCAGCTTTTTTGAGAAGGAGATACTTCAAGGAGCATTTCCAATGTGTTTATCCAGTCGAATATTTTCTTGATTCTCAGAAGAACAAGAGTTTTCAGTACGTGCCAATTCTCAAGACTTTGCAGGAAGTCTTGAACAACAAAGATTTTGCAGAGAGCATTTTGTCCACACACTCAAACAGAACTGAACATTTCAAGTCAGTTTTTGATGGTACATTTTTCAAGCAGAATAACTTCTTTGCTGAAGAAGAAACAAAACTCTGTATAATCCTTTATGTTGATGACTTTGAGGTGTGTAACCCACTAGGAAGTTCAAGAAAAAAACACAAAATAACGTCATTATATTGGCTTTTGGCAAATGTTCCATCCGAGTTACAATCTGCATTAACATCAATACACCTAGCTTTACTTTGCAAAGCTGTTGATGTTAAACAGTTCGGATACAAAGCAGTTTTAGAACCACTTTTAAAAGACCTTGCTACTCTTGAACAGGAAGGGGTTTTTGTTTCTAGTGTGGGAAAAAATATTAAAGGGTCTGTACTTTGTGTTGTAGCGGATAATCTTGGTGCACATTCAATTAGTGGACTAGTTGAAAGTTTCACTGGACCATACTTTTGTAGATTTTGTCTCGGACATTCTTCAGAGTACCAGGCACACGAGGTACGGACTGGAGTGTTTCCACCTCGGACAAAGGAGGACTATATTTTGCATGTGCAAACTGTGAGTGAAAATCCAAATTTACTGCATTACTTTGGCGTAAAGCGGTCATGTCCGTTGAGTGATAGATTGAAACACTTTCACTTTGTCTCAGGGTACCCCCCAGATGTATTACATGACCTCTTTGAAGGCATTGTCCCAAGAGAGCTAGCATTATGTATTCAGATTTTCACCAAGAAAAAGTACTTTAGTTTGACTTTACTCAATCACTTAATCTTACAATTTCCTTACAAGGGCTCGGACAAAGTCAACCGCCCTCAAGCAATCCCTCAAAACTACACTGTTCGCAAAACAATAGGGGGAAATGCTCATGAAAACTGGGCCCTAATACGATTGTTGCCACTCATTGTTGGTTCTCAGGTACCAGAGGGTGATTCTGCATGGCAGGTTCTTCTGGCTTTAAAAGACATAGTTGAATTGGTGGTTGCACCTGTTCACACAGATGAAAGTATTGCGTACCTTGACTTCAAAATATCTGAACATCGTGATAGATTTTTTGAAGTATTTCCAGAAGAGAAACTGACACCCAAACACCATTTTTTGGAGCACTATCCGGCACTGATTAAAAACTATGGGCCTCTGGTTGGTGTGTGGACAATGCGCTTCGAAGCAAAACACAAATTCTTTAAGCAAGTTGTGAGGCACACTAACAATTTCAGAAATGTGTTGTTGACCCTTTCTACAAGACATCAGATGATGATGTCATACCACATGCATACAGATGTGGGAAAACCAGCCTTGTGTGTCACAAATGTATCCATAATGCCTTTAGATGTGCTGCATCCTGACATACAGAAAGCTGTAAATGAAAAATCGCCACTTCTTTCTAGTGTGCAGTTAGCCAATACTATCACCTATCATGGTACAAAGTATACTGTTGGGATGATCTTGTCCCATGGCTCTTCTGGTGGACTTCCTGACTTTGCTGAGATTGTTCAGATAGCCATTTTGGACAACTGTGCACATTTTATTGTAAAGTTACTTGCTGCTTGGTATGAAGAACATCTAAGATCTTTTCAACTGGAGGACACTGGCAAAATTACTCTTTTGGAGCAGCTTAAACTCAGTGATGTGTACCCCTTGGCTGTGTACAGTGTGTCAGGAAAACGCCTGGTTACACTGAAACGTCACATCTGTTGTGCATTTTAGGTAATTGAAAGACATGTTAAAATTATGTTAAAATTTGCATTTATCTGTGTTTGTCTTGGTGCTTGTTTTTTTTCAACACTATTTTAGGTAGTTTAGCAATTTAACTACATAATCACAAATTTATAATCACTGTTATTGTGTTAAAAAAATAAATCTGCATTTTTACACACTTAATAATATACACATACATAAATGAATGCATTCCATTTAAAAAAGTTAAAAAATCAGATGTGAATATGGGACATTAAGTTTGACAAATATTTAATGTCAGTGATTGAAAATAACCAAAATTTCTGATTACATTTCAAAATAATCTAATTACCGTATAATTTAAAGACAAAAAAAATACAAATTCATGAACAAATGTGATAATCTTTAAAATGACAATGTAATTAAGTTATGTAGTGATTTAGTGTGTCAATGTATTCATTGACTATTAACCACAAATGTGTAATTGCTGTGGTGCCATATTGCAGTATCTTCATTTTCTGATGTCTTTTTATAAGCTTTTTGGTTGTGATGGTATGCTTATCTGTTTGTATTCTTGCCAGGATGGCAGCGATGGAGGCGAAGCTCCGGGTGATAATTGATGACAGAGTTGAGAAGTTGGTTCTTCCATCTGGAATACCACCCACTGTTGAGGAGCTGCAAACTGTTGTAAAAGAGACTTTTGAGTTATCAGGAGATTTCAGTATTCAGTATTTGGACTCTGAATTTGAAGACTACTTTACTCTCAACGGAACTGACCAAATTAAACACAAAGACACCATTAAGGTTGTTCACGCTCCTCTGATTGTCCTCAACTTGCATCCAAGTGATGAAAGCTTTGCCAGTTCCTCCAGTCAACGTTCAACTGACTGGGACTCTGTATCTCATGCGCAGTCAACTTCTTCGACTGCCGAGTCATCTGCTGGATCGTCTACTTCCCAGGATACTATAATTCTTTCAACACAAAGTACCACAGAACGATGTCAGTCATGGCCGAAGCAGTTTCCTATTCCACAGTTTGCATATGAAACCAAGATGTGCCTTGAAAGAGCCACTGAAGACTACAAGAAGAATGGAAAACTTCTAAGTACCGCAAAGGTCAAGACAGACATACTTGAGAAGTTGGCTGAAGCGATATATACATATACAGCCTATCCATCAAGTGCACAGATAAGTGAGGTAGCTGAAGCCCTTGTCAAGACATATCCTTGTCTTAAGGAACCCGGCTCCTTTTCTGGTTTCTATGGCTGGCAACAAAGCCTCAAATATAAGATGGCAAATTATCGGACAAGACTCAGAGGTTTTGGTGTTCCTGAAGTGATATGCAATGCATTAAAACACAAGAAACCAGCTGACCAGAAGTCTGCAAAGTGTGTGAAGAAACCCAGAAAAGCAGAGATAAACTACCTCCCTCCTTACCCAGCTGGAGAGAATGAAGAAAGTCAGGAACAAGAGAGGATTCAGTTGCTCACTGAAATAAGCAAACGGGACAACAATAAATTGATAAAAGAAAAAATGGCCAAAACGTTTGCACTCAGAAGACACGAAATCATCAACCAATCACCCAGCATAGGGGACATCAAAGCCAGATGGCCTGCTCTATTTGAGGCATCTCATGTGAGTTGCAAGGGTATCCTGATAACATGTTTCAAGTTACTTTAAAAAAAAATTCACTGCTAGTCATCCACTATCAAAATTATGTAATCATGATTACATTTCGAAGTCACTTTATAATTATTGCTATAAAAATTCTAACAATTCTTTCTCATGATCCCTTAATGTACATTTCTAAAAAGCTATGCTTATACTATGCTGTCTGCTATGACAAATGTTAAACTCAATGTACACATGTAGTGTGTGTTGCTTTAATGCTATTTTCATTGTGCCTTTCAGCTCCAGGATGAGTTTCACAGGATCACAATGGTGCACCTTGAATCAAAATTCATGTCCAAGCTGGATGAATACACTCCAACACTTCTGGCCCTTTTCCAGTCCAAAGGTGGAACTATGGGGCTTAGGTTGCAGGGTATCCTACTCAAGGTATTTTTTCAATCATTTTTCAATTAATATTTTATTTCAGGAATTTCTTTTATTAACCTGCTTCAATGTCATACTCTTATCAGCTCTTCAGCATTTTCTAATTGGTAAGTATGAAATTGTTAAAGACCTTCCCAAATGTATTGTATGCTCTCAGTTGGTGGCTGGGTAATTTTGGGCACCTGGTAGGCATTTCAGCTTTTTTTGCAAATTGTTTTCAAATTTCAACTACAGATAAGATCATGCTAGATATGAGTCAGCATTTTCTGTGAAATGTATATGATAGAACGAAAACATTTCATTGGTTTGTGACTATATTTTTTTAATGTCATTTCAGTCTCCAAGCAATCCTGGCATCACTGTGACCAGAGATGTTGTCATTCGTTGCTTGATGGTGTACCTTGGGGAATCTACAGATCGACTCTTGAAAGAGTATGATGTAAGCTGATTATTCAGTTGCACTCTAAATGATTCAACCCCATTGCAAATTAGGTTTATTGGCAAAATTAACAAACTTTCAGCTGTTTGCAATGAACAAATCAAACAAGAACAATTTAAATAACGCAGCACATCTAACATTTACAAGTGGTTTCTCCAGACTCATTCATATGTGACTGAACAGTAGTTGTATTTCTCTTTTTCCGGGGAAATACATCACTAATCATCACAGAAGCCGACTGAGGTTTGTAGAACTACAGTACTTTGTTAATTATTGTATTTGGTGGGAATCTGGAAATGTTCGATTATGATCTTCCCCTTTGGAACGCATCCTGAATTACACAATGTTCTGGTTTTTTTAGGACACTGAAGGGGACAGTGTTTCGCAGGACCTTGCTGTACAACAGATGAAAATCTACCAAATCCAGACGCAAACATCAGAGGGTCCAGATGTGGGTATCGTGGTAGAAGGCGTGAAAGTTCTGACTGCTCTGGGTAATTTTCCAAGGGCTTGCTCCATGCTTGTTGGGCTGGCATATGCACTGGATCTTGCCTATCCAAAGGAGGTCAGGTACACACTGGAAGTTTTTCAAAAGCTCTTCCTTGAGCTGGACTGTTTAAGGCTGTCCCCAAAAGTGAACACCCTGAAGACTAAGCTACTGGCTTAAAAGCAAATTGTTTAAGACTGAAGTTAAGGCACTAGTTTCAGTGCTCCTGTCATGTTTTTGACCTTGGCATAGATACATGCAGTGTGCACATGAAAGGTGCATTTTTTTTTTTTTTTTCAATAATGTTCACATGATTTTGTTCACTGTAAAGAGTACTTTAAATATTGTAAAGGCTTTGTTAAATCCTCTTAACAGTGGTCCAGTTAGTTCAGTAAACTACATTTTTTAAGTAAGAGGGTATTGGGTGTTTTTTTGCTGTCCCCACAAGTGAACAGTCTGAAGAGTGAGGTATTGGCTCAAAATCAAACTTGAGGTAAAGCACAAGTTTCAGTGCTCCAGTAATGTTTGTGGCATAGATACATGCAGTGTGCACACCAAAGGTGCTATTAAAAATGTTCACATGATATTGTTTACTCTAAAGAGTACTGTAAAGTGATGTTGAGTGAGTTAAAATGAGTTTTGTTAAATTCTAACAGTGGTCCAGTTTGGTAGTTTAGTGAACAACTACATGTTTGACCCAAGAGGCTTGATGTTTTTGATAATGGCACAGGTTGCAACCCGCGTGAACAGCAGGGGTATCCCTGCTGTCATTTGAAGAATTTAAACAGTGAATAATGTTGTTGTTCATTAGTCCAAAATTAGTAAGAACTCAAGTGGTGGCTTTTACCTTTTTCCCGACTTTAAGCTGTACTTTTGATTTCTCTTTTAAAATATTCAGAAGTCAAATTGGCTCTGAAAATTTTAGCCAGCACATGTAGTGATTACACTTTGCAGTCTCAAAATGTTTTTTTTAATGAATTGCCCCAGAAACACTAGATATTGTATCACACACAAAAATCTGTGCTTTTAATGCCCACAGATGATAAAGGTCAATAGAGTGGCATATATTTTTGGTAAATTTTTACTAAACCCTTTAAAATATACATGGCACTATTTTGAAAGAAGTCCTAGTTCTGTCAGGTACAGAATATTTGAACAATTTAAACTAGTACACAAAAACCTTTTATTCTAATCAAACAAATACATTGTCAGTGTGTCCCTGCTGTACACAATTCATAGCTGTTATGTCAGTTGCATTAATGTATTGTGGCATTTGACATTTAAATAAATGTTTAAACAGTATTTGTCTGTCTGGTAATCTGTTTACCAATCTTAAGTAAAATGTTGTACTAAAATGACTTAACATTGGGTAGATATAACTTAAAAAAGTGATGGCAACAAAGTGACACGTAATTCTATTGAATAGATTTGAAGAGTGTTAAAGCCAACTGTAACTTGAATTTACACAATTTATTTAGAATAGAATAAATAAGAATTTCAATGTAAAATGTGTTGAATTAAATAACAAGATGCTAAAATATGAGTTGAATATAATTCCTGAAATTTAGTAAGTTTTAAATAATTTCACTGAGAAAATTGGTAAATGTAATTACTTTTTGTACAAATATTTAGTAAATGTAAATAGGTTTTGCATTGATATTTATTAAATTCAAATCAAAATTTCCCAGATAATGAGTAAAATTTACTCACTTTTTTCAGTAAATATAAATCAATTTTCCAAAGAAAATTTATTTGAAATTACTAAGTATTAATGGGCTAGTTTTACTCACACAGTGGCATGATATCACTAAATGCAACACACTTTATCAGTTCTTTTTATTAAAATATACTAATTTTTCTTATTTAAAATTTAGTTAAACTATTCAATACATTCTAATCAAATCTTACCGAATTAAAATCTACTCATATATATCGTGTGTCACTTTGTTGCCATAGTTTTATTAAGTAACCTTGGGTCAGATTTTTTAGGGTGTAGGATAAATGACAGTTCGGTGGGATATATGAAGAAACCGCATCTGTGCGCGTTGGACATTTGGACGGGATTGTGTGACCCCTCTTCCTTCTCCATCGAGAAAGTGCTGGCGCACATCGCCTCTATCCTGGCGTGCAATTCGGCGTACTCTGCTACTGCTGCCTCTGCCTCAGTTGCACAAACACTTCGTATCACAGAGCCGCGTTAATGTAGTTATCCCTTACTTTGTTTACATCGTAACAAAAGGTCAAGAAAGGAAAGGAAAGGACAAAAAAAAGAGAAGAAAGGACAGGATGTCACAAACACGTCATATCACAAGGCCACTTTATTTCAGTACTACTTTACTGTGTTTACATCATAACAAAAGGTTGTCAGAGGCACACACGACTTTAGCGAGTTTTGTAGGTTCCGTCAGATCCGTTTCCCGTGCGCGTGGCACGAGCCGACGAGGTTCGAGCAGCCCGATCGTAGCCATCTCCTTCGTCGTCGCTGTCGGAGGATCGCGCGTTTCGTTCCTACACTCCCCGGGACATTCCCATGGTCTCCAGGCACGTGCAGGCTGCTGCCGACGCCCCTGTCACTGCCTGTGCCGCAACCGCCACCGCCTCCGCCGCAACTACCACTGCATCCGCCGCAGCCGCCAGCGCCTCTACCGCAGGCTCCGCCGCTGCCTCCGCCGCCGCCTCCGCCGCCGCCTCCGCCGCGTGTGTGTGTGTGTGTGTGTGTGTGTGTGTGAAAGAGACAGAGAGGACATGGAGAAGTACAAGAACGGGAAGATGAACGAGAAGGGAAGGGAAGGGAAAGGGTCAGATAGACCTGATGACATAGAGAAGAAGCACATGAACGAGAAGAGGAACGACAAGGGAAGGGAACGGGTCAGATAGACCCGATGTCGACGAGGAATAGCGAGGTGTGCGTAAGAACAACGATGGAAGGAAAGGAGCGACGACGTGTGGGGTCAGAAAGACCCGATGTCGAAGAGACGGAACAGGAGCGGTCAGTGAGACCCGATGTCCGCGACGACGGGGTGTGTGTGTGTGTGTGTGTGTGTGAAAGACGGAGCTAGAGAAGAAAAACGAAGAAGAAGAACAAGAACAAGAAGAAGAACAGGGGAAGGAAAGAAGCGAGAGAAGCGTTGGATAGGCCCGATGTCGACGATGAGGAGGCCGAGGAGGAACAGGGGTCACACACACACTCACACACACACACACGTTCCTCCTCCTCGTGGACATCGGGTCTATCTGACCCTTCCCTTCCCGTCCCTCCTCTCGTTCTCGTGCTTCTTCTCTATGTCCTCTCTGTCTCTTTCACACACACACACACACACACACACAGACACAGACAGACAGACACACACACACACACACACACACACACAGACACACACACACACACGCAGACACACACAGGCACACACAGGCACACACACACGCACACACAGACACACGCACACACACACACAGACACAGACACGCGCACACACACACACACGCAAACACAGACACACACACACAGACACACACACACACACACACACACACACAGGCACACACAGGCACACACACACATTCCTCCTCCACGGCATCGGGTGTCTTCAACTCTCTCTCAGTCATGTCCCAACAGGCTCTCCCAGTCAGCCAACCAAGCTCCGTCTATCCAACCCAGCTCTCTCTCTCTCTCTCTCTCTCTCTCTCTCTCTAAACTCTCCAACCCTTAACTACATCCCCGCCCACCGGACAAAACCCAACAGCTCACACGGCAGCAGGATAGAGAAGAGTCCGGGCATTAGGAAATGTGTGTGTGTGAGTACGAAGAGACGGCAGTGGGAGGAGGACACGAGGAAGCAACGGCAGCAGTTTGCGACGGCCGCCGCAAACGCCCTCTCCGCCGCAACGCGTGTTGCAACCGAAAACGTCCTAGGAGAGACCTGGTCTCTGAGCGAACTCCGCTCGGACTCCGAGGAGGAGGAGGATGAGGAGGACGAGCCTGAAAGGACAAAGCGAATGCGGTGTGAAGAGCGAGAGGAGGATGAGGAACGGGAGAACACGAGGCGGCAGACAGCAGCAGCAGCGACAGCCGCCGCCTCCGCAAACGACCTCTCCGCCACAACGCGTGTCGCTACCAAAGATGTCCTAGGAGAGACCTGGTCTCTGAGCGAACTCCGCTCGGACTCCGAGGAGGAGGAGGATGAGGAGGACGAGCCTGAAAGGACAAAGCGAATGCGGTGTGAAGAGCGAGAGGAGGATGAGGAACGGGAGAACACGAGGCGGCAGACAGCAGCAGCAGCGACAGCCGCCGCCTCCGCAAACGACCTCTCCGCCACAACGCGTGTCGCTACCAAAGATGTCCTAGGAGAGATCTGGTCTTTGAGCGAACTCCACTCCGACTCCGAGGAGGAAGAAAGGATAAAGCGAATGAGCTGTAAAGAGCGAGAGGAGGACGAGGAACGGATGAACACGGGGCGGCCGGTGGCAGCAGCAGCAGCAGCGTACGCAAACAACCTCTCCGCCGCAACGCGTGTCACTACCAAAAAGGGCCTAGGAGAGACCCGGTCTCTGGGTGAACCTCGCTCTGACTCTGAGGAAGAGAATGATGAGAGGACAGGGCGAAGGCTGCACGATGAACGAGAGGTGAGTACGAAGCACAAAGAGGATGATGTCGCGGAGGATAATGGGGATGATGTCGCGGAGGATAACGGGGATGATGTCGCGGAGGATAATGGGGAGGAGGAGGAGGACGAGGAGGAGAGCACGAAGCGGCCAGCAGCTGCAAAGGTGAGGCGTTTTGCTGCCAATAAGGTCCTAGAAGAGATCTGGTCCGGCGAACCTCACTCTGACTCCGATGAAGAGGAGGATGTATCGGAGGAAGAGGAAGAGGAAGAAGAAGAAGATGAAGAAGGGGAAGGATACACCTCATCAGAGCAGGAAAATGTAACGTCATCCTCAGAAGGAGAGGAAGGAGACGTAGAAATAGAAGTAGAAGTAGGAGAAGGGGAAGAACGCACCCCACCGGAGCAGGAAAATGTAGCACTATCCTCAAAAGGAGAACAACAAGTATACGTAGAACTGTCTGAGAGAGACTAAACACTTTGGAGGGGCAGTAGATGTACTTCCCTGGGACCCCAGGAAAGCTGATGTGAAGATGAGGGATGTGGGGGCCCTGCTTTAATGGCTGGTGGCAGAATCTGCACAGGCGGCCTGGTGGTACCTGCCCGGCTCCCTTCCTCTTCGCCCTCTCCTCTGCCACTCTTCTCCACTCTGCCCCCCTCTGTCTGGCTGCCTCCAGCTCCCGCTCAAAAAACGGGGAGCCTGCAAACTCCTCAAAAGTCATCTGAGGGTTTTTGAGACCTTCGTGTGAATATCGTTGATACACTTTTGTGGAGCAGTAAAAGTAGTTCACAGTTTTGGACTGATAAAAAAAAATTAACTGTGGTGCCGTCGCCAAGATACCTAGATTGTGGCTGACCACAGGCTGAACAGTTCCTGATCTTCTTCTTGTGGTGCTGCTGCTGCTGCTGCTGCTTGTCCAGGACCTCTTTCACAATCATCTCCACAGTGGCACGGCTCATTGACTCCTGCTGGGGGAGGGCCACCGGTGGAGGGTTGAGGGTTGCTGGGGGCAGGGAGTGACAGGCACGCTGGTTGTTTGGCTGCCTGTCGTCAAAGTCTGCCACAGCTGCTGTGTCTCCAGCAGCTTCTCTGGGCCAGTGTTCAGGGAGGAGCTGGTGTTCTTCAATTTGGCCAGATGTTTAACATATCTGGAGATATGTTGGCAGGTGGTAGGATGGAGGAGGCTGTTGGGGTCAATGCATGTCCTCTGTACCATGGCAGCATAGTCTGCATCCACCCGCCTCAGAAGGTCTTTAGCTCCATGGTGCTGCACCAGAAGTTGGTCAATGGCAGCTCTCATGGGCTCTGTCCATCTGCTGTGGTCCAGGACCTGAATAAGGCCTCCTGTCTTGATGGGTCCAGTGCGAGAGGCCCGTGGAGAGGAGGATACAGGCAGCAGTGCTGGTCCTGGCAGGCCTAAAAAAAGGACAGGATCATTATCTTGGTTTTTTTGCCAAATATCAGAGAAATCATTGTGATGACACAGTCACACACTCATGTATGAGTCCCTCCTTGGTCCCTCCTATCTATATCAGTGAGGGGGGGGGTAATGAGAAACATTTCTGTGCATAATGCAATAAAGAGATTCACTGCTTAAACAGTCTGAGTCATCAACGAGGACCTCACCTGGACACTGAACACCACACAGCTAGTGAAGAAGGCCCAACAACGGCTGTATTTCCTGAGGAGGCTGAGGAGGTTTGGCATGTCGTCAAAAATCCTCACCAACTTCTACAGCTGCGTTGTTGAGTCCATCTTGACCGGCTGCATCACCGTGTGGTACGGCAGCACCACCATCATGGACCATAAACGCCTGCAGAGAGTGGTGAAGACTGCGTCCAAGATCACCAGGACTCCCCTGCCCTCTCTGCAGAGCATCTACAGACACCGAGTCCACCGGAGGGCTGCCTCCATCATCAAAGACCCCACCCACCCCCAACACAAACTGTTCACTCTCCTCCCCTCAGGCCGGAGGTACAGGAGTCTGAAATGCAGGACGTCCAGACTCAGGAACTCCTTCTTTCCCTCCGCCATCAGGCTCCTTAACAGTCGATAGGAGTCACGACAACTACCTCCAATGACTGTACTTTATTTTAAGTATTTTTGCACACATGTAAATATATTTATATTTAGCAATAGTAGTTTATATTTATATGTTATATATTCTATTCTATCCTCTTCTTTTTCACTCTTTGGCATTCGGTGCGGATGGCAAAGTAAGATTTTCATTGTACAGGGAAACCCGTTTCTACACTGTACACATGACAATAAACACTTTGAATCTTTGAATCTTTGAATCTTGAACAACAACTGAACACAAGAACGTTCATGAAGGAAGGATTCACTGGTGGACCTGATCCACTCTATGGTAAAATGATTCAGCACAAATAACTGTCTGACATAATAATCACACATCTTACATACATTTACTGATATCATTGCAATGATATTGCAACCAAAGTGACCAGGCCTGTTTTTAACTGTGAGGTCTGTATGAAGCACAGCAGGGGGGTCATTTGAATCACCTGCGTCCATCAAAGACTCAGACTCTGCTTTAGCAACGGCAAACGCTGGCATCATGGGCGGCTGAGACTGGAAAGCTGCTTCAGAGCACTGCTGGGAAGACAGAATCGGCACTGCTCCAACGGATCACCCTGGACAGTGCCAGTGCTCTCCTGAAACACAGCATCAAACATAGTGATTTAGTCAGTCAGTCAGTCAGTCTGTTGGTCAGTCAGTAACTGGCAGTGAGTGATTAATCTGGATCACCTGAGCATCAGGATCACCTGCAGCAGCAGAGCAGGGATGTTCTTCACGCTGGGGGGAGGACTGCTGCTGTGTCTTGTGCTTGTCCCAGTTCAGGACAACAGGACGACAGCCTGACTCCACATACTGCAGTCCAAACCTCTCCCCCGTGTCCCTATTTGTGACCTGCAGGACTGGGTATTTTGCCTTCCCCGGCACTCTTACCGAGCTTGCATTCAGCTCGGTAATTAGTAGAGGGTCAAAGGCAGCAGGCAGCTCCACGGCAGGCAGCTTCAGGTCCACCAGCCTCTGAAAGTTCCAGCGCACCACTCCTGGCATGGGTTAAAATTAGGGTTGTCTCTGTCTCCCTCTCTTGCTGAAGGCTCTGTCTCCCTCTCTTTCTATCTCTGTCTTGCTCTGTCCCTGTCTCTCTCTCTCTCTCTCTCTCTCTCTGTCTTTATCTCTGTCTCTCTTTGTCTCTCTCTCTCTCTCTCTGTCTCTGTCCCTCTCTCTCTCTCTCTCTCTTGGTCTCTGTCTCTCTTTTTTCTCTCTCCCTCTCTTTCTCTCTGTCTCCCCCTCTCTCTCTATCTTTGTCTTGCTCTGTCCCTGTCTCTCTCTCTCTCTCTCTCTGTCGCTGTCTTTATCTCTGTCTCTCTTTGTCTCTCTCTCTGTCTCTATGTCTCTCTCTGTCTCTGTCTCTGTCCCTGTCTCTCTTGTAGCGGATATTATAGGCCTCTCACTGGGGCACCAATAAATGTAGGAAAGTATAGGTGCTTCACAACGCGGGCACCAAAGTATGTAGCGAGTTATACTACCATTTAATTAATTAATTAAAAGCTCTCGTATCAATAGGGGCACCACCCGTCATTGGACGGGAAATTCGACTTATTATTTTCTTAGCACAGATGGCTTCAGGTCTTTAACCTTAAGAATTAAGCATTAAACATTAAACAGTCTCAGTTCTAAATGTGTAAGTTCTCAGTGGCATTGATCCTCTTAGACCTTGTTATGAAGAAATATCCAGGCAGCGAAGTGGCGGTTAATACACCTTTTTATTAATAAATGCTAAATATCAACATGAAACACTAATGACTATAAAGGCGAATAAGACAGAAATGACACTAGACAGACAACAATCAAGACATAACACTAACATTGCTGATAAACCTTTGGATTGGTGATAGTGAAATGAAACTGAATACGGATTGTACCGGAGGACAAGGGGAACCTGTCTGACTTTAAGAACGTTGTAGTTAGAACCACAGAGGATCCACTGACTACTCTTCCTGCAGATTTAGATAGATCTCAGAGCTACACTGACACCAACTTGTGAACTAGCACCAGCTGTTATACTTCATGTGGGCCCTTGGTCCAGCAGCGATGCATCCAGCGGTGGTCTGCAGTCACACAGGCAGGGTCAGCTGTCAGCGTCCCTGGCAGGTTTCCAGGGGAGGAGGAGAGAGAGGAGCTCTCTCTGGAGGCTGAGACAGGAGGCTGGAGGGCCTTGGCGATGTCGGCTCAGTTCACTCGGCACCGTGGTTCTGGAACTTGAAGGTTCTGGTGGATCAGGATGTGCTGGTTCTTGGCGGTGGCGTCTGTCGGTCCGTTCGGACTACAGGACAGCCAGCGGCGTTCAGCTCTTAATAGGCAGGGTGCTGGATCTGGATCTGGATCTGGATCTGATGTTGGCCTCAGCTTCAAAACTCATTTAAAGCTCACTAAGGAAAGGTTGTCGCTGGTCACACGCAACAGTTCCGAGTTATCAAAAACGAGAGTTGCTATCAAAAGTACTTGGTTCTGGCTGGTGTTTCAGGCGGTATTTAAGAGGACTTTAAGAAAACTCTGTTATACTTTCAGTCATAGTGATCAGCTATAACTTCAGAAGAACGGTCTACAAAAGTTTAACTTGAAGGTAGCAGGCACAAAGATTATAAGTAACAAAGTAAAACTTAAAATAAAATAAAATAAAAATAAAAACGGCATAGCAGAAAAGAAGGGCTAAGCAATGACAGAAGGGAAGACAGAGGTTTTATCCTCTGCATCTTAGGGGCGTGTTCTCCTCTGACAGAGGGACGCCTGTGTCATCACTTAAAAGTTTAGACGTACTAAATTAGATTTCTGTTTCATATTCACTATGTTCCAAATCCATTTTCATTCCTAACACTGCATGGTATACAGAATCAAGATATTTCCCTTCCAATACATATATTCATTAAGTCTTTACCAAATAACTTCCTAAATGGCATGACACACAATGACCTAATCTTTAACATTCTCAAGTTTGCATTAACTTCCATTACTCTAATTATCACATTACACAGATTAAACAGACCTGGATTGAATATACTGTTGGTTAGTTTCTAATTTATTAGACACAGATTATTAATTATATGGACTTCCTGAGTCTTCTCACTCATTGGTGAATTGCAGTGTTATCACAGGATTTGAAGCAGCATCCTCAAAAGTTGTAATCGGTTAGTTGGTCATCCTGTGGGTTACACCATTAGACAAAAGAACGCATTAATTAGCATTAATTGATCTGTGGGCACTTTGGACAGTTTCTTTAACCACATTTAAACTTGTAGCAGAAATGGAAGAATGTTCATACAGATTCACTCATTCCCCTCTGTGATCAGTCTGGCCTGGGCCTCAGGAGTCCACGAGTGAGGGAGACCACGGGGTCGCTCGGACAGGACCCTTCTGTCCTAATCACTGGTTCGTAGGAAGTTCACAACATATATGTCGATAGAAGCTCTGTGCTAATTTTATGGCAGTCACTGTGAGGCCTTTTACACAACACCTACCCAGAGGCAGGCTTTGGGTTCCATCACTTCATCATTGTCACTTATCAGTCTTTTTAGCGTTCATCACGTTATCATCCGGAACTCTCATACAATGGCTTCCTGTTTTGGATAAGTCAGTTCAGGGTTAATTCACAGCCAGTACACTGTTAAAGCATGGGTTTGTGGCAAACCCCCCCCCCTTTCCTCTGTCACAAGACAATCCAGGAGGTCATAGGGCAAGTGAGTCAGCCACACCACTGGTTCAACGGCTACACTCTCTCTCTCTCTCTTTCTCTCTCTCCCTCTCTTTCTTTCTGTCTCCCTCTCCCTCTATCTCTGTCTTGCCTGTCCCTGTCTCTCTCTCTCTCTCTCTCTCTCTCTCTCTCTCTCCTAGCGGTGTTAACAAATGGTCTGTACTGGGCAAGGGGTAAGTATGCGGCCCCCCTGGGTTCCGACTCTAGGAACAGCACGCAGGGTGTGGTGGTCCAGGGTGACAGGACCTTAATCGTGACTCGGTCTTCTATGAGGGCCAGCCTCACCACTGCTACAGTCCATCCTTACACCACATATGTCAGTCTTGGCAAGTCCCTTCTCCAATTGGACTTTTTCAACCACCACCCCCCTCAAAATTCACATCACCTAGTCCAGCTTAGGCGACTAGGCCGTGGATGCACCGGGACCTAGGTTTAGTTATGATGCTTGACTTATCAGGCAATAAATATAGTAAAATCACACACAATGATAAATAATTAAAAGAGGAATACATCATAAATTTGAGCAGGTTAAAAGGTCCATAATTCTAAAAGGCTATAATTCCTCTCTTCATTTCTTTTAGGCTAAAAGGCTCCAGGATATCCACAAATGAATAAGACAATAGAAAGTGATAAAAGGGGCCGGTCAGAGGAGCCCCCTCTGGTGTGTGTGTCCCTCTGGTGTGTCCTGTCCCGTCTCTGTCCCGTCTCTCTTTCCAGACATCTCATGTTTAAATGCTTGTTGGATATCATAAAGAACGTAACCATTTCTGATTAACTGTTTAGGTCGGTGCGTCACAGATAGCACGTTCCTGTAGTGATGTTATGGTAATCTAACAGTTGGATGTTGGGTGCAAGGCGTGTATCTATAATCAAACTTCAGAATATGTTTTGCACAACAAAAGCACTACAATCAAGGTCTGTCTGGTACATTCTGGGGGTCAGATTGACATATTCTGTTCACTCTCATGAGGAGAGAGTAACTTTATTTGAGAAGGCCTGAAACATTCTATGGTCATATTAAATTCTAATTCAACAACATAGGGGATATGGCACACAGGACAGTGTCTCACAATAAAACAACATGCAAGGTAAGTATATAAAAGGAACAGGGATCCTGTTTCCATAAAACATGCTACTCACATATGTACACAATCATAAAATCATAAACAGAAAAGCAATAACTACATAAATGAATAGAATTCATGAAAGATATCCTTCTTTGTGGATTCCATTTTAGCCTGTACTGCTGTAATGCTGATGGGATTATAGTGGTAATTACCCTCTTTGGCCGCCAGACGGAGACATTTCACCAGCTTCCAGTCCCTCCATTGAGCCAATAAGGCTTAACGCTATAGGGTGTAATTATGTGTGTCCAGTCTCCGTCCAGTGTACCGGGTCCTGTTCCTAGGTTCACTCAGTCACACAGTCAGCTCACTCAGTCACTCAGGTAAGTAAATAAGTGCTCTTTGGTAATATGTGTTTCTCTCTGGTCTTTGTTTTAGACTTGTCATCTTGCAAACACTTATCACTAAAGATGTATAACCTCCTTTTCCTTTCCGTAAAGCAATCGATACACTGGATTTCACCTGTTCTATTTCCGACATGTATTGGGCATAAAATATATACTCTACATTCTGAGCAAACCTGCCATCAGCATGTAGAACCCTGTTATTAAAGTACCGTGACAATGTCAGAGGATTTGGTCGACTACTATAATATGTGAAACGACCCTGTGGGAACAACACAGGGAAGCATTTAGCTTCATTTGTCGGATCACCAAGAAGTCTAACAGGATTGTTCCCTTCTACCGGTGCCACATTCAAAACACCATCAAAATACTGATCAAGAGCTTCCTGACCAATGTCAACAGGCATTAAACATGTATCCTGGAACATGCAATGCTGCTGCCTGTCATGTAGAAGCTCATCTTCAACAACATCAGTAGAGGCCTCACCAATTACAATACCATTACTGTCCTTCACTAAAACCTCATCATTCTGTTCCCTGCAAAATTCATTCAACCAACCCTCATTAAACTGCACGTCTTCATAGTGTACATTTGTCGGTTTTAAATGCTTCAATGCCTGTCTAATGTGCAAGGTGTCTACAAACTGATATTCATAATGCCCTTTGTAAGTCAATTTACGTTTTAATTTCACACGCAACAAAGATCCTTCCATATTGGAACGAGGCAGCAGATTATTAGTCTGAACAATATTAGCTGGCACACATGTCACTGGCCCATGTACTCCATTTTGTCCACCTTTAGGTAATGCTAACATTTTCATAAATGGAATGTTTAAAGCAATTAAATGCTGTTCTAAGCTATTAAGACATGCCAATACTGGTGGAACAAAATCAACTCCCAAATTATTCACTGCAGACTCAGGTGGCAGTTCACCTCTATTGATCTTATAATGACATGTGTAGCAAATCCACAACTGACCTCTAGCATTATACAGTCATCACTACATTTGTGTAAATACTCCTCAGTAATACACTTATTTGCCACTAAAGCCACTTGTTTCCTCTTGTAATAATCATCCCTTTTACAATTCAAAACCTGATGTCTAAATAACAGTCGATGGCAAACACAACACACAAAATCTGGCCCGTCTTTTACTTGATCCAAAAACTGCTCCATTACAAAATCAAACTGCTGTGACTTTTCTTT
The DNA here is from genome assembly GCF_042242105.1 of Pempheris klunzingeri. Classification (NCBI taxonomy): domain Eukaryota; kingdom Metazoa; phylum Chordata; class Actinopteri; order Acropomatiformes; family Pempheridae; genus Pempheris; species Pempheris klunzingeri. The sequence goes on from NC_092016.1 coordinate 29,477,043, forward strand.
CCTCTGTTGCATCCTCAACTTGTTACCTACTTGAACCTGCTTCTTATGCTCTGGATTTCCATGATATTTCTTTTTACTCATTTCTTTAACTTTCTGCTTATGCAACACATTACTCTGATATTTCATTACACTAGTTTCCTTACGTGTCTGTCTATGAAACACATTATCCCAATATGTCCTTTTTCTCATTTCTCTTTTCCTAACTAACACATTCTCCTGATATTTCTGTCTTTTGTTTTCTTTAACTCTTTCTCTAAATAACACATTCTCCTGACATTTCTGTCGTTTCTTTTCTTTAACTCTTTCCCTAAGCAATACATTTGCCTGATATTTCTTTTTTACCATTGCTTTAATTGTTTCCCTATGGCACACAGTGAGATCTCATTTTCGTTTGTAAGTTCAGTTTCCTTTTCAAATACTTAGAAAAACAGTAATTACTAACATTTGCTTTACTCAATGTTTGTCCATCCGATACATCAATACAAGCTACTCCGTTACTCCCTAAACCTGAATTTGAAACTGTCCTTTTCTCTACACTTTGCCGTCTAATATTGTATGCTCTAGAATACAGTGTATTCCCTTTACAATAACCATAACACATCTGCACTTTAGGCTGAAGAACACAAACAACTGTTTCATAATGGTTACCATTACCAATAAATAGATCCCCTGCTTTGACAAACATCTTTCCTTGCTGCTATATTCCAGCCAACGATCATCACAATACGTATAAATACTCACTCCTAAACAATCTGCTGCTGCTTGGATTTCAACCTCAGTGGCCCAACTGCCAACATATCGCATTTTTGATTTGGTTATGTACTCTACCACTGAGGAATACTCACTTCTCAAAAAACTCTGATAATCTCCTGCATTGTTTTCTATTTGTTTAACCACAGCAAGCCTTACTTTCCTGTGGTTCTTCTGTGTACCACTCACAGCTTGACACAGTGCTCTAAAGAAACAATTACCATCAGCCACTATAGTCTCAGTCTTACAAGGACTTCCCAACAAACCAACTACTGCAGACATGGGTGAATCATATCTTTCAAACTCTACATTCAACTGTCTACATAAACTTTGTGCAACTTCTGTACTAATGGGGTTAAAATGTAACTGTCTGGAAGTTGCATCACTGACAAACACAACATCTGAGTTAACTTCAACGTCTCTTCCATCAAGCATTTCAGATGCTGAACTTCCAAATGAAATCGTACCCATCATACCTTTATCAAAGCTACTCAGCACACTACTTTCCACTAAATCAAAAACCACACCAGCAGATCCATGCATCTTATTAAAGCCTGCACTGCTTCCCTCTCCTAAACACACAGACCTGGGGCTGGTTTCAACTGAGCCTACAACACAAACTCCAGCAATCTCAAACATGGTGTCATTTGCACCAAGCAATGCAGTCAAATTACAAAGATGATCATGCAGATCATCAACACAGCTAAAATATACAACAACACTACTTCCATCTACATCTGGCATTCCAGCAGCATCACGTGAATGAGAGTCAACCACTGCGTACCGTCCATTCTGACAAATGATGTTCCGACTCACAGTGAACAAACACGTGCTATATTTACCAAACATGAAATTCAATCCATCCCTAAGTGACATGCAAGCACCAGACTGGATGAAAAGGTCATCAACACCATTTACATCCCCGCTTACATAGTCACCATACTTAAACTGATAACTCTGTCCATCAATCACTGCCTGCTTGGGTAGATCAGGAACACACAACAGATCAGATCCTCCACTGATCATGTTGTTATCACTCAAATACGTATACAACCTGTCACCTAGAAAAAGAACTGTGTCCAAATCTTTAGTCCTCCAGGAGAAAACACTGTCACCTGAATGTTTTGCTATACTAGCCAGACCTACTGCCATACACTGAACTCCTGCATTTTCAAATAGATTATTGCCCTGATGAAACGAACCACTTACACTCATACAAACCCTGACTGAACTACAGTCATCTCGCTCAGCTGCAACATGTGGTGCTGTAGCATCAGTCTGCCTTGTGGTGGATACGGTAGTACACTGCGTCTTGGAACCATCCTCCTCCACAGCCATGTCAACAGGACTCGCAGGGGACAGCTCTGCAGGCACCTCCACAACACCTGATGCTCCATCCACCTACAAACAATGAACAATTGAATAAACAGCATAAACAAGAACAATGTTTTACAATGCAATTATATGACATGAAATGTTAGCCGCCACTTAAATTGGTACACTCAATGCCATGTAGACTTTAGGCACCACTAGCCAAACTACTACTGAACAAGATTACACACTTAACTGTGTTTTCCTAATTTATGTTGCATTGACAACAACATTCAAACACATTATGGAAATTTGTAGAACATCTTTTACACAACCAAGACCAACCTCCACGCATGCAGCCGCAATCTCACCACTTCCACAGGATGGCTCTGTGGAAGTACTAGATGTTGCCTCCATCTACAACAAAACAAAAATTGAATGACTTTCTTAATCAAACAAAGTTTGATTTACTTACATACACACACACACACACACACACACACACACACACACACACACACACACTATGAATGACATTAAAATAAGATCAAATGTCATTACAATGTCTGAGTTAAGTAGATAAAATGGTTACAGTATTGGGCAAATACAACACATAAGAATTTAATTCTAAGACACCACTGTTACCTCGACCTGCAAAGAAACACTTTAATGCAATAAAAATGAATTTGTAAAACAAACACCTTTTGATTATGTAAAAATGGAACTGCTGCTTCTCTACTCAAACAATTCAATGATTAAGTCACACTAATAAAAACCCAAACCTGCTGCTTAGCAGGTCGTCTCTTGGAGGCAACTGATCTCTGCTGCTTGGCCACCTTAGGTTTCTAATGAATAAAAAGAAAATACACATTGTAAATCCATATTTGGGCCACAGGTCTGTTGGAGCCATCTTAACAGTTATTGTTAGAATGTGTCAGTAATAAGAACATGTCTTAAACACCACATACAATTTAAATGCAAAATACCTTTGTGGCAAAAGCAACAGGCTCCACTGATTCCACAGAACTGCAGTCTGATGGAACAACTTTATCCATAGCATCCAACATGGCAGCACTAAACAGGACATTGGATGGCGGGATGGAAGAGTCTCTCAGCACCTAAATCATAACAATGCAGAAAGAGAAGAATTTGTAAAAACAATTCATGTACATATAATCAACATGTCCTACTTCTACAACTCAAAACAAACAAACCTGGTGCTGAACCATCCTTTTCTTCTTCGGTACAACACAGGACACCTCAGGTTGTCCAGGTTGACACCTCTGAAATGACAAATAGCATAGATTATATATTAAAAGGAAAAACTACTTTATATACACATTAGCAATGTACAGTGCTTATGTCATATCACTTATAGAATCCCTTTACCTTCTTGCCCTGTCCAACTACTGTCCACGCAAACGGGTCTGCTGGTGGACGGGGTGACACTTCCTCTCCTTTAACAACCACCTTGGGAGCAAACCTAGGCGTCCATGGCCTGGGAGGGGCCAGCGGCTTTGGTGGGGCCGTTTCGAGTGACTGATGGGATGCAGACCACAGCAACTGGGCCAGAATTGGCATCCCAACAGTGTCACTCAAGTGGATCTACAAAATGAAAACCTCAAGTTAAGTCTATGAACACATTTAATAACGTCTGCCATGCCAACTGAACACAACACAAAAGAATTTTACACCAACTACCATTTACCAGCATTATATTCAACTTACGCCATCTCTGCTCCACAGATCAAGGTGGTTCAACGGAAAGTGCTCAGAGGAAGACAAGTACTTCACCCCTTAAAAAGAGAAAACATTAAATACTAAAATAAAAAATGACCACATAATTGTATTTCACATTTTATTAATTATAAAACCATGATCAATATTCATCAAATTCTTATATTTACTCTGTTTGCCCAAAATATAACATGCAGGTGTATTAACCCTTTTTAAAAACATACCCATTCGTGCTGCATTGCGGTGGTTCCTGTGGGAACACCTCCATCTGTAGGCGCGGAGGAAAGTCCAGCACAATCACCTGAAAATATACCACATGTTCATTAGAAAAGCACTTGAGTGCAATGAAGTACACCTTTAAAAAAAATGATTTGATTGATTTTTAAAAATGTTCATTAATTATACATTAATCATCTAAAAAACACAAAATAACAAACATATACTACCAATAGCAAAAAACAAAAAAATAAGCCTACTTTTGGCCATCGGCTACAAGCACTGGCAAGGAACTTAGCGAAGTCTGCCCCTGCCTCACTAGCAGTCCTGCTGGCCGTCAGATTGTTGCTGGGTGCCAGAAGACACACTGCATCAGGACACCGAGGGACGACAGCATTAACGAGCTCCGTCCTCAGGTCATCCGTAGCAGCACCAGGCGTTGACATGATACCAAAGGACAGCCTGCCCTCTGGCATCTGCACAATCAAGAGTCAAGAGTCACCTACAAGAAGAACGAACTACAACAAGAGAAAAGATTTCTTAGGAATATAGGAAAAAATAGTCGCTGTACATCACTGTTTTTTCGTTCAGAAATTGAACATCATAAATACCTTCTTGTCTGGCACCTCAGAAGGAATGACCAATTTGTGACTGCGACCAGTCAATGGTGAAATTGGCCATCTGTTAACACGATGACGAGGTCCTGTACCCCTGCCTATTTAGAAAAAGACAAGTCCCCAACGTAAGACTCTTTACATGGAACAAATTAACCACACAACTGGACCCTTTTCTGAAACAAAACTGTACAAAATGCCAGGAAAAACATTTACATACATAATAAAAACAATCAATGAAAAATGGCTGGCTACATACGTGCAGGGGTAGCATCGGACTGCTCAAATGTGACTTGCGGCGTCTCTCGCTCAGCCAGTCTCTTCTTGGCTGCCAGGGAGCAACGATATGCCTTGCCACGAGGCATCTAAAAAAACAAATGTGAAAAGTAGGCTCAAATGATTAATGATTACATTTAAATATAAAATAGGTGACATTAAACAAAACAGTATTTTTTGTTTTAGATTAACACAAAACATTTGACTTAAGCTGAAAAAAAAAAGACAACTGTACAAACTCCATAATGTCAACAAAATACTCAAAATATTGTACTAAACTTTTAACTACTAATTTCTTATCTCATCTCATCTCAACACTGGTGTAATGTGCAAATTTCCCCTTATGGGGGGGTCAATAAAGTAAAAATTACATCATTAGCACTCAGTTGATTTGGCATTCCCCATGTTCCCTTTAGGCACATCACTAATAACACCCATACAATTAATAATTTACTCACATTGCTTCAATGAAGAAATGACGTCCAAGAAAATGATACAATGCGTCACAGTCTTGCCTTCCTGATGGTTAGCTCAACTGAAAGAGAAGAAAGACAATTTACTCCCATAAATATTACTGACATGTAAGTACTTATCAAAATTGCATTCAATGTCTACCTTATGATGCTACTTGAAAATGTTATATGAACCACCTTACTACAAGAAACTCAATCAAGTGTTCACTGTTACAGTAAACAAAATGTGGTGATTAAATACAACGTGACTGTCAAAGCTCTACAAAACCTAGTATAAAATTATAACTTATAAAATGTAACATGTTAAGCTTTAATGCGGATTTGTATTCCATCAACATATCATGTTAATTTAAACAATTATACAACAGTGCAGAATGAACTTGCTGAACAGTAACACTTACTGTTGAACATGACAAGCTGTTTAAAATGACCAACAAGTCCAAAATAACCTAATCCTGTATTACATTAACATAAATGAGAATTTACCAAAAAAATAAGTTTGATAAATTAATACGCACGTGACTACACACAGTACACATTTATTATTAAACACTCTATAATGCACTTAAAATAGATCTGTTCCTAAAAACCATGACGCATTCAGGTAATTTCACATGAGCTTCTTCAAAAAAAGTCAAAAGACAACAATGCAATGCATCCAAGCAACACTGTCACACTCACAGCACATACAAACACACAGCCAGCCACAGCCTCACACACATTCATTCACAGCCACAGCCTCACACACACTCATTCACAGCCACAGCCTCACACACACTCATTCACAGCCACAGCCTCACACACACTCATTCACAGCCACAGCCTCACACACACACACACTCACTCACAGCCACAGCCTCACACACACTCATTCACAGCCACAGCCTCACACACACTCATTCACAGCCACAGCCTCACACACACTCATTCACAGCCACAGCCTCACACACACTCATTCACAGCCACAGCCTCACACACACACACACTCACTCACAGCCACAGCCTCACACACACTCACTCACAGCCACAGCCTCACACACTCACTCACTCACAGCCACAGCCTCACACACACACTCACTCACAGCCTCACACACACACTCACTCACAGCCTCACACACACACTCACTCACTCACAGCCACAGCCTCACACACACTCATTCACAGCCACAGCCTCACACACACACTCACTCACAGCCACAGCCTCACACACACACTCACTCACAGCCACAGCCTCACACACACACTCACTCACAGCCACAGCCTCACACACATACTCACTCACAGCCACAGCCTCACACACACACTCACTCACAGCCACAGCCTCACACACACTCATTCACAGCCACAGCCTCACACACATACTCACTCACAGCCACAGCCTCACACACACACACTCACTCACAGCCACAGCCTCACACACACTCACAGCCTCACACACACTCACAGCCACAGACACACTCACTCACAGCCACAGCCTCACACACACTCACAGCCACAGACACACACACTCACAGCCTCACACTCACACACACTCACAGCCACAGACACACACACTCACAGCCACAGCCTCACACACACTCACAGCCACAGCCTCACACTCACACACACTCACAGCCACAGCCTCACACACACTCACTCACAGCCACAGCCTCACACACACACACACACACACTCACAGCCTCACACACACTCACAGCCACAGCCTCACGCACTCACAGCCACACACACACACACACACAGCCTCCCTCACACACAGCCTCCCTCACACTCACAGCCTCACACACACACACACACTCACAGCCACAGCCTCACACTCACACACTCACACAGCCACAACCTCACACACACTCACAGCCACAGACACACACACTCACAGCCTCACACACACTCACAGCCTCACACACACACACTCACAGCCACAGACACACACACTCACAGCCTCACACACACTCACAGCCTCACACACACACACTCACAGCCACAGACACACACACTCACAGCCTCACACACACTCACAGCCTCACACTCACTCACAGCCACTCACAGCCTCACACACACTCACAGCCACAGACACACACACTCACAGCCACAGACACACACACTCACAGCCACAGCCTCACACTCACTCACAGCCACAGACACACACACTCACAGCCACAGCCTCACACTCACTCACAGCCACAGACACACACACTCACAGCCTCACACACGCTCACAGCCTCACACACACTCACAGACACACACACTCACAGCCTCACACACACTCACAGCCACAGACACACACACTCACAGCCACAGACACACACACTCACAGCCACAGACACAAACACTCACAGCTTTACTGGAGCAGTTCAACAAAGCGTAAAGAAACAGCAATGACAAAGACTCAACTGTAATGTGCTACAGTTAGCGTTAGCGTTAGCATTAGCATGCTATCCGCTAGTAAAAACCGCTTCTCTCTTCAGCTAAACCCATAAACAAAGCACAAAAAAGAACGCGCTAACCAGTCAAACACAGCCTGGCTACACTAACGCCAAACATTTGAATGTATCACCAAAACCACTATGTCTTCCTTCGGTGCTGCAAAGCTAACACCTGCAGGCAGCTAAACACAGAGCTAACCCAGAGAACAATGTCGTCTCAATATATTTAACCCTCTACGGTACGCATCATGATGCCAGCTAGGAAAAATTTTTTTGAGTGTTTTTATGTCTTAAAATAGACTAAATAAGAAATTGTATAAATTTTTTATTTTTTGGAAGTTTTGGGGGTTCGTTGCCTGTAGGCAACATTGTACCATAATGGTCATAAGTGACAAATAATGTTTTATTTTTCAATTTGAACATCATTTATTTCATAAACATGTGTAAACTATTCAATTGCTTCACCAGGTTACAATACATGTCATTTTAAATGTCAAAGCATGACAAAAGGAACTCTTTTAAAGGGTTTCTTGTCTGAATGTTGCCTGTAGGCAACATTGTACTATTGTGGAACAACCCATTGAAATGAATGACTCCAAGAGTCCAAGCGTAATTCTTTGAACTTTACACAAACTACTTATCAAAACAAAGATCATAACCATTTGCAAAACAAGAAACTGGTGTCAAATTCCAGTGTTTGATCATCACTGCTTCATTTCAATGCATGTTTCCTGTCAGTCTCCTGTATCTTTCCTGACATGCGTTGCCATCATTTGTGGTGTTGCTGCTCAGTGCTTATGGAACTCCATGTAGCAGTTTTTTTCAGTGTGTGTTTTCAGGAGTGAAGCACACACTTTGTGCACTGCACTTTCACTATACCCTTACATCCAGGGTATTTGCATCGGCCCTTTTTCTCCACCCAAATAGGCCAGTGGTCAGTGTAATAGTAGACTCTGGCCTACAGAGTATAGTAATAGCCTGAACTTTATTCCTTAGGAGTTGAGCAAAAGTCAACTGGACTTGTTGAAAGTACTTGAAGACTTTTCACCTCCCATCCAAGAGGCTTCTTCAGTGGATGGGAGGCGAAACGTCTTCAAGTACCTTCAACAAGTCCAGTTGACTTTTGCTCAACTCCTCAGGAATAACTATGACCTGGATGACTGAGAATCTTCATAGACATTAGCCTGAACTTTACTTTACTGCAACCAACATCAAATTTATCTTCGTTAAATTGTAAAGATAAAAAAAAAGATGATGAATGGTATGCCTTTGAACATTATATATACCTAAACACACACTACCAAAATTTCATGCTGCCATGGTGATTCCATAATGGTTCACTGTTGCCTCAAGGCAACATATGCAATTTTCCATAATGGTACGCTGTTGCCTCTGGGCAACAGTTGCATTTTAACAAGTTTCCATTATTTAATTAGCAAATAAATTGCATTAAACTATTGAATATTAAGGTTTACTCACCTATTAGTGTGAATATCTTTTTTTCCAGATGGTAAAGGGCCAGGAAATTATGTTTCCAGACCCTTTTTGTGGAGCAAAATGGCAAAGCTTTTTCCTTTGAAAAAGTCTGCAAAAAAGGGTTTCAAGATGGCCTCCTGAAAGGCATGTGACAAATTAAAGCATTGTTATTGGTTCCCTATAGTCTTCCCTCTTTTTTAAAGTATTGCACCATTCAAAGGGATGTATTTTGGAGATGTGACAGGCCAAAAATGGGTGTGTTGCCTGAGGGCAACACGGTACCATAGAGGGTTAAAAGTAAATAAAGCTGAATTAACTCACCCAGTGACACCATGAAACAAGCGGTGAATGTTGCTGTTGTGTTGTAGAAAAATATTCCTTTGAAATCGATTGAAATCTCCGGAAAATCAACCACACATCAGAGTGAGTTTGCTCCGAAAAACAAACACAGATTTAGCGGTTGAACTTCGAACTTATACGCAGCGTCCTTCAAAATCTGTGTCTCAACCAATCAGAGCGCAGCACAGGAGGGACGATACTAAGGCATGCGCAGACAACACACAAGCAAGATGCTTCATTAAACATCTGAAGCAAAAAATGTATCATTACTTTATTTTATTTTTTTTAACTAAAAAACATACCTTAGCATTTCCCAACACTATAAAAACATATAATAGTTCAGTCCTACATACCTGTGGACCGCAATGCCAAAACTTAATAAAACTTGCATGCGTTCAATGTAAACTACCGGTGACTCTAAAACGGAAGTTATCCAAATAAAATTCATCATGTGTTTCACTATACATAATCACAATCATTAACTTCCTCAAACTTTGCTGATTCATACCTTTAATTAAACCAAATGTAAAGTATTAAACTATGTGCCTCCTTAAAAATAACACAAAGGTCCTGAAATAAAATAAGTAATTAAATACAAAAGTACTAAATTGGACACCAATTAATAAATGTTGCATTTCTCCCTGACACAACATCTAAGCCCCTGAACATTCACAATATGAAGGAATTACTTAAGCACTGTCAGTTTTGGTGATGTAGGGTTTAAAAATTTTCAATTTAAATCCTAACCCTGTCTGTACATTGCCATTGTACTTCTTTTGATCTCCTCATAGTAATACCACATTGCTTTGCATATTAGACTACACAAAGACGACATATGACATTATGTCATAACATAAAGCATTCGTGATATAAAACAGACCTCCACACACACACACAGGGCACTCTGCATCAGCATAGTGGAGTTGAAGAGACGAGAATTTGAAGTTCCTTGGTCTCCACATCTCTGACCCCACATGGTCCACGAACATCACCTATCAGGTGGGGGAAGGCCCAACAGAGACTTAACTTCTTCAGGAAGTTAAAACAAGCTCACCTCACTCAGCACCTACTGATCAACTTCTACTAGTCAGTTATGGAGAGCCTCCTTACCTCCAGCTGCACTGTGTGCTTCACCAGCTGCACTGCAGACGACAGACCTGGAGCATGTGCCCCACCCAGGACACCTACACTGGACAACTTTAAAATAAGGCCAGTAGTATTGCAAAAGACACCCCACTCACCCTGGACATCCCGTTCTCACCCCTCCCCTCTGATAAAACATATCAAATAAAAAAACAGACCCAAGAAGAGTTTCTACCCTCCACACCACTGTTACTTATTCACCTATTTGCACTGTTTTTACTGTACATTTTATATTTTCTTATTTTTATTTTCTATCTTTTTACTTATTTGTATTTTATCTTTCATGATGCCAGGAGAGCAGAGCTACCAAGCTGGATCTCATTGCTTAATATTGTTTTGACAATGTTACACAATAAAGACAATTCTATTGCACTCTATTCTATACACACACACATATCATAAAAATACTCAAAGAAGTTATAAACAATAACCAAAGACAACACAAATGTAATATAGAATATTTATTGATAATAATATATAATAATATAATTATTAGATCAGAACTGCTGCTGACTTGAAATTTCCCCATTGTGGGATAAATAAAGGAATATCTTATCTTATCTTATCTTATTTATCTTCTATTATTCTTTCTCTTCTCTTTGGGGATCTTCAATCCCCAAGTCTCCATGTGCCATTTCTGTAAACACATCATAAAAACACAAACTCAATAATGTAACATGTCAAACATTTAACATGTTTTTTTATACAAATTATTTTATACTGTAATCAATAATGAAGATTGCCCTCTCACTTACCACACTCAATGTACTAATTGTAGCCAAATGTTAAAGAAAATACTAACTTATATCCATAATGTCAATTTCTAATAACAAGGACTTTGTGCTGCTATCTGTCATTATTCTTAACCCATGGTGAAATTGCAAATCAATAACATGATTATGCTTAGTTTGAGTAAACTGACTTGTATCTGCTAGGATCTGATATCCTTTTAAATTATAATAGGAAACCAACATGTGAAATAACATGACAAAACTCCATCCAAAGGTGTAAATTCATGTCTCACCCACACAATCACTCAATACAAAATTTAAGATTTATATGTCTACCCCTGCTTTGCTGCGGAAAAAAAAACTAAGTACCAATGTAAAATTAAAATTATTACACAAGAATAAAATATCTATCATCTCTTTATCAACACACAAACCATATCTACCAGACTTACCAGCGGTGAGCAAGCTCACCGTGCTTTCCAGCACCTCCACCCTCTGGAGGGCATCTTTGGCTGTTTCTTTCCACTTCTGGACTTCTGCCTGGAGAACATCACCCCTTCGCTCTGAAGCCATCCTCCTCCTGGTCTCCCTAACCAGGGAACCAACCGCCTTTCTGGTTGTGTCAGTTGCCTGTTCGTAAAGTTGTGTCCGCGGCACAACTTCATCATTGCAAGCATACTGCAAGTACAACACAATAATCTAAAATCAAACATCCAAAAATAATACTATATATATATATATATATATATATATATATATATATATATATATATATATATATATAACATATTTGATCAAATATATAGTACACACAAGGTTAAGAGGAAACACAATATCTATTTAATTAAAAAAAAACCTGAACTACAACGTGGCAATTAATACTACATTAAACTGATATTCAATGGTCTTATTCCATAAAAAGTCTTGCATACACTATTAATACACTTGACAAATAACTATGGCTGATTTTTATACTTTAAGATTTTTACTACCAAGTTAAAACAGTTAAGTTAAAAAAGTTCTTGGCATCCTGAGTAACATGAGACACAAATCAATTACAGCTGCAAACGATTCCATTGTAAAACTAAAGCACACACTTTACCTGCAGTAATGGTGTCATCACTGGCTGAGCTCATACTGCTCAGCCAGCTCTACCTGCTGCACATCTGTCCACCATGACGGCAGCCTCCTTCCTCCATCACTTTCACGCTCACTCTGCTAGCTTACCGTAACTTTGGCGCTCACTGTGCTAGCTTACTGTAACTTTGGCGCTCACTCTGCTAGCTTACTGTAACTTTGGCGCTCACTGTGCTAGCTTACTGTAACTTTGGCGCTCACTGTGCTATCTTACCGTAACTTTGGCGCTCATTCTGCTAGCTTACGTAACACTTTTAGCTTTGCCATTTCTCCGTGACAAAGTCAAACATGTGCAAAATGAAACAGAAGCATGAAACGTGGCTATAAATACAAATTACAATCAATCATATACAAACTTATGCAAAGAACTTACACAGAGCAGCTGGCAGTCGCTCCTGACATCCTCCACCACAGCATTGTCCAACCTGGGGAGCTTAGAAGGACTCATCATTTTCTGAAAAGCAACACAATACACAATCAGTTACAACTAACACTATTCACACTATTAAATAATCAGCAAAACCACACAATTAACACTGGCAGCCAAAGACATGAATTCAATAATCACACTCACCTCAGAAAGCCAAAGTCCCGAACTCAGGTCGTTCCCTCCTCACAATTTATATTGCGCTGCCGTGATGTCATGACGCCGGGGCTAGTGATGTGTCGGCCGCGAACGATCCGGTTCGTAGAGCCGGCTGTTTGAAGTGAACAACGGGAGCCGATCCGATGGGGGGGGGGGACACGTCTCTGTAGCCCTGACATTGAACTGCTGCTGGGGGGAGGCCTGTTTTACCTGCCTGGAGAGTTCACCTCCGCCAAATTTGAAGCTAAAAATAAATCCTAAAACTAGAGGAAATACCTTCAAGAATAATTCAACATGAAAGTATTCTTCAAAAATATATATTTATTGTAGTGTCAACAAAAAAAAATACAAGATAAATAAAATATTACAACTATGCCACAAAATAAAGCAACTTAAACATACACAGCCCTTATAGAATTATAGAAACAAGGTCCAATCTTTAACAGATTCAACATGTCTGATGACAATCCCAGTTTGAAGACATTTACAGAACTATTTTGAACTTTACTCGTTGTGACAGAAAGTGATACATTCTATTCTTTGAGTGTCCATCCCAGCAGGTTAGCCACAGCCACTTCAAATTCACCTTGATGCTCCCTTATAAAGTTCTTGAGGTTTAGCGAAACACTGTCACCATGGCAACGCTGGTCACCATGGAACAGGAAATTGCTGTAACTTCAGTGTACATTATCCAATCTGTTCCAAACATAGATGGCAATTACTTACCACAGTCATTACGCCACCTGGTGGCAACAGGAAGTAGCACGTCTATGGCAATGATCATATCATTTGCATGAAATTTTCACAGTGTAGTCAACACTTCATATACTGGAATATAGGATGTCATTCGCGGCCGTTTCCTAGCACAACATAGGGGACGCGGGAAGTGACGTGTAAGTCCTTCACGCGCTGTCCAAACTACAGGAACGTTCTGAGCCGCGTGGAAGGGTCGGATACTTCAACGGGAGTCATGAGCATCAGTGTCTACTGAGATACTGCTTTGGTGATGTTATTCAGAAGGACTTGGATGAGTGTGTTGGATTGTGGAACAGTCACAGGATCCGACCCTCCAAAACAGCATCATGTCCAGGAGGAGTGCCCAATGAGCTCTACTACTTACCACACAGGTAATATTTGGTGGTAGAGTTTTATCTGAATTTAGCAGCAGAAAGTTGCTGCTCATCCAGGACTTTATGTCCTTAAGGCAGATTTGAAGTTTGACCAACTGATTGTGTTCATCTGGCAAAGAAATTACTCAGCTATGAGTGGAAGAGACGTTTATTATAAGGGTGTAACATGTACACAAAGTGTCTTAATTTGTCACCCACAGCTTTGTTATTTTAAAGTGGGAAATATGAATAAAAATAAAGCAAAGTAATGAGCATGTATTACATTTTTTTATAGATAAAATCTTGAACTACTAGTGATTCATGAACAGACCACAGTTTGAGAGTGGTGGATCTAAAACTGAGGGAAAAAACGGGCAAAAGACCGCTTGACTCCCGTCCATCGTGGGTCACCATGAACTCCTTATCACTTCCGGTTCTACTCGACAGTTGGTACATTCCCTTTCCGGTTGAAAAAGTTACTTGTAAATTTGTTTCGGCCGTTTGAAAAAGTGTTTTGTCACTTGTAAATTTGTCTCGGCGTTTGTAAAAGTGTTTTGTCACTTGTAAATTTGTTTCGGCGTTTGTAAAAGTGTTTTGTCACTTGTAAATTTGTCTCGGCGTTTGTAAAAGTGTTTTGTCACTTGTAAATTTGTCTCGGCGTTTGTAAAAGTGTTTTGTCACTTGTAAATTTGTCTCGGCGTTTGTAAAAGTGTTTTGTCACTTGTAAATTTGTTTCGGCCATTTGAAAAAGTGTTTTGTCACTTGTAAATTTGTCTCGGCGTTTGTAAAAGTGTTTTGTCACTTGTAAATTTGTTTCGGCGTTTGTAAAAGTGTTTTGTCACTTGTAAATTTGTCTCGGCGTTTGTAAAAGTGTTTTGTCACTTGTAAATTTGTTTCGGCCGTTTGAAAAAGTGTTTTGTCACTTGTAAATTTGTCTCGGCGTTTGTAAAAGTGTTTTGTCACTTGTAAATTTGTTTCGGCCGTTTGAAAAAGTGTTTTGTCACTTGTAAATTTGTCTCGGCGTTTGTAAAAGTGTTTTGTCACTTGTAAATTTGTCTCGGCGTTTGTAAAAGTGTTTTGTCACTTGTAAATTTGTTTCGGCCGTTTGTAAAAGTGTTTTGTCACTTGTAAATTTGTCTCGGCGTTTGTAAAAGTGTTTTGTCACTTGTAAATTTGTTTCGGCGTTTGTAAAAGTGTTTTGTCACTTGTAAATTTATCTCGGCGTTTGTAAAAGTGTTTTGTCACTTGTAAATTTGTCTCGGCGTTTGTAAAAGTGTTTTGTCACTTGTAAATTTGTTTCGGCCGTTTGAAAAAGTGTTTTGTCACTTGTAAATTTGTCTCTGCGTTTGTAAAAGTGTTTTGTCACTTGTAAATTTGTTTCGGCCGTTTGAAAAAGTGTTTTGTCACTTGTAAATTTGTCTCGGCGTTTGTAAAAGTGTTTTGTCACTTGTAAATTTGTTTCGGCCGTTTGAAAAAGTGTTTTGTCACTTGTAAATTTGTCTCGGCGTTTGTAAAAGTGTTTTGTCACTTGTAAATTTGTCTCGGCGTTTGTAAAAGTGTTTTGTCACTTGTAAATTTGTTTCGGCCGTTTGTAAAAGTGTTTTGTCACTTGTAAATTTGTCTCGGCGTTTGAAAAAGTGTTTTGTCACTTGTAAATTTGTTTCGGCCGTTTGTAAAAGTGTTTTGTCACTTGTAAATTTGTTTCGGCGTTTGTAAAAGTGTTTTGTCACTTGTAAATTTGTTTCGGCCGTTTGTAAAAGTGTTTTGTCACTTGTAAATTTGTCTCGGCGTTTGTAAAAGTGTTTTGTCACTTGTAAATTTGTCTCGGCGTTTGAAAAAGTGTTTTGTCACTTGTAAATTTGTTTCGGCCGTTTGTAAAAGTGTTTTGTCACTTGTAAATTTGTCTCGGCGTTTGTAAAAGTGTTTTGTCACTTGTAAATTTGTTTCGGCGTTTGTAAAAGTGTTTTGTCACTTGTAAATTTGTTTCGGCGTTTGTAAAAGTGTTTTGTCACTTGTAAATTTGTCTCGGCGTTTGAAAAAGTGTTTTGTCACTTGTAAATTTGTTTCGGCCGTTTGTAAAAGTGTTTTGTCACTTGTAAATTTGTCTCGGCGTTTGTAAAAGTGTTTTGTCACTTGTAAATTTGTCTCGGCGTTTGTAAAAGTGTTTTGTCACTTGTAAATTTGTTTCGGCCGTTTGAAAAAGTGTTTTGTCACTTGTAAATTTGTCTCGGCGTTTGTAAAAGTGTTTTGTCACTTGTAAATTTGTCTCGGCGTTTGTAAAAGTGTTTTGTCACTTGTAAATTTGTCTCGGCGTTTGTAAAAGTGTTTTGTCACTTGTAAATTTGTTTCGGCCGTTTGTAAAAGTGTTTTGTCACTTGTAAATTTGTCTCGGCGTTTGTAAAAGTGTTTTGTCACTTGTAAATTTGTCTCGGCGTTTGTAAAAGTGTTTTGTCACTTGTAAATTTGTTTCGGCGTTTGTAAAAGTGTTTTGTCACTTGTAAATTTGTCTCGGCGTTTGTAAAAGTGTTTTGTCACTTGTAAATTTGTTTCGGCCGTTTGTAAAAGTGTTTTGTCACTTGTAAATTTGTCTCGGCGTTTGTAAAAGTGTTTTGTCACTTGTAAATTTGTTTCGGCGTTTGTAAAAGTGTTTTGTCACTTGTAAATTTGTTTCGGCCGCTTGTAAAAGTGTTTTGTCACTTGTAAATTTGTCTCGGCGTTTGTAAAAGTGTTTCACGTCTTGTAAATTTGTTTTCTCAAATGTAAATTTGTCTCCAGCTTTGTAAAAGTGTTTCTCGTATTGTAAAATTGTTTTGCACCTCCCAGCCACCGTATTCCTCCCTCCACACACGTCTCTGAATATTCTTGACAAAAATCCAGTCCCCAGGTTTAAGTTGTGGTTTTGGCTGGTCCTCTTTTCCTGGAGATACAACATGGAGACGGAGAGCTTTAATGTTTTCTTTTGTTTGCAAAGTTTGGAGCATGGAATACAGAATTAACTTTGGAACACATCCCTCTTGTTGACACGTAACATATAAGAATATTTCCTTACATGTATATCAAAAGCCCATGGAGTGTAAGAGTGTCTGGCAGAACAATCAATCTTTCTCGCTTATCTCGGGCAGAATACAACACAGGATAAAGGTTAGGAATTTTCATGTCCCTTTCTGCTTCCTTCTCCTTTTCTCTGTCTCTCTACTTGCAGTTTTCCCTTAAACCCATATTTATTTTGCCTTTTTTTTTTTCTTTCAAATATTTTACATTATTTATTTTTTTTTATTTTTTTTTCCTGTTTCATGCGCTTCACATCCCCTTCATACTGGACCTCGTCAGGTCCCTGACTTTGATAACAACAACTACTGCAGCAATTACCCATCCCATCCTACAGGATGGAGGGATTGTTATTTAGACAGGAGCGTGTAGCTCCAGTGTCGCAAAGAAATACGTCACTGCCTGCTACAGTCAAAGTGATCAGAGTTTGACTAGTTTGACTGCAGCAGGCATTCAATACCTCCAGTGATGATTCAGGGTCATGTCTTTGTCGTCTGTGAGTCATTGCTTCCTCCAACAGTCTAGTCTGTTCATCCAGGGTTGCCTTATGTGTTGGGGAAATGTCACTATCGGTTAGTCATGTTGACTTATATTGATTTAGATAGTAATTTTTTTCAGGACGGTACTGCGTCCGCGGAAATGTCGAATTGCATGACGCGAATGATTGTAGAAAACATGCTCTTCACACGTGGGGAGTTCAATGCATGTGGTTTCAATGGTTTGTCTCACTTTTGGGTGTACTGTATTCATGATAGCATTTTTGTAGAGCTGCAGTCTGGCAGGGTTACCTGCAGCCAGACCACTGTTGTGTGTGAAAGATTGATTAAATCTGTGTAGCCAATTTTCGCATGATTCGTCTGATTTCATTTTAAAGTCAGTGATCGCACCCCAATCTTGTCTGGGTGTGAATGTCTGTCTACAGCGGGTGAGGAAGTCAGCCCACTGTTGTCTGAACTCATTAGTTTCTCGTACTAGGGGGTCGTCATTAGGGTCTCTATCAGTCAGTGGTCCCTGCACTCGGTGAAACTGTCCACCGAATGTACGGCGACAGATCCTAAGAATTTCAGTGGGAGTCAGAGTCATTGAGGCACGTAGTCCCTCCATTTCCCCAATCCATCCTTCAACATCTTTTCTCGGGTCTGGGAGAGCAGCGTTTAGCGCTTCGAAGTCTCCTGGGTACATTGACCTGTACACCTGCATGGTTGGTTCTGCGCCATTTTGTCCAGCAAGTGGATTTGGACCTGCTGAAAGGTCTTGAACATTTTTCAACACTGCTTTTTGTCTGCGAGTGTTAGCTGCTGGGGGGTCTGCCTGTCGGAGATCCTCCTTTTCCTGTAGTTCCAAAGCCTCCAATTGTTTTCTAAGGGCTTTGTGATCTTCATAGGGTGGAGGCAGGGGCTGTTGGCCACCAGCTCCAACTCCACCCTCAGCACCCTGTGGCTGCTGTTGTTGATATTGCATTTGCTGATTTAACTGCTGTTGTTGCTGAACGTTTGCTGCTTTCTTCTTATGTTTATCTATCAATTTAACGAGAAGCGCATCGCATTTAGGTTTATCCAATGTTCCATCGAATGGAGTGTTAGGATATTTTATCCATGGTTTATAATATTTACAGGTTTGCGCCCCGTATTCACTTTCCATACGGTTACGGTCATGATCCGGTTTCAATTTTAGTATATGTGTTCCAATTTGGATTTTTTTTACTCTGATTTCTTATTTTTCCCGTTTGAGTTCCCCATTACAACTGTCCCATGTTGAGTTCGCTGGCACGAGAGAAGAGGAGGTTATTGATCTGGCCTTCTACACCGCAGACACGGTGCGAGATCAATTTTACGGATTGAAACCAACCTCAGGCAACAGCCGTCAGCCCTCTTCTCACCAGTATAGAAGTCAACACAAGATAAAACAACAAACTGTAATTCCAATACCACCTATTGTGGCTTCAAACCTCGAGGAATTACCACATTCACTCTCACATTTACTCACAAATGTATGTATGTGTGCAGGCCTTTGTTGTATTCTTAGAACACAAATCACATATTAGGAGGTTAATTCCCCTGTCCAACTTGAGAGGTTGGAGTACCTGATAGGAATTAACACAATTTACCCGGTAGATTCTCCTAAAATTCTCCTAATCAGCGCTTTCTTGTCCCGACGTCACTGCGTCTGCCAGACTCATAAACTATTTTATGGCACTCAAACCCTTCTAGGAATTTCAACCTATCTTGCGCTGTAACTGCAGTATCAAATATTCCATGTGCTGTGTCTTTATGCGTCTCTGTACTCACCATCGAAGTGGATGTGCTTCACCGGGCACCCTCAGAGAGCCCTGTCAGCCATCGTGGTCCCAGAAAAGGATGACCAATACAGACCGTAGTCTGACTGTGCACGGATTTTGTCCTCTCAGGCTTCCAGGGCTTCCTCAGGCGTCCAGATATTGCACATCCGGCTCAAAGGACCAATTATGGTCATTACGATGGCAACATTACGTTCTCACTCTGCTGTATCCTGTCTACGTGTATTTTCTGGAGCTTGTTACCACGAGGGTAGCTGTGAGAGACCTAACGTCAATATATTTCACCAGGTAAACGGTTTAATATTTTGTTAATATGCAACATTACGTTCTCACTCTGCTGTATCCTGTCTATGTGTATTTTCTGGAGCTTGTTACCACGAGGGTGGCTGTGAGAGTCCAAACATCAATATATTTTACCAGCCCTGCTCCTGTGAATAAACGGCGGATTAATGCCAAAGAATGAACGGATCTGACTTTGATTCTACACACAACGCAAGAGAGAGAGTACACAACCGCTCTGTTTTGAAGTTTGAGGTTTGTTGTTTGTTGTCTTTGTGTTCATTGAACATTACCACAGGTTATGTAAGACTGATTGACATAAAGGTACATAAAGTGTGATGTGCAATGTGTGTTCTCCTGATTGTTTACAAGATGTTGAATGTCATTAATTGTTCTTATGGATTATATTTTACATGAAAATTGTTAGCTGCTCTGCTGAATGTGTTTAATGCAGTAGTTTAATAAATTCTGTGTTATAATGGTAAATGTTATATTGCCATATGTTTTTAATCAGCTTCAATAAAAGCCCAATGTTGAAAAGTCATCTCTTGTCAGCCATTTCTAAGCTAGCAATTTTCAGGGGTTTTCATTTTGAGATGTGACATTTTTTAATCATTAGCTTTTAGCAATGTTATCACATTCTATATCAACACATTCTATGGTATCCATTTTACAGTAATATACTGTTTATGAAGATTACAGTAGCAACAGTAAAATAACGGTATAATGGCACCACAAAGCTGACAGTATTATACTGTAAAGCTTATACCCTCAACAGCACAATACTGTAATACTTTTTACAGTATACTACTGCTGTTGTATCTTGCTGGCAACTTTAGCTGCCAGCTCTTTACTGTAAATTTACGTGGAAATTTCTTATAGTGTAGCTGTTCTAGTGTTTACTCCATTATTTCAATAGTTCCAGTGTTTAAATCAATATGGCAGCGTGCAAACTTCATTTCTTTTAGCGCAACACTTGTCTTTTTTACACTGCAACTCCTTCAGTCAGAGTCATGGAGAGGACGATTTCATAGGACACCACCTCATTGGCACATGACATGGCCTTTTTTTTTTTTCAAACTTTATTATTTGCAGTCAGGAACAGCATGACACTACAGTAAAAAATTCGTATGTTTATAAATGTATTAAATGTTTTAATTCCCTTGTTTGGGCTGTCTTCACAAACAACCTTGCAGGACAAAATTTTTCCAAAGGCTGAGAAGGTGTCATACAGTCTGTCTTCTGGGCGAGGTCCATGACGATCTGTGATCCCTTGGTGTTAGGTTAAGTTATAGGATCAAGGTTGGAGTGTTCCAGGTAACTTTTGGACTCTTTAGTCTGGCCCCAGTGGTCCTAGGGATCCTCCAGAATGGCTGTGCCCAGTGCAGCTTAGTAAGCTGTACTGGGCACAGCCATTCTGGAGGATCCCCTGGACCACAGAGGCACTCAAGCCCCCACGCCACGTCAAGGCAGAGTCCATGTGGGGGGGTGATGGGGAACAAGTTAAAAACAGCTAGGAACAGTTAAAAACAAAAGTGGTAGACAGAAAAAACAGGAACAAAAGCAAAATACTAAGGCTAAGTTAACAAAAGGCGACTCTGGGAAAAAACAGGAGCGATAAGAGAAAACAAAATCAAAACGTCAACAGAAATACTCAGGCCAAAAGGCAAAACTACAAACACGATACAAAGTAAAAACTGAAAAAACTAATCTAGAATAATCTCAAAGTGAACAACAAAAAGAGCAAGACACAAACAAACAAAATAAACAATTTCTGGGTTGGGTTAGAAAAATAACAATCCCATAAATAATGGGGCAGGAGGTGCCCTTTTCATCCCCCAGTTGCGCTCTCCTGTGGGTGGACGGTGTTGGCGTCTTCCGCCATATTGCACCACCGCCCACCCTTAATTGAGAGCACGCTTTCATATGATACCACCTCGTTGGCACATGACATGGCCTTGTAGAAAGATGGTAGAACAAGGGTTAGGGTTGTGATCATCCAGTTTCACGGACATCTTGCTCTTAGTTTTATTTTATTTGTCCAGCAACTCCTGACCATCATTGATTTTCTTCAACATTTCATACCTCTAGGCCTAGGTTTGGGTTGGGGTTGGGGTTGAAGGTCATGCGTTTCTGTTTATGTTGCACTAGGGATAGGTTATAGGATGAAGGGCTGAAGAGCATCCAGAGCACGGGTAAGGGTCAGGGTAGACAGAAAGGACACTGCAGAGAGCCAAGCTGGTTAGGTAAAGGGATGGGGATAGAGGTAGAGGTTAGAGAGGAGAGTTAGGGTGGGTTAGGGATAGGTTACAGGATGAAGGCCAGGAATAAAAGGGGTTCGAATAGGGGTCGAAGAGTGGATTTGGGAGCTGATTTGGGAGTGGATGGATGGGGTAAAGAGGGGTGGGGATACAAAGGTAGGGGAACATGGGGATGGGAGGAGTTGGGGTTGCGGGAGGGGGAAAAGGCGCTGGGTTAATGTTATGGGAGGGGTTTAGGTAGAGGTGAAGGTAAGAAGAGAGGAGGGAGGGAGGGTCCAAGAGTGAGATTTGGGGAGAGGTTCTCTCTCCATCCTGAACTCTTCTTTGGTCTCCTCCTCTGAGCCCAGCTTCCCCTCTTTAGCTTCCTGCATGATGTCATCGGGTTCTTCTCCGTGTTTGGAAACGGCAAGATCTCTGACTTGTGCAGCGCCTGCATGTCGTACATCGTTCCCAGATGATCCCAGATGACGGAGGAGGAAACCTGCCGGCCGATGTTCTGACTAAACTTGTCTCTGATACAGATCATGTGGAGATCCGTCTAAGACGGTGAGGTGGCGCTGAGCCCGCCCCTGGAATGGGGCGAGAGGTGCACCTTTCAAAAAATACCTTCTCTTTTACCCTGCTTGTCAACTAGCTTTGATTAGCCTAGCCAGCATTTCACACGATCAGTTCTCCTTTCAGCCTGTTAACGTTACATTCGGTGCCCTGAACCCGTCCCTGGAATGGGGCGGGAGGTGCTCTGTCCATCCCCCAGTTGCGCCATCCTGTTTGTGGATGGCTTCTGAATCCAATTGTTAGGCTTTTATCCCAATCTTCACAAACAACTTTGCAGGACAAAATATTTCCAAAGGCTGAGAAGGTGTCATACAGTGCCTCGTGAACAAAATTTTCACCACCACCGGCGCTTCTTGCTTTCTTTATTAAAGCAGCACTGCTTTTTAGTAATCTTTAGCCGAACTTGTTCATACAGCGCTACAGCTTTTTAGGCTACATCCAATTTCTGACAGCTCTAGTTTTCTCTTTTTGAAATGTAAGGTTAGGGTCGGAGAGTGAGATTTGGGGAGAGACCAGATGAGGCATTGCTTTGTTTACTACCGTTGTTGGCACTTTTACTTCAGCTGACAGCGCTGGCTAGGCTCCGAGTCGGGCTTCTGTCATTGGTTGCTCGTGCTTTTGCGGTATGGAGCTTTGACTGGCAACTTCTCCCTCCACATCCTCCTCGTTGATGCTCTTAAGGTTGTTGTACTCACATCCAGTTATCAGCTCCCTCTCGAAAACTTTGTTGAGGATTAGTTTGTAGTCGCCACACAAACTGCCTACCCTAAAGTCAGGTAATGGGACCTGAGCCTGCCCCTGGTATGGGGCAGGAGGTGCACTGTCCATCACCCAGTAAGAACTCCCTGCGGGTGGATAGCGCCGACCTCTCTTGCCATATTGCACCAATGTTGCACGCTAGTGCCCGTGCAGTTGAGTTTGTACTTGGCTGCTGCCAGGATCTTTTCCTCCATGCTGTTGCCCGTGAAGTTGAGTTTGTACTTCGCTACTGCTAGGATCTTTTCCTCCACGCTGTTGACCGTGAAGTTCATACTTCGCTGCTGCTAGGATCTTTTCCTCCACGCTGTTGACCGTACTTGGCTGCTGCTAGGATCTTTTCCTCCACGCTGTTGACCGTGAAGTTCAGTTTATACTTTGCTGCTGCTAGGATCTTTTCCTCCACGCTGTTGACCGTGAAGTTCAGTTCATACTTCGCTGCTGCTAGGATCTTTTCCTCCACGCTGTTGACCGTACTTGGCTGCTGCTAGGATCTTTTCCTCCACGCTGTTGACCGTGAAGTTCAGTTTATACTTCGCTGCTGCTAGGATCTTTTCCTCCACGCTGTTGACCGTGAAGTTCAGTTCATACTTCGCTGCTGCTAGGATCTTTTCCTCCACGCTGTTGACCGTACTTGGCTGCTGCCAGGATCTTTTCCTCCACGCTGTTGACCGTACTTGGCTGCTGCCAGGATCTTTTCCTCCACGCTGTTGACCGTGAAGTTCAGTTTATACTTTGCTGCTGCTAGGATCTTTTCCTCCACGCTGTTGACCGTACTTGGCTGCTGCCAGGATCTTTTCCTCCACGCTGTTGACCGTACTTGGCTGCTGCCAGGATCTTTTGCTCCATGCTGTTGCCCGTGAAGTTGAGTTTGTACTTCGCTGCTGCTAGGATCTTTTCCTCCACGCTGTTGACCGTGAAGTTCAGTTTATACTTTGCTGCTGCTAGGATCTTTTCCTCCACGCTGTTGACCGTACTTGGCTGCTGCCAGGATCTTTTCCTCCACGCTGTGTTTGTTCTTGGGTTAGGGTAAGGGGGACAATAGCCCGTCCCTGGAATGGTTAGGATAACCCTTTTCCCTTAAAGCTGCATAACCCTTTACTTGAGCCTTTGGAAGGGTTGGTGTAGTACAGTTGATGTAATTTTCAAATAAAAATCTGAAATAAACCTGCTGGCCTGTAGGGACAAACACAACTAAAGTTTTTTAGTCACTGTCAGTCTCCAAAGAAAGCACAAATGTTTAAGGACAGTGACTATTTTCAAAAAACCTTAAATTAAAATAAATAAATTAAAATAATAAAGAACTTTTTATGTATTTAGTCTTTTTTGGGTTTTCAAGAAGAAATATACAAGGTATTACTAGATAAAAACTATATACAAAGTTATACATACAAACTATATACAAAGTTATACTACATACAAACTATATACAAAGTTATACTACATACAAACTATATACAAGGTTATACTAGATACAAACTATATACAAGGTTAAATGCCACAAACAGGGGATGCAGGATCTGTGATGGCAAGTAAGTCAGCAGGCAGCTATTGAACTTCAGAGTCTTGGGTGTGCACAGGCAAAGGAATTTTTTTAAAAACTTTCCCAACACTCCAGATGGGGTGGGAGTTGCACTGGATGTCAAGCGTTTTGTTGTCTGGTTGTTTTTAATCTCTTCAGCGTTCTCCATCTGTCCTTAATATTAACATTTGTTCGATCCTTGGTGGAACAAAACGCCGGGGAGATAGAGCGGTTTGGATTAGGGAGAGGGAGAGGTCAAAGGTAAGAGGTGAGGGTTAATTGAGGGTGGTGAAGTGAATATGTGAGTGGTGGTGGGCTGAAGAGGCAGGGAAGAAGATGGGTTTGGGAAGGTCTGAGGGGAATCTGGGATTGGGAAGGCCCCCCTTTGGGGGGCGATGGGTAGGGGGTAAGGGTATGGGATGAGGTCATGGGTTCGAAGAGGGGTAGAGGAGTGGATTTGGGAGTGGATGGATGGGGTAAAGAGGGGTGGGGATACAAAGTTAGGGGAACATGGGGATGGGAGGAGTTGGGGTTGGGGGACGGGGAAAAGGCGCTGGGTTAATGTCAGGGGAGGGGTTTAGGTAGAGGTGAAGGTAAGAAGAGAGGAGGGAGGGAGGGTCGGAGAGTTGTTGCCCGTGAAGTTGAGTTTATATTTTGCTGCTGCTAGGATCTTTTCCTCCACGCTGTTGACCGTACTTGGCTGCTGCCAGGATCTTTTCCTCCACGCTGTGTTTGTTCTTGGGTTAGGGTAAGGGGGACAATAGCCCGTCCCTGGAATGGGTTAGGAGGTGCACGGTCCATCACCCAGTAGGAATGGGTCGATGGAGTTGACAGTTTAATCGATGGTTAGGATAACCCTTTTCCCTTAAAGCTGCATAACCCTTTACTTGAGCCTTTGGAAGGGTTGGTGTAGTACAGTTGATGTAATTTTCAAATAAAAACCTGAAATAAACCTGCTGGCCTGTAGGGACAAACACAACTAAAGTTTTTTAGTTACTGTCAGTTTCCAAAGAAAGCACAAATGTTTAAGGACAGTGACTATTTTCAAAAAACCTTAAATTAAAATAATAAAGAACTTTTTATGTATTTAGTCTTTTTTGGGTTTTCAAGAAGAAATATACAAGGTATTACTAGATAAAAACTATATACAAAGTTATACTACATACAAACTATATACAAGGTTAAATGCCACAAACAGGGGATGCAGTGTCAGAGTCTTGGGTGTGCACAGGCAAAGGATTTTTTTAAAAAACTTTCCCAACACTCCAGATGTGAATATGTGAGTGGTGGTGGGCTGAAGAGGCAGGGAAGAAGATGGGTTTGGGAAGGTCTGAGGGGAATCTGGGATTGGGAAGGCGATGGGTAGGGGGTAAGGGTATGGGATGAGCTCATGGGTTAAGATTAGGGATAGAGGTGGAGGTTCGAAGAGGGCAGAGGAGTGGATGGATGGGGTAAAGAGGGGTGGGGATACAAACCCTGGTTTGGGTAGGGGAACATGGGTGTGTGGGTTAGATTATGGGTGTAAGGAAAGGGGAGAGGAAATGGTTAGGAGAATGGGATAGGAGTTAGGATCAAAGGTAAGGGTTAATTGAGGGTGGTGAAGTGAATAGGCTGAAGAGGCCCTCTTTTTGTGGATCTTCTTGTGGTTCCATACACTGATGGTGATGCTGATGGTTCCCATTGGGTTTATCCACCTTGAGTTCAGTGGCCTCCATGATAGTTACAAGGAGTCGGCCAATTCCGCTAGTGGATCCTTAGTTATTCTCAAAAGACCTGTCATCAAAAAGTGTCTCAAGGAATGCCCGTTGGAATTGTAAAGGAGAGGTAGTCTCCCACCTCGCCCCATTCTGCTCTCTATGAAATAAAAATAAAAAGTTTAAAGCAATAAGCATATCAACACATTTACTGACAGAGATAAAATAAATGCAATGTAAAGATACCTCGTTTACAGGAATAATGCATTTCACCGCTCACAAAATGGAAGCACATATGAGATGTTAACTCACTTCAGACACCTGGAGGAAGTAACTTTCACTTGGACTTTTTCCTTGTCAGAGAAGATGCCAACAACTGGTAGGAGGGTGAGGTTGGATGCCCTGAACCCGTCCCTGGAATGGGGCGGGAGGTGCTCCGACCATTTCCACTCTGCAGTATTTAGTTTGATGTCCAAACCTTCCATGGCCCTATGTGTTTGTGATGTGGTGGAGAGGGTGGCATGAGATGCGTGTTGAGTGTGTGTGTGTGTGTGTATGTTTGCCATGTCTCTGGACTCAAGTTGGGAGGGTGCGGAGGGAGAGGAATAGGTAAGAGGGTGTGTGGGAGGTTATGAGTACTCCAGGTAAATAGCCATTCCTGTTTTTGAGCACAGGTAGTCTGTGTGCGCCCCACAGTGCCATTCCAACAAAGAATACAGCTTCCTCTTAACAATGGTGCATCCTCCATGTGAAGCCTCTCTTCCATTGTGCGGCACATGGTGTAAATGGCAGTGTGGCCGAGGTGAGTCCCCAGCACTTTCCTCATTAACCTCCAGCAGGACTCACAAAACTTGGCCCTTGGCTGCCAGTGAACTCAAAGTCATCATCCCGATCCCAGTGCTTGAGAGAAAGGGTGGAGAGGGGTGTAGCATTGGCAAACTCCAAGTTGGCAAAGTGCCAATTAGGTAAGAGGGTGTGTGGGAGGTTATGAGTACTCCAGGTAAATAGCCATTCCTTACGGTCAGGTGGCTGCCAGGTGTGTTTTTGAGCACAGGTAGTCTGTGTGCGCCCCACAGTGCCATTCCAACAAAGAATACAGCTTCCTCTTAACAATGGTGCATCCTCCATGTGAAGCCTCTCTTCCATTGTGCGGCACATGGTGTAAATGGCAGTGTGGCCGAGGTGAGTCCCCAGCACTTTCCTCATTAACTTCCAGCAGGACTTACAAAACTTGGCCCTTGGCTGCCAGTGAATTCAAAATCATCATCCCGATCCCAGTGCTTAAGAGAAAGGGTGGAGAGGGGTGTAGCATTGGCAAACTCCAAGTTGGCAAAGTGCCAATTAGGTAAGAGGGTGTGTGGGAGGTTATGAGTACTCCAGGTAAATAGCCATTCCTTACGGTCAGGTGGCTGCCAGGTGTGTTTTTGAGCACAGGTAGTCTGTGTGCGCCCCACAGTGCCATTCCAACAAAGAATACAGCTTCCTCTTAACAATGGTGCATCCTCCATGTGAAGCCTCTCTTCCATTGTGCGGCACATGGTGTAAATGGCAGTGTGGCCGAGGTGAGTCCCCAGCACTTTCCTCATTAACCTCCAGCAGGACTCACAAAACTTGGCCCTTGGCTGCCAGTGAACTCAAAGTCATCATCCCGATCCCAGTGCTTGAGAGAAAGGGTGGAGAGGGGTGTAGCATTGGCAAACTCCAAGTTGGCAAAGTGCCAATTGCTCATCCCTGGATGACTGGTAAACGTCACTTGGTGGATTTGCCTCAAGGTAAGACTATTCCAGGTAAGTTTTGGACTCTTTAGTCTGGCCCCAGTGGTCCTTGGGATCCTCCAGAATGGCTGTGCTCAGTACAGCTTACTCCTGTTGGTAAGGCAGGAGTATGCTGTGCTGGACACAGCCATTCTGGAGGATCCCCTGGACCACAGAGGCACTCAAGCCCCCACGCCACGTCAAGGCAGAGTCCATGTGGGGGGGTGATGGGGAACAAAACAGGAACAAAAGCAAAATACTAAGGCTAAGTTAACAAAAGGCGACTCCGGGAAAAAACAGGAGCGATAAGAGAAAACAAAATCAAAACGTCAACAGAAATACTCAGGCCAAAAGGCAGTCAAAACTACAAACACAATACAAAGTAACAACTGAAAAAACTCATCTAGAATAATCTTAAAGTGAACAACAAAAAGAGCAAGACAGAGCTTGAAACAAAGTAAACAACTGGGTTGGGTAGGAAAAAGAACAATCCCATGATTCATGGTTTTCTCAAACAACCAACAAGGGAAAAGACAGGGACAAAAGCAAAACGCTAAGGCTAATTTAACAAAAGGCACTCAAAACTAGAGGGTCTGTCATTGGCAGGTTTGGCCTCTGGCAGCTGATTCAGCCTCAGTGCTTTTTTTTTTCTGATTTTCTGGAAAATATTCCTCTTTCCAGTGACCATTCAGTTTGATTAAAAACCAGCCAGTCATTTATGCGTTTCTGCCGTACGCCTTTGTGATTAAGCCAGTTGAGGTACTGGTCTCTGATGTTGCATCGCGTCAGATGCGGTTGTTGTTTGGACAGAGACATTCTGTCAGCTGCGTTAGGATGGTGTGGGATGCGTGTTGGGTGTGTGTGTGTGTGTGTGTGTGTACCCATTGGAACTGTAAAGGAGAGGTAGTCTCCCACCTCGCCCCATTCTGCTCTGATGTGCTGGAAAATAATAATCCATGTGGTGAGTACTGCCACCCAGAGCAATGACCCCAGTGCTTACGCTTCACATAAGTTTTTATCTGGAGCTGTTCAGTGTAAGCTGGCAACCCTATTTCAGGTAAGTTTTGGACTCTTTAGTCTGGCCCCAGTGGTCCTTGGGATCCTCCAGAATGGCTGTGCCCAGTACAGCTTACTCCTGTTGGTAAGGCTCTGGAGGATTCTAGAGGATCCCCTGGACCACAGAGGCACTCAAGCCCCCACGCCACGTCAAGGCAGAGTCCATGTGGGGGGTTTTTTTTTGTTTGTATTTTTTAATTTTTTCTATAAATGTGACTGTTTCTGTCAAAAAGTGTCTCCCAGAAAGTGTCTATGAGTACGTTTCAGGCCATTTGGAGTGGATTGCACCCTATTCTGGGGGAGTGTTTTTGGGAGACACCGTTAAACTGCGCCAATTTTTGTCCCTGTTGAAATATTCCCACCCTTCCATTTAAAGGAAATCCTCCCAGACGGTGACTTACACGCCGACTTTTCAGACGGCCGCTTTTTTTCTTTGGACGAATATCATGGGACGCCCTGTATTTGCGGGTTAGGGTTAAGGTTAAGCATCTTCGTTCTCTGTGAGAAATGATTTGGCCAGTTTTTCCATCATGTTGTGGTCTGTTTGCTGTTTGACCCCGGTTTGAGGATGCTGAAGGAGCTGCTCCACACCCTTCGGTGCTTCTCTGTACGAGTGCGGTTGGTGGTAGACGTGGCGCTGGCGTCTCTTGCCGTAGTCCACCACCGACTAGGTCTTCCTCACGCAGGGGCTGAGTGCAGCGAGTAGCTAACGTTTGACACATAGAATAAAGGATAGTACGTTCTTTTATTTTTTTTTACAGTATCAGATGTTTATTATTTGGTCACACAAGTATCAAGTTTTTTCCCAAATGTGAGCTGTGAGACAAAAATTCTAAATCATTTCCAATATAAAAAGGATGTATTCACAGCCGGGTTAAGTTGTCTTGTTACTTTTATTTTAGAATATGTCCTTTTCAAGTCACATTTTGTTTAAAAACGTTTCAACTGTAATCAGTCTTCTTCAGGGTTAGGGTTAGGATACTGACTTTTCAGTATCTCCAGAGGCGGTGAGGGGGATTCTGCTTTTAGCCTCAACGTTGCTCTTCTCCTCTGTGTGTTCCTGAGGCTTTGCATGATGGATCCCTCGTGTGGAAGGTGAGACATGGGGCCGTCCGGGAGGGTGTCTGCTTCCATTTCAAACCTTTTGCTCTTGTCTTGCTCGGGAAAATGTCGCGCTGATGCTTGTTCTGGTCTGAGGGCGGGCCTGGGGCTTAGGGTTAGGGTTAGACAGAAGTTCAGCCACTGAGACAAAGCCACCAGTATCATCATCCAGTTCAATAAACACCGCAGTCATTCCAGCCTTGTCCTTCTCCATGTGAATGACGGCTTTCTCATCTTCCCAGGCCTTCAGATGGCGCTCTTTGGCTTCTTTCTCTGGCTGCTCTGCAGTCCCCTTCACAGTTCTCAGAGCTTCCACCCTCTCCTCCAGATACTTCTTACTGGACTGAACATCTGTAAGCTGCCCTTGCTGGGGGAGCTCAAATCTGAAGGTGTACTCATATTTGTTGCCGGGCCTCAAGACTACTGACCCATCAGCGTCTGTGGGCTGCTCATCCAGCCGCAGCACCTCCTCATGGCGGAGGTACTCGGCACCGCTGCTTGCCTTTGGCGTACTCCACCTTGGCGCAGCCCAGAGCCAGGACCTTCACCGTGG